>NC_139049.1:10004422-10382595 GCF_965140915.1 Aythya marila | reverse complement strand
ACAAGCTCCACTTGCCCTGCTGATGTATAAACAGGGCTTTTCCCCTCCATGGGGCTTGCTCACTCCAGGTGGCAATCCGAAAGCCGAGCTGGGATTTTCTTCCTAATGCGTAGCCCTGTTTGAAGGCCCCAAGGGCAAAATCGTGCACTCAGTGGAAGTGATAAAAATCACCTTGGCTGTGCCTCCAGCTGCTCATCACCTGCAAAGGATTGAGAGGGCAGACGAAGAGGGAGGGTGTCTGTCTTGGGGGGGTGGCAGGTCTTCAGGGTGCCTTTTCCTGCCAGCTGGAAAATGAGTTAACAGCCCCATGAGTCTGTACTGGATGTGCTGTGCCTGCTCCTGCTGCCTGAGAGCGGGTTTACTCCTGCTGCTGGACAGCCTTGCCACCACCTCTGCCTTTCTCTGCCAGCCCCGTCTTGTATCTCCTGCTGCCACCCACAGAAGGACCTCGATCTGCAACAGTGCTGGGTCCCAGGATCTCCCAGGATGTTGGGTTGCAAGTGTTTGTACGTGGGAGGCAGGGCAGAAAGCTGCCACAGCCCTCAGGACTCTCCTCTGGGTTGCCAGGATTAGGTTTTGGTCTGTTTGGGGCTCAAGTCACTGAATGCCAGCATTGTCCTGAGCACAGACTGTCTGAAGAGACCAGCTCTGGCTGGGGAACGGAACCAAGAGACAGCAGCAGCAGTAAATCAACAGTCCTGGCCACTAACTTCTAACAGTAATACAATTAATTGAGCAAGTTTTATGGATTTCTTTTTAAGGCTGAAAATACCATTAAGATATCTGGGCTCAGGTATATTACAGAGCAGTCCTCCCTGTGTTCTTAACAGTGCCTTGGTCTTTATAGTGCTTCTGTAGTCCCCACATAGACTATGTAGGGAACTGTAGTGACTGGGAGGGGTTGTCATTCCCAGCTGTGCTGGGAAGAAGCCGTCTGAGTGCTTTGGGGTTGGTTTTCACTTAGGAGATGTTATGAAGGAGATTTCACAACAAAAACAACTCCATCACCCGGGTGCAGGGTCTGTTTTACCCATTTCCTCCTTGTGCAGATGACAGATCTCCTCCCTAGCTGCTGTTTTCCACACGATCGCCTTTCACAGGGAATGGCATGCTTTGGCTGGTGTTGTACGTTCCTCCTGCAGCGCCGGTTCTTCCCAGGCTCACTGCTGTGAAGGAACCCTGGGGTCCCTGTGCTCATGGGCAGGGGGCTACAGAGATGTTTGGCTACACGCTGAGGCAGGTGAGGACAGGTCTCCATGCTCCTGGCTCCAGGCACTGCTCTGGCCAGGGGGAAGGAGGCTTCCCTTTAGAAACCCTGTTGGAAAACAGGAACAAATGAGGAGAGGGGACCTGGGTGCTGCAGTGGGGCTGCTCCTAGTGGAGTACCAGCCTTTGCTGCCCCCTTCCTGCGGGGCTCAGCTCCTCTCCCAGGGCCCTGCACACAGCCAGCAGTGTCCTTGTGGCAGAGAGGTGACCGATTTGTTTCCGTACAAACCAGCAGCAGCGCCTCGTGCCCTCGGCTCGGGCTCCCCCTGTTTTTGCCAGCGGCCCTCACAGGTGCGCCCCGAGCTCCCTCCCGCGGAGGGAGGCCCAAGGCCGCAGCAGGGCCGGGGCAGCGCGGGAGGAGCTCGGACAAAGCCGCAGCGCCTCCTTCGGCCCCCGCTGGAACCTCGGGGCCTGCCCGGAGCCGGGGCGAGGCTGGAGCGGGGCGGGGCGCGGCCGCCTCCCCTCAGGGGGCCCGGGCCCGGCCGTGCTGAGGCGCGGCCGCCATCACCCCGCGGTCGCCATGGCGACCTTCCCCTCACGGCGGAACTCTCGCGAGAGCCCCCGAGCTGAGCCGCGATTGGCTGCCCGTTGCTAGGGGCGAGGCGGCGGGCGCCGCTGATTGGCTGCCGGCCGCGCAGGCGCGAGGCAAGATGGCGGCGCCCGCCCGGCGGAGCGTGGTGTTCGTGACGGGCAACGCCAAGAAGCTGGAGGAGGTGGGGGGGGGGCGGGGGGAGCGGTTGCCTAGCAACGCGCGGTTGCCTAGCAACGGCGGCCCGGGCCTAGGCCTCAGGCCTGAGGCCTAGGCCTGGCTTTGGGCCTAGCCCCGGTCCCGGTGCTGACGGGCCGCCCGCCTCCCGCAGGTCGTGCAGATCCTCGGGGACTCCTCTCCGTACGCGCTGGTGGCCAGGAAAATCGACCGTGAGTTGTGAGGGGGGCGGCCCTCCTCCTCCTCTTCCTCCTCCTCCTCCTCCTCCTCTTCCTCCTCCGTCTCTTCCCATGGCTAACAGACTCCGTGTCCCGGCCCGCAGTGCCCGAGTACCAGGGGGAGCCGGACGAGATCTCCGTGCAGAAGTGCCGCGAAGCCGCCCGGCAGGTCGCCGCCGTCCCGTCTGCCTCCTGCTGCCGGGTGCTGGGTGTTTGTGCTGGCCCCGGTGCTGGTGCTCCTCGGGGGTGCCCCGTGTGGGGGCCTCTCGTGTCTCCTCAGCGCTGTGGGGACACGGCAGGCCCCGCAGGGCAGCCTCGACATTTGTGGGGCTTAGAGTTTTACATCAGCTCCTCACGGTCGCCTTCTAAAGCTGCCTCGGGTTTTAAATAATAAACGAGTGAAGATTGGGGCTCACGGAAAACACAGCTTTATCTTCGTGGCCTCAGCATTCCCTCTCCCCATCCCACTGTTCCTGCCCCCCGTGAGGGCAGTACTGCACAGCTCTGCTCATTTTCCCTGGCCAGAGGTCTTCCCTGCCACTCTTCCCTCCCTTCTGCCTGCTGGGGAGGGCAAGGGTTTGGTTGTGTCCCTCTGGTGAGGGCCCTCACTGAGGTGACAGAATGGCTGCTGGGTTTTTGTGATGTCCCTGTTATCCTGGAAGCACGAGAACGGGTTTGAATAAGATAATAAGGTCGGAGGCAGTGCTTTCCTCTAGGTCTAATGCTTCTAACTTTTGCTGTAGGTTCGGGGACCTGTTATAGTAGAGGATACCTGCTTGTGCTTCAATGCCCTGGGGGGGCTTCCAGGGCCGTACATGTAAGTAGGTGGGAACTTCCTTCAGCTCTTGTTTAGAGTGAGGAGCGCAGCTTGGCGGGATGTGCTTCACGGGGGACTGATGCTCCATGCACCAGGATCAGTAGGTTCAGGGAGGTGATTACTGGTCTGTGTCCTTCACTTCATTCCGCACTGCCCTCTTCCAGGCTCTGCTGAGCTAAGCAAAGGCATTAACGCTTTATCTAGTTATGTGTGCACTAGAACTGGATGTAAAACACGAACAAGTTGAATTGAGGAATGTACTTCAGCTTGTTGGTGCTCATGAGTGGGAACTGAGTTATTTACTTTGACCTTAGTGTGGCAGTTAATTAAAACCCCACGTTTTTTATTACTATGTCCCATTTAGCTTAAGAGCTAGGTAAAGAGCCCAGAATGAGGTGATTTGACAGTACATTTCAGAGGGATTCAAAGAGCTATGAAAACATAGATGACAGTGCCTCAAGGATGCCTTTATTTCTGAGTATTAATATCAAAAAGTCGTCTCCTCTTTTTTTTCTCCTTCAGAAAATGGTTCCTGGAGAAGCTCAAACCAGAAGGTACTGCCTCTTGTGCGCTGCTCTGCGTGTAACTTGGGCTCCACAGAAGCTGCCGTGAGCCCTCTCTAGGTGGGTGTGTGGTGCTGTGCTGGGAACGCCCTGACACCAGGACCCTCTCTGTGTTGCTCAGGCCTGTACAAGCTGCTGGCTGGGTTTGAAGACAAATCTGCCTACGCTCTTTGCACCTTTGCATTCAGCACTGGAAACCCGGAGGAGCCCGTGAAGCTCTTCAAAGGCCAGACACATGTAGGTGTTGATGCGGGGTGGGTTGTAATGCAGCTTTTGTGACTTATCAGCTCTCTTAAGGACAACGGGGTTTCGAAGGGAAGCAAGAGGAGTGCTGAGGCCCCATGACTCACAGGGCTTTTTGGCTTTCTCATGGCAGGGGCTGATCGTGGAGCCCAGAGGCCCTCGAGATTTTGGCTGGGATCCCTGCTTCCAGCCGGATGGCTACGACCAGACGTGAGTCGCTTTTTGTCTGTAGCCCTTTAGGGAAGTTTTAGGGAAAGGAAGGGGTTGAGGCTGCGTTTTGTTACCGTGTGGAGAGGAATGTGCTGACAAGGAATGGTGACAAGGAGAAAACACTGCCTAGACTTGAATGGGGTTATGGGGAACCCTGCTTTGGGATGGACCTTGGGGGTGTGTGTATCACTGCCACCCCCTGAGCGGCCTGCACACGAAGGGGGCGGTTCTCAGGGGCGGGGGGATGCCCTGCAGCACCTCAGCTGCTGACTCTGCCTCGCTTTCTCCCCCCTCCAGCTACGCGGAGCTGCCCAAGGCCGTGAAGAACTCCATCTCGCACCGCTACCGCGCGCTGAGCGAGCTCTCCGCCTTCTTCCTCCAGAACAGCTCCGCGGAGCCCCCCACCGGCCCCAGCTAGCGGCTCCGCGCTGCCCTAGGGCCCTTCCCGCGGCACCCGGGCCCGCCCCTATTAAAGCTGCTCCCTCCCAGCCGTGCCCGCTCCTTTTTCGCCTCTCCCCGGTTCGCGGTCCCGGTCTCGGTCCCGGTCCCGGTCCCGGGCGCGGCGTGGTCGGGGCGCGCCACCCGCGGGCAAACTTGGCGCGCTTCCCGCCGCTCAGCCAATAGGCAGCGGCCGAGGGGAGGGCGGCAGCCAATCGGCTGCGCGGAACGGGCGCGCCGCGCGCGGGGGTGACGTCAGCAGGGGGGGCGCGGCGGCGGCGGCGCCGGAGGGCCGCGGGTTCGAGGCCGGGCCCCGCCATGGAGCTGCTGCCCCGCGGCCCCGCCGAGTTCGGCTCGGCCCGGTACTGGGAGCGCTTCTTCCGCCAGCGCGGCCGCCGGCCCTTCGAGTGGTACGGGGCCTTCCCCGAGCTCTGCCCCGTCCTGCGCAAGTATATCCGGCCCCGCGACAAGGTGAGGCCCAGCAGGGTTTGGCCCCGCCTGGGAGCTCCCCCCTAACTCGGGTGGCGTCCTGCTATGGAAGGCTGTGCTTGTTCGTCCTCTGAGTGTGTGGTTGGGGGAGCTTTAACCCTGCTTCATCCTCCCCTAACTCAGCAACACAGGGAGATCTGGCTCGCCGAGGGGACACGTGGTGCCCTAAGCGGTGTCAGCTCCCGGCCCAAAACATGCAAAGCCTCCAGTGCCCTTTAAGCAAGAGCACAGGAGAGGGCCACGTGTCCACCTAGGACGGGGCTCTGGGGGCTGAAACACACATAATTCCCCCAGAGATATGCACTGTAGTTTCATCGTTCTGTGCCAGGGTGACTTGTCTCTATAAAAATATTATTTTAGGGCCTTGGAGGGTGGGTTTGTAGGTCCTACAGGTGCAGCTTTCCATGAGCTCGTTGCTGATGCCCATGGTGTTTGCTTATAAAATGCTTTTGGGATGCATATTCAGGGTGTTCTCACCATCACTGCTGCTCCTGTCCCCCTTCTCAGGTTCTCGTGGTTGGCTGTGGGAACTCGGAGCTGAGCGAGCAGATGTACGACACGGGGATGTGCGAGGACATCGTGAACATCGACATCAGCGAGGCTGTGATCCGTCAGATGCAGGAGCGGAGCGCCAGCAAGAGGCCGAAGATGAGCTACCTGCTGATGGACGTGCTCCAGATGGACTTCCCTGACGCCCACTTCCAGGTGGTCCTCGACAAAGGCACGCTGGATGCCATCCTCACCGATGACGAGGAGGCCACTCTGTCCAAGGTGGACAGGATGTTTGCCGAGGTCAGCCGGGTCCTGCAGGTCGGAGGGCGCTACCTCTGCGTCTCCTTGGCTCAGGCCCACGTGCTCAAGAAGGCGGTGGAATACTTCTCCCAGGAAGGCTGGGTGGTGCGTGTCCACGAGGTGGCCGGCAGCGGGGACGAGCAGCAGTTCGTCCTGCCTGTCTTTGTGTACGTCATGACAAAGTTCAAGAAGATCCCTGGCTCCGCGCAGCAGATCCTGGAGATCTGCCCCGAGGAGCAGGACAAGCCGATGCGGATGGAGAGCGCGGAGCGGCTGGTGGAGGCGGTGAGGGACAGGCAGCATTACGCCCTGCTCTGCAGCCAGCTGAGCAAAACCCCCTGCGGAGAGCAGCTCTCCCTGGATCTGTGTGAAAAAGTCAGCGGGAGGCCTCGCTACACGCTGCACGTGGTCGACAGCCCCTCGGTGAAGCCCTCCCGGGACAATCGCTTCGCCATCTTCATCAGTGAGTACAGCTCCTGCCTGCAGCCTGGCACTGCTCCACCCAGGAGCTGCTGTACCGGCAGTGGTCCTGGTCCTGTTGGAGTTAAAAAGGGAAATGGCTCGTTTTTGGGGGGTTTGGTTGAGGTCTTAGCTCTGCAGCGGGACAGATATTTCCAGAGCTGCGTCAGGCTCTGCCAGAAGGCCCTGGCTCTTGATCATCACTTGTGGAGCGTGGCTGTAGGTGCGAGGCCGCATCACGCAGCGGTACCTCCTCGTGATGCCTCTCTGTACCCCGCAGCTCCTCCCTTGAAGGCCGGGGTGGTCGTGGGGGGCCAGCACCTACCCGGGGCTCTCCTGACCGCAGCCCCCGTCTGCAGTCCCGCAGGGCAGAGAAACCGAGTGGCTTTTTGGGACGGAGGACGGGCGGAGGCAGCTGGCCGCCAGCGCTGGCTTCGGCCGCCTGGTGACCGTGGCCCTGCACAGGGAGCAGCGCTACGAGGGCATGGCCAGCATCCAGGCGGAGCTGTCGGGGAAGGTGATGGAGCTGGCCCCGCCGGGCCTCCCCGCCCGGCAGCAGGTGAGCCCGCTCGCTTGGCTACCCCAAAATTGGGGCCAGGAGCCTCTCGGCCAGCCCCAATTTCCTCTGCTTTTAGGGAGACCGAGCTGCAATGCCTGGTGTCCCCCGTGCACTGCCCACAGCTCATCCCACTGCCCCCCAGGAGCATCTGCTTCACCCCAACCCTCCAGCTGTGCTCAGGGCAGGGCCCCACAGCCTGGCTGCTGCCCCACGTCCCCGTTCTCCCTGCAGGTGCCCTTCCTGTCCGTGGGAGGGGACATCGGGGTGCGCACGGTGCGGCACTGCGACAGCAGCCCCCTGAGCGGGGAGTACGTGGTGGAGGACGTCAAGGGGGACGACGCCTGCTACTTTCGCCGCCTCGTCTTCCTCAGCAACAGGAACGTGGTGCAGTCGGAGGCCAGGCTGCTGGCCCCTGCGCCTCCCCCAGGTATGCAGGAGGAAGGGAAAAGTCCTGCTGGGAGCTGCTCTGCCCTGTCCCAGCGTGGCTGTGGGAGTGTTTTCGCTCTCTGTGTTGGTGGTGGGACAGGGTTGGGGTGGTTAGTCCCCTGTAAGAGCCCCTGCCTCCAGCCTCACCTTACTTCTTCTCCTTCAGGCCAGAAGAAACGGAGGAAGGACAAGAAGAAAGCCGGCCCTGCCGAGCCTCCCATGGCAATCGACAAGAGCTACCTGTGCTGCGAGCACCACAAAGCCATGGTGGCGGGGCTCTGCCTGCTGGGGAGCCCTGACCCCATCCCAGGTGACGAGGTGGGGAGGGCTATTCCTGCCCGTGGAGCCCCAGCGCCCTGCCAGCAGCAGTTTTGGGGCAGGCGGGTGGCTGGGGAGGCAGGAACTGTGCTGGGGGCTCACCCGGGCCCTCTTTTGGCAGGATCCCCGATTGCAGTGCTGGTGGTGGGGCTCGGCGGTGGCAGCCTGCCCCTCTTCATCCACGACTACTTCTCGCAAGCCCAGGTGGCCGTGGTGGAGATCGACCCCTGCATGCTGGAGGTGGCCACCTGCTGGTTTGGCTTCTCCCAGGGCGAGCGGATGCAGGTGCACGTAGCCGATGGCCTGGACTACGTGGCCAAGCTGGCAGCTGAAGGTACCGTGTCACAGAGCGTCCCAGCACGCTGGGGCGGGGGTCCAGGGCTGCTGAATCCTCTCCTTCCATCCATCCTGACCTCCCAAAGAAACCCCGTGAGAGAGAAACGGCTGAAATATGGCAGAGGGGACGCCCTGACCTCCCTGTTTGCTTCCTCGCCTTGTGGCTCAGCCCTGCCCCAAGGAATAAGGAGTCTCTGCGTTCCCTCTTGCAGCCCCAGCCCAGTACGACGCCGTCATGTTTGATGTGGACAGCAAAGACCTCACGGTGGGGATGAGCTGCCCGCCCCCAGCCTTCGTGGAAAAGCCCTTCCTGCAGAAAGTGAAAACCATCCTCAAGCCAGAAGGTACGAGGGGGGCTCTGGTGGTGCCCCTGCAGTCCCCGGGGTGGGCTCGCTGGTCCTGGGCAGGATCCGAGTGACGGGGCCGTGCCGCCCTTCCTCGTCCTGAAAAACAGTGGCCGTGGCCAGGATGGCTGCCAATCTAGAAGCTGCTGCTCCTAAATTTCAGCTCCGGGTGGTTTTAGTGGGCGTTGTGATGGCACAGAGAAAGGGAGCACGAGGTGCAGCGGATGGGCTGCAGCGCTGCGGGGTCGGGCGGGCTGAGAAATCCCCGGGGGTGCGAAGAAAGGGTGCGGAAGGCAGCGGGTGTGGGTGGTACCTGGGTAGGTACCAGGCGGTGGCAGGGACGTGGAGCTGGGCCGAGGGTGCTCGTCGTGCTGCCAGGGGCTGTGTGAGAGAGAGAGAGAGCTGGTGGCACCAGCTGGGCTGTGTGTGTGCAGGGAGGTGATGAGTGGGGTGCTGTGCGGGGGATCTCAGGGCTTGCAGATTGCTCTTCTGAATCCCACATCCCTCTTGCCCTGCTGCAGGAGTCTTCGTGCTTAACCTGGTGTGCCGTGACGCCCGCTTGAAGGAATCTGTCCTGACCGTCCTCAGGGAGGTCTTCCCCCTGCTCTACGCCCGCCGCATCGACGGGGAGGTGAACGAGATCCTGTTCTGCCAGCCCAGCCCCGAGGGGCGGCGCGACCCCACAGAGCTTGGGGCACGAGCCCGGGTGCTGGAGGGGGCCTTGCAGCAGCCTGGGCGCCCCTGGGACAGCTCCTACGTGCTGGCGGACATGCTGCAAGCCGTCACCATCATCTGAGGGGGGCCTCTGTGCAACTGGAACGAGAAAAGTCCCTGCGTGTGCCACGGCTGGGATGTCTGACCCTATAGGGGCCGGTTCTGGCCTGGGTGTGTGCCTGGAGGATGAGGCTGGCACGGAGAGGTGCTCCCCGCAGCGGGATGGAGCCCAGTGAGGTTCCCCGGGGTGCTGGGGCCCTGCTCTTTGCAAGGGCCCCTTCGTGCAGTTTGCCTCTCAGGGGGCTGGGGAAGGGGGCTGGGACCTCAGGGGGGGCTGCGCAGCCCGGGGGACAGCGATGGGGTGGTGAGGGGTGATCCGGGACTGGCAGGATGCTGTGTTTGTGTCGGTCCCTGCTGCTTTCCTGCTGTGGATAAAATGTCACTCGGACCTGTCCCGCTTTCCTCCACGTCTCTGGGAGCTCTGCTCGCTGGCGTCTGCGTGGAAAACCCCAGCCCTGCCCTGAGGCTGGTGGCAGACGTGCGGAATTGGGCTGAGCGCCGTACAAATAAAGCTCAGGGCTGCTCTTCAGGCCCACGGTGCTCTGCCAGGCTTATTTCCCCCTAGCAGTGACGGGACACCACAGTCCCCTGGTGGGAGATGTCCCTGCGGCCTTGGGGCACACCACGGGCTGTGGCGGGGCTGAGCTCCTGGTGCGAGGAGCAGAGGAAGCTGCTGGGTTTGGGTTGGAAAATGGTTGAGCAGAGGTGCCTGGGGCTTGCTGCCCGCCCTGCCACTGCACCCGCCAGGAGGGTGCCCAGAGCCACCACCTCCAGAGCCTACGGGAGCCCTGGGGACGTGCAAAGAGGAGCTCCCAGCACCCCTAAAAAAGGTGAGGCCACCTCCACTCCTCAGGGACACGTCTGCCTGCTGCCCCTTCCACTCATCTTCCCAAAAACAGACCCCACCGCACCCCTGTCCCTCTTCCACAGCTCTCCAGCCATCACCGCTCTAAACTGGGACCTGTAACCCCCCCAGCTCTCCCCATTGCTAAACTTATCCCCCTCTCAGTGAGCCAGGCCCTCAGCAGCAGTTCTGGGAAGCCTCGGGACAGCAGCAGGCGCAGCTCAGCCTCATTTTGCAGCCACCCGCATCCCTCGCTGCCATCAGCAGAGCCGCCGTGTTCTCACCTGCAGGCAGGAGCACCTGGAGGGGCCACAGGCTGCCTTGGAGCTAGTTGTACCACGAGGGTGTTGGCGTGATGTCCCTCAGCCTCCTGTCATTCTTCAGCAGTGCCCAGGTCACTCTTGAAGGTCCCCAGCCGGGTGCAGACTGTGGGGACACCCCGAGGGCTGCCACCCTCTGAGCCGGCGGGGACCGCAGCCGCTGCAGGAGACAGGAGGAGTTTGTTGCGCACAGGATGCGCTGCCACAGCTGTGCAGGCAGCAAGCATGCCTTGGGATCAGAGAACGTGGCTGCATTTTAATTCTGATTTGGCAGGGGGATCTGCTCGGGAGGCCGATCTGCACAGATCCCTCGTCCCTTGCTCCCTGCGTCGTTCTCCTTCGTGCAAAGGGACAACTTCGTGCCCTACTTTCTCCTCTAGCTGGCCTGCTTCTTTGCAAAGGGAGCAGATGCTGTTTGTTTGTTTTTTTAACTGCTATTGATCCTTCCCAGGCACTCAGTGAGTGTTGGTGCCCAAATTCAGGCCTGGCTGGCCCTGCTGCAGATCCTCTGTGGCAGCTCGGTGCCGTGTTCCCGGTGCGGCAGTCACTGCGCTGCATCGGGGCCAGCGCGCGAGCTCTGCTCCGTGGCAGAGGCAAGGCAGGAGCTCGAGTTGTGCACAAGTCTGTCTGCCCCCACGCCGTTCATTTCTAAATCTCTTTTTGTGATAAGCACCTTTTTTTTTTGAAGGGTGTCTGTTATCCATCGAGCTCGGCGATGGCAAATGTCTCAGCTGGATCAGCAGCGCTGCATTTGGGCTATTTTTAACTCCCTTTCCAATTCTCAACGTAATTCCAATGGCACAGATTAGTGTGTGTGCCCTTTATTTTATCTAAACCGTCTCATTTCTTCCCCAGCAGCAGCTCGCACAAAGGATGCGTTCATCCCTCCTTTGTCCAGCCCTGCGTTTCTGCTGGGTTTCCCAACTGCTGCGTAATGCCACATCCTGCTGGAAAAACAAAAGCCATCTATTAGGCAGAAAGTAACGATGAAACCCCAGTTCCTTGCAGCTGCCCTTGCAGTCCCTGACAGCCCTGCGACGCTGCTCCAGAAATGCATTTCAGCTCACAAAGTGCCAAATCAACGCACGCTGCAAATACCTGAAATTCTTTGCAGGTAAAAGTGCTCCGCAGCTGGAATAAGTGGCGGGTAGTAAATTTTTCCCAGGGTCACCGTAACGTGCAGATAATGTATACGTTTGGCACCCGTTCCTGTTGGGTGTTCTGGCAATGTATGCTCTGTTTACCTCCTTTAGTCTCCACTTCCTTCCTCCCAGGCGTGGGCACACTGTAAACAGGGGGGATAGAAACAAGCGCTGCTGTCACTTAGCAACCTCAGACGGGCTCGGGGATGCTGACTTCTTTCCTTTCTGGATTTCCCAGCCCAGAAAGAGAGCCCTGTGCAGATCATGGAGCAGCTCCGTCCTGACCCTGCAACCAGCTGGGGTTGCTCGGGGCTGGTCGTGAGACCTCCAGCTGCAGAGACCTGTGCCAGCGTGAGCCTGTTGTAGCACAGAAAGGGCTGCATCAGCCATGTCCCGAAGGGTGGCAGGGCTGGGGAGTGTTTTCCCCGTGAATTTTTCCCTGGGGGAGGCACTTGGCTTGCCTGGCTTTGTGTCCGAGGCAGGAGGCGTGCTGCCAGGCTGCAGCAGGGGACTGCTGCCATTTCACGGGGTGCCCGGGGTGGGAAGGCTGCAGGGAATCCTCTCTGCAGGCTGCAGTGCAGCACAGCCTTTCTTTGACTGGCTTTCCCTCTATCTTTCGCAGCCTCAAGGTCTCTGTTCTGAGCTCTCCTCCCTGGCAGATGCCCGGGCACGATGCTGACTGGCACGGCAATGCCAGCGCCACAGAGCCAGGCGCTGAGCAAAGCCTGGGGCTTGGTGCCTGCGCTGCCTGCTGCCTTCTGCAGATCGGCTGCGTGAGAAGCTCTGCAAGGCTTCGGGTTGGTTTCTGAACCGAGGAGGAGGTGAGGAGGGTCCCTGGAGAGAAGGGAAAATCACGCATCAAGGAGCCTGCCTCTTCTGAACGTGTCCCGGGGGAGGAAGCAAGCTTGGCCGGGCTCTGCTCCCCGCTGGGCTCTGCTCCCTTTCCTCGCAGGGACAGCGTGCCCAGCTGCTCACTGCAGGCATCCTCTGTGGCAGTTCATATATAACCCGCTCCTCGTGCAGGGAATTGCGCTGGCGTGTATTTATAAAGCAGCCTGGGGACCTGCTCTGAACGTCCCCGTTTTTAGCATCGCGCTGCCTGCTTAGGGAGAGCTGGTTGTGGGAAAGGAACGGTGGCACCTGGAGGTGACAGCCCCCTGCCCACCGTGCCAGGGGAGCCGGGGCTCCTGGCTGAGCCCAACACGTGGCAAAAGGCAACGATAAATATTGTGGGGCACAGCTCTGAGGGCAGGGTAAAATAGAGAGGCACGCTCAGCTGGCAGCCTGGTGCTCCCCAGGAACATGGGGACCTGAAGATGTCCCTCTGTGCCCTTCCTCCCCCTTCTTTGCCGATCTCTTGGAGCTGTTTGAAAAACGAGCACCCTTGTGGTACCACGTGCAGGCATAATGCAAGTGTCCATGCTTTTTCCACCAGGTGGGAAATCTGTATCTTTGTCTTTTTGGGGGGGATATTGGATTTTTTCTAAGTGCTGGAGCTGCAAGGGCAAGCACGTCATTTAGCGGCTTTAACTCAGCTCAGGCAGAAATGGTGTTTGGTTTGGAAACTTCCCAGATTTGGGGAAATAACTCAGCCTTTTCCTAATAATACATATGAGCTCCTTATTTATTTAAAATTATGGAAGGAAACAAAGACCATTAAAAAGCAAACTAATGGAAAGGAGAGGTCCTCGGGTTACCAGCTCCAGGGGTGCACAGCATCGCTCCCAAGGAATCCTCCCTTTTCTAGAGGTCATTTCTCCCTTGTACCGATGAGGCCCTATTGCCAGGCTGCTCTGTAATTATTTCACTGGGGTGGTAAGAAGCGCTCCTACGCACGCACTGGGAGGATTTTGCCAAAAAGCGATGCTGCTGTTCCCGACTCCCGGCCTCAGCAGGAACCCATGGGCTGGCAGAAGGCCAAAGAGCTACTCCAGTGCCTCCTGGCACGACCTGCTTAGGCGGGAGCGTGAAGAAGAGAATCATGCTGCTAATTGGCATAATTATGTCAATAACCCCGGGCCCCATCTAGACGGAAAGGTTCATGAGGTTTTGCCTTGATGTCTGGGGGGGTGATCTGACCGCAGTGACAAAGCAACCTCTGCAGAAGCTGTGCCTGTGTTACACTGCTGATAAAAACATTTCAGCCTGAGCTAAAGCACAGTCTCTCCTGGTGAGATGACCGACGGCCTCTTTGCTTGGCACCAGAACAAGTCCAGCTCTTACCTCGGAGAGGGGCTTAACGACGTGTGGGTAGTTAGGCCCAAACCCCCAGGGCTGTAGGCATTGATGGTGCACCGGGTTCCTCGAGAGTGTGCTGCTCACACGGCTGTTTGCTCTGGGCTTGTGGGTTGCTGCTCGGAGCACGAGAAGGTGCTGGCGACGTGTTCCCAAATCCGCCTTTTGTGAATGGATGTGCCTGGGGGCTCCTGCTGCTGCTCGGCTCCCACACAGTCATCTGTGTACGGTTTGCCTTCCCTTCTTGTGTTTGTGGCTAGAAGCTGTTCTGCTGTAGGGATTCACTTTTTTACACTAACTGAGAGCCCCGGCCAAGAAGTTTTGATGACGCTCCAGCTCGTTAGTGCCTGTCAGCCGCTTGGATGTTTGCAGTCGTTCCCTTTTGTTTCGCTAGTCACGCTGAGCACAACCGGTGTCTGGCTAAATACAGAGGATAACCATCGCTGCAGGGCTCCAAAGCCTCTGTTTGGGATATTTCTGCCTTGTCACTGCTGCCAGCAATCACAGATAACTCTCGTGCTACGTGCTCAGCTCAGCCTCAGCGTGTGGTTCCCATTGAACCCAGTGCAGTTCTTCCCCTCGGTGCTGAAGCAAAGCCTCGAAGCCCTTCAGGGGAAGGCAGCGGTGCTCTGCTGGCTCCCAGCAACGCTTCGGAAGGCTGCGATCGTGACGTGCCCGGGGGTAACCGAGCTCCCCCCATTACCGGCACCCCAATATAGGAGCGGGGCGGGGGGCGCACACGTGGCCGCGCTCCCGCCACGGGGTTCCCGCCACCGCCGCGGTGGGCGTGGCCTCGCCGACAGGGGGCGTGCCCTCCCCGGCGAGGCCCCGCCCCCCGCGGTCCGGCCGCGGGGCGCATGCGCGGCGCGGCGGCCGTTACCTGTCAGCGGCGGGGCGGCGGGGCGGCGGGATGGAGGGGCTCATCCCGCTCGTCAACCGGCTGCAGGACGCCTTCGCGGCGCTGGGCCAGAGCTGCCTGCTCGACCTGCCGCAGATCGCCGTGGTGGGCGGGCAGAGCGCCGGCAAGAGCTCGGTGCTGGAGAACTGCGTGTCCAGGTGAGGCGGCGGCGGCCCCTGCCCTCCCTCCTTCCCCTCCCCGCGGTCCCCCCCGCGGTGCTCGGCGTGAAAACGCCGCCCGGGTCCCTTCAGGGGTCCCCTCAGGGTCCGTTCGCTTTCGTTTTAGGGTTTATTCTGGCCGTGTTATGTCTCGGTCTCCCTCCCGAAGGCTGTAGCGCGCTGCTGATGCTGGCTGCGTTGCCAGCATCCCGCTTACCGAGCGCTCCTGAAGCCTCCAGAGATCCCTGCCGGCAGTCGGATCCTCAGAGTTTTCTTGCAGCAAATCTTTAAAACCTTTCGAGGTTTTGATCCGTGTGTTCATTAAACAGCCCAAAATGTGTGCGTTGGGGAGGAGAGGCCTCTTATCTTGCTTGTGTGTGAGGTGGTATGGTGCTGGGCTCACAGGCTTGGCTGGGTGCTGGTGTCTTCTCCTGGGTCCTGCTGGAAGGTCACAGCTCCCTGGTCTTGCTCCCTGCCTGAGGAATCCCAGATTCACAGATTTTGGGGGATCCCCATCTGATCCACAGGCTGATCCACTCCTATTGGGTGCCATGTGCCCCTGCTCCTTGCCCAAACGAGCCTGGGTAGCACAAAAGGTAGAAATGAGAGGTTTGGGCTGGTCTGGGCTGTTCGTACAAGAGGCTGGAGCCTGCTGCACAAGCAAGATGTGAATGTTTCTAGCAGGAATTATGGAGAGAAGCTGAGGGCAAGGACTTACTGCACCTGCGTACTACCACGCACCCTGCAGGCGCTACCACAGACTCTTCAGAGCAGAGTTTACCAGCGCATGTAAAGCACCAGGGCATCTCTGCCATGCAGGAGCTGCGGTCTCCAATCCTCTCTCCAAGTTCCCCATCCTTGTCCTATGCAGGAACTTCTTCAGATACAGCATCAGCTGGTCTGTAGGACCTCCATGCTTGCCAACTTTTGAAGCCTTTTGTGAACGTGACATTAAAATGCATTACTTCAAGCCTAGTTCCGTGAGGTTTACGTCAATATGTTTTGCTCGTGCCTCTTCTCCAGGCTGAGCGAGTGTGCGTGGTCAGCAGATGTGTGGTTGCTTGCTAAGTCGTGAAAACTTGATTGTGAGCCCTCAGCACCAGATGAGTAAAGAGCCATGAGACTGGAAGAGTGCTTCTGGTTGTCAGGTCAGCAGGCAAAATGGTCTGTACCTCTTCCTAGGACAGCCCTGTTTTTACAGGGTAATGAAGCTGATCTCTGAAAACCAGTTTATTGTGTCTGTGTCTGTCTTAACGTGCCTTATAGAGGTAACACATCTTGTTGTAGAGATGTGTTGCACTCCTTTGTTTGTAGTCTGTTGCATGTGATGTTTTTAAGCACAGTGCAAATGATAATAGTAGTACCACAGCTTTGAAATTCTTGTCAAAACGAAATAGTCCCAGCATTGCTCTGAAATTTGAGTGTTAACTCTTATGTATTTTTTTTCCACCACATGAATCGTTATCATTAGTGGATTTTGAACTCTTAACCTTCAGAGGGACAGCTAAGATCCTCTCAATTTCAGGAATAGCTGTAATTGGTACTGTGAGGGCATGGGGTTAGGAAGGGCCTTAACTGCAGGACCAGGCTGTTTTTTCTCTGCTGTCGGTAGCCACGAGGCTGCTGTGTCTCCTTCAGCACTTCCCAGGGTCTTTGCTTGTGCAAGAATGGCTTTATTTTTTCCACGTGAACAAAGGAAACAGATTTGCTAGTTTGCAGGTGGTATTGGAGCTCCTGCATGGAGCCTGATGGCGCAGGAAACGTGTTGGGCCAGGCTGCGTTATCCTGTGGCTGCTGGTGGTTAGATTGCTCGTGGGATCTACCTCAGCGCTTGTATTTCATGAGGATGAGTTCTTCATGTGTGCCTGCTTCAGCACTTGTGTGACAGCCAGGCCTGCGGGCATCCTTGGAGGCTGGCACGGGGCCGCGTCAGGTCTCCCAGTGTGGCAGTTATCGTCCCTGTTTGGGTTCGCATCACCAAGGTACTCAGCACTTATTGCTCCTTTGTGTGCAATGAGATCTTACTGCTTTTGGTAGTCAAGGACTCTGTTTGAAGTCCTTGACTTCTGGGTGTTGTGTTTGGATGAAAATAGAGACTCTGGAGGACAGCTGAGGACAGGAGCCGTTTGCGTTTATGGGTTAGACCTTCGTGTGTGGAGCTCGTGGCTCGCGTTTGAGGAAGTGGCATTGTCTGAAGAGCACGGTAGGAATGAGTGTTTTTATTACCTGCTTCTCTTCATGACACAAGTAAACGTGCCCATAAAACGCTGAGGCAGTGTTTAAAGCAAAGGGTCTACTATGGTCGTGGTGGAAGCTGGTGGGAGAGAGATTCAAAAGCCCCAAGGGGAAGCAAGCTCCAAATCCTGCAGGAGGTACCTTACCTGGCCTGGCTGCATGCCTGTGCTGAGCACAGGACCGTGACCCTATATGTCATTTGTGCTTTTTGAACGTCTTGCTTTTGATAATAGCAGGTTTCTTAAAAGAAAATGAATGGCAGGAAGCAATCCTTGGAAACTGTGTCCGGAGAGCGAGCGTTTTCTCTTATTCCATGTATCAAAATGGGCTTTCGAGATAACTAAAGGCACAGATGGCAAGCTATCTTGTCAGGGCCTCTTTCTCCAGATTTGAATTAAAGCCTCCTTTTATTCTTGCAGATAGTGAGAAATTAATAATTTAATTTCAAAGCTGAGAGCTATTTATTTCCTCTTCTGCCTAATACGGTATAAGCTGCATGTAGGCAAATAATTGTTTTATAAGAGATGCGAGCTCCTGATTGTGAGCCTGTCAGTCATAATCAACCAAGAACTCTCATTTTAAGAGCCTGAGGTCTGGTTTTGTAAAACAGCTCTGCAGCTTTTTGATCTGAGACGGTTTTGATGATGGTACGGCCACTGCTTAGTGTAGAGCTATTTATTATGAAATAGGTACTAATTTTTGTTATTCCAAATACAGTTCCTCGTGTGCTGAGCTCATTCTGATTCCTTGAGATGGCGGTGGTGAAAAGGCTGTGTTGAGTCACTAGGGGAAGAGAAAGGAGTTTCAGTCTGACCATCAAAGCAGAGAATTTCCCCAAAGACAGTAGACACATGCTTTGCCTGCTTCCTGGGAGAGTTGTGGTTAAATCGGTGCAAATATTTTATTCTTTTAGTTACTAGTCGTCATTGACAGACAAACTTCTTTTTACAGAAAGTTCACCTCTGTGTGAAACAGGCATGAGAAAGCCAAGCAATAGGAGACACGGACTGAAGTGTGGCGCTATGTATTCTTTTTTTAATCTTAAGGATTTTCTGGAAATGAGAATCAGCCACTCCTTTTCCTGACTAATTAAGCCATTGTACAGCTGCATTGAGCCTATTAGTCTAGTTATCAAAATACTCCAGTGCACTGAAAGCAAGAATTGTTCCTGGGTATTCCATTAAGTGGAGAGAGTAGCAATGAGACAGTGGCTCATTTTGGTTGCTTCCCCAAATACTTTTTCTACATTTAGAGGTTGGAAAACAAACTTGGCCATCTAGATGTGATATCGATGGCCAAGTTTTGTCCGCAGGTATAACTCTGATGTGGATTTTAAGCTCGGTTTTATGTCAAGTCTTGAGAACTGATACAGACAAAGTAAAACAAATGTATGGTTAAAACCAAATATGCTGATTTATTTTTTTCACATGTAAAGTAAAAGTTTTCCTTGAAACCTTGAAAGCTGTTTTGAGGATCCGTGGCACTTTGATTTTATTGATTAAAAGATCTCTTGTTCATTAAGAAAAGCTGTGCTCAGTAGTGAGGCAGGGTATAGAGAGCCCTGACCTGTATTCTGCTTGTAAGTTCCATGCATCAAGCAGTTCACAGCGATGCTAAATCCGTAAGTAATTCTTACTGCTTCTGTAAAGTGTACCTGTGAGAATCCACGTGGTCTTAATATAACTTTGGCATTTAATAGACATTTAGTATGTTGTACTTGTTTAGTGATCGCAAGCTTAGCGTTGGAAGTCTGAGACCTAGCTTTCAGAAAAACCCCAAACCCCACCACCAAAAAAAAAAAAAAAAAAAAAAGTCTCATCTTGAGTGCCTTCTGAGAAGTCCATGGTACAAATTCAATTGCAGTTATTATGGGAAGTCCAGTCCATCTCTGCTTTTTAAAGGTAAATTGTCCTCCAGTGTGAGGTTTCTATGTTTTTCTTTTTCTTCCAAGATTGTATGCATTAACTTGCTTTTTATCTGAACTCCTCCATATTAAGAATTGCACAGAGGCACTTCTGAGAACTCAGCAGATTGCCTGACTCTAACTCGACAGCCCTGCTACACCCTGCCTCCAGGAAGGAGCCCTATCCTTGGCGTTTGGCAGCGCTGGAAACAACAAATAACACGCCCGGTTGTTGTCTTGCTGTTTCCTGAAGGGCATTGCTTCTGGTAATGGTTCAGACTTGTGTAATTTGCTGTTGTAGACAAAATAGGAAACACCGCTTTTCAGTTTAGATAAATGGATATCAGCGATACGATTACTTTGACATTTCCCTGTAAACATAGGAAGTGAAGCTGCCATGGACTTGAGCAGGGAAGCAAAGTGAGGATGCTGTTCTCCTGTCTGCCTCTGACTTGCTGTATGACCTCAAGCTGGTTTTTAAGCATTACCCACATCTATATCCATGTGCACGTGCAATCTTTACTCTGTAGGTGGGCTTTAGATTTTTTTTTATTCCTTTATTTTTAATTTCTTTCTATTTTTAAAGGCAAGGTTAGCATCTCATCTTAAAATCTGTGTGGAACATCTGTGACTGTAGTCTAAAACTTGCTGTTGAGCATTTTTTCTGCTTTGTGTCACGACTGCTCTAGATATCTGTGTGACACCAAAACTGAGTGGTGGGTCAGCTTTGTACAGCTGAGGTGTGGCAGCCTTTCTCCTTTCCAGAAAGAAACCCTTGCTGCTCTTCAGTTTGCCTCTGACAGCTTGGTTGTTGTTTGGGGTTTGGTATCCATCGGTTGATTATTGAGCAAATTGATAATCTTTGAAGGATTCATGCATTTCTTACATAAAGCCTGCCTAGATTGCAAGCACGGAGGGGCAGAATCCTTTTTTTTTTTTTTTTTTTTTTTTTTTTTTTTTTTTAAGCAGTGCATTGCAAAGTAAAGCCTTTGGTAAATAGAAGCCTGTGAACTCCCCTTGTTCGCTGTGCTCGTGTGCGATGGGTTACTAGGAGCCCTTTTAATGCTGTGCGTCTGCACTGTAAAGCCTGTAGTGTAAATATGCTGAGAGCAGGAAATGAGCATTATTTAACTGTGACCTTGCATCTTTTTCTTCAGCAAGTTGCAGCGAGACGAACAAGGCAGCATTATTGAACTAGAGAGGAGCAAATCCCATTTAACCGCGTGCTGGGCTTTGATGTACTGCCAAGTACTGTTGTCTGTGATAGCCTCTGGGATGCAAAGGAGACTGGAGCTGGAGATAAGAGAGGTTTTCAACCAAGGCATCTAGTGATAATGTCAGCTTTCATAATTTGTGCGAGGAAGTTATGCTTTTAATTCAATACCTAGCATAGTATTTTTGCATCCCAGTTCCTGTGCAGAGTCACCGAGATCTCGTTCTTCAGATACGTAGGAGTTCTCCTAGCTGTAAGAGGGCTCGATGTCTGCCCTCACAGCTGATATAATCACAGCTGGACTCATCTTGTGCACTCGGTGCCTTGTTTACTACGTGCAGCACAGCTGCCTACAGATGTACACGTGTATTCATTAGTGCTTATTTATACAGGATGCTCCAAAATGGTCTGTGTGTGAGCTCCCCTGCTGAGAATAGGCAGGGCAGGAGTAACTGGAAGCTCTCTCTCTGTCTGTGGCACGAGTGGGGGAAACGGGTGAGGTTCCTGCTCCAAGCTGGGCTGCTGAAGGCATTTTTCCCCTAATCCATCAGAGGCGATGTTGTGCCCTTGGGTGCTCACCTGTTAATTTGTCCAGGTGCTCCACAAATGCTGACAGAAGATCCCCAAGGTCTGTCACTGCTGGGAAGCCCCAGGAGTTGCTCCTCCCCTGCCACCTCTCTCTTTTTGCTGTCTTTCTGTCTATAAATTCGGGCTGTCTTTGTGCAGCACTTCCCATTGTGCTCTCCCTCCATACATTCTGGGGGGAGTAGGAAGACTGAATCTGCTTGCATTTAAGCTTTGCAAAATGAACTGAAATGGCTCGCCTTGTACAAAGGAAGGTAATTGCACAGTTTGACACGTTTGTCATGAAAAAGAAATGCATTTTCACATTGCTTCTGAAGAGGCAGAGATTTTAGACTCGAGTGGGACATGGCATAGCAGGTTGCCTGCTATATTCCCTACCCCTGGTTAAAAATTCTGTCTTGGTGGATCTGAGTTCAGGGCAGGGTGATTTGGGAGGAAAAGCAGAAGCTTATTTTGTCTGGGTTTTTGATGGTAGCACTGAAATCTGCGTTATTTCAAAGTTCTGCAGCAGCAGAGTAGCCAGAGGTGAGTTATTTGCAAAGTGCAAGTCATTAATTACGTAGCGGCTGGCTTCGTGCAGCTGAAATGTGCACAATACTGGGGACGTTGCTTGCTGTTTAACCCTTGCAACCAGAAAATCTGTTTGATTATATTGTAGAGGAATACTTTTTGCTCAAATCTCTATTTGTTTTTTTTTGAAGAAACATCGTTAATAGTGTTTGTGGTCCAAAAGCTTCAGTGCACTGACACTGATTTAAATGGAATAAGGAATCTCTGTTGTTCATTCCTCGTGGAGAGACACCAAATCTTGCTGCATTAGTATTCACCCTGAGGTTGGATGGGCTTTCATGCTCTCACAACGTATGCAAATGAGTCCCTTCCTAAGAGCAACCATATCTGATTAGGGAAAATACGGTTGTCCTGAGAAGCCGGCTTCACTCTTTCCGCCGTGAAAATCGGAAGAATTGCTGTTTGTTTTTGGGTGTGTGTGTGTTCGGTGGTTCCTCCCCCTGCCCCCCGGCTCGGAGTTGATGGGGAGCACCGCTGTTTCCGGAAGCTTTTGTCAAATCTTAAAGGAGAAAGAGAGAAAAGGGCATTTTCACAAATGGAATTGGGGTGATGCAGCAGAGCTTTGGACGCCTGCCAGGGAGGACAGATGCACCGTGCGCACAGTGGCTTGCCTACGAGCCTGCACGTTGGCAGCTTCCTGATCTGTTAATACAGCAAGCCCACAGCCCGGCATAATCACTGCAAACAGAGCACTGTTCATCTTAGCACTCCTCTGGGTTTGCCTGGCAAGTTTTCATAGCTGTGTGAGACAAATTTTCAGGCCTGTAAACGTTATTGAGACTTTAAAGCTTTCTATCACATAATAGATACATTTTTTTTAATACTAGGAAGTGCATTTACTTTGCTACAGTCTTCTTCAGTGCAGAAATGCCATGTAAGGTATTCCCCATGCTGCCAAAATATGACAATAGATCTGGGGGACCTATGTGGTGGTCTGTACCTTCTGGTCAAACGTCCCCTCCTTTGGAGAACCTTTCGACTCCAGTCCTGTTTAATGGAAGACTTCACCACTGGGACTGGAGTAATTTTTGGCACTGCTTTTCTCATAGCCCGGTAATGTTTCATGGCTAGGTGTGATAATTTCTGCTTGCTTGTTGAGCATCTTCCAGATGTGGGAGGCGTGCAATGACAGCATCCATCCAAGCCTGCTCTGTTTCCAGCCTTCTGCAGAAGGAGGGAATCTCAAATGTTGCTTTCTCATCATGATGGTGACTGAGTGTTGTCCCTGAACAAGCTGTAGTGGAGGTGCACAGCTAGTGTGTTTTATTTCTTACCTTCAGAGTCTATGCTCACCATATTCCTGTGGTTTGGGGTTGGGTGAGGATTTCTTCTGTTCAGGTGTGGGTTTTGCACCTTCCCCCTCTGGATTTTTGTATAGTTGGTCTCAGCTCTGTAAAGCAGTGAGGGGAAGGAGACCCAAAGAGGTGTTATAGTCTGGTAGGTTGTACTGCTGGGTAACAGCTACAAGATTTTTCTTTTTTTTTTCTCCTGTGAAAGAAAGGGAGAATTTTGGTTCAGCTTGTACATGATCACCTAGGAGGGATGGGTTGGATAATTGGGCAGTCCCTGCGTTGGCTCAGCAGTGAGGGATGCTGCTGGGTTGGAGCATGGCTTCTCAGAGATGCCAGGTGTTGGAGCTAGGAGGCCAATTTATCCCCTCAGATCCAAACATCCTCGAACTGCTGACTACTCCTTTCTAACCCCTGAAGGCATGCCCAGCCGCGTGGGCTGCAGTGTGTAGTTACTGCTCCTGGGTATTGCGTTACACCTCGGTTCAGCAGTTTAGCTCCCTTCTCAGGTGAAGGAAAATTGACCTTGAAGGAATGCTTACGGCAACCCGAGACCAAACTTCTTAAGAGAAAGTGAGCTAAGCACTGGATTGTGGTGCTAGGGATGCCACCATCTCTGCTGGGTGGTTTACAAAAAAAACACCTGGAAAGACTGGTATTAAGCTTTAAGAGCTATTTTTTAGTTTTTTAGCCAAGATTGCTAAAAACCCACAGCATCTTAATGTGTTTAGCTTGCCTAGAATGCCTAATTAAGATAGGTGTCATTGGTCTTCAATAAAGAGGATTAATGATTTTGTACGTCTTCATGTAAGCCCCATTATGTTAAGCTGAGGTTTCACAGTCAGCAAACAAAGCCGCGGGAGATTGTGTTGCCTGACAGGCGTGCCAAAACAAAAAGCATTTGCTCTCCTGTAACTAACGAGGGGAGGGATCGAGTGGTGTCTGATTGTAAGAATTGGTCTCTGCTTGGAGTTAGTGAGGAAGAACGTAGGTAGCTGAGTATCAGTGGGATGTAGAAAATGGTGTATGCTGCTTTAGTAGTGGATAAAACTGGTTGGTGGTTCAGAATGGCAAAGCACAACAGAGGTCCCGTAGACCTGTACCTCTTTGGATTCAGCAGCTGGTCTCGAACCTGCTCTTCGCTTACACTGGGTGGGACTTTGCTCCCCCAGCCTCCATCTATGGGGTCAGGGAAATGAAAGATGTGGGAAGCCCATCTACCTATGCACACAGAAGCAAAGAAGTTGCTGAGTACCTCAGCCTTCTCCACGTCTGTCATTACCAATTACTCAGATATAGAAACTCACTCCTAATATAAGAAATTAGCCAGCTATAATCACTCACACACTACTGTTTTCACCCCTCGATTTATTTTCATAAATGTTAAAGGCGCATGGTGGTTCTTGGGGACTCCTCCTGTCACCCCAGCGCAGCAGCCCCAAGGGAGCTGGGGCCTCTCTTGCGCTCTTCCTCGAGGCTCTGCGCAGAAGGGCTGCCACCTCTCGCACAAGGCCTGCTGGATGGGAAAGAAGCACTCACACAACCCCTGACAATTGGCAAAGGTCTTTATTGCCAACATGGCTCCAGGCTAATGCCTGGAGTGGAGCCTGGGTGATGTGGAATAGGGAGCTTGCCGAGCCCTTCTGCACAGCTGCCGGTGTTCCTTCAGGACACTTTTCAGAGAGCTGCCGGCGGAGTCCCATCTTTGTTGTGGCTGAGGCGGGTCCACTTCCATGGGTTCCTCTTCATCTTCTGCACCCACCTCCATGGGCTCCGCGGGCTGGAGGACGAGCCAGTCCCTGGCAGGGACTGCCCACACAGGCTGCCTTCCACTGGGCATATTTTCTGGCCACGGTGCCGCACCAGGACGCCTCCCAGTTCCGGGCCTTGGGTCCTTTCCGTTCTCCGCCTGATTGTCACTCACGGAGTTCCTGCTGTCATCTCTCCCTCGGCCACGGCTGGGTCCCGCATCATATTCTGACCGCTGGGCACGGCTCCGCTTCCCGTGGCCCTCCAACCCACGCTCTCCGTCATCACTGGACCTCCGGCTAGGCCCAGGCCTGCTGCTGCTGTCCGTCCGAGGGGCCGGCCTGCTCCCCGCATCACTTCGGCTCCAATGATATTTATCAGAGTAGCCTCTGGGCCGGGCACCAGACACCTCCTGGGCACTGCTGGTTCTTGTGCTTGAGGTGCTGGCCCTCGACCCATGGCGCTTTCTCTCAGAGGCAGACATCCTTCTCAGTGGTCCCAGGAACAATTTCTTGTCCTCGCACTGAGAAGGGCTGCTGCTCGCCTCTCTCTCTCGCTTTGCTCTTAACTCTGGCCTTCCTTCAGCCAATGGCTTTCAGAAGACCAAATCGCTGAGCAAGTGGCGGGCCAGGGGCAGGGGGGCCCCTTTTATAGGGCCCGGGCCAAGGGCGGGCCCGCTGGTGGCCACTGTGACCTCGGCAAAGCTCTGTGATGGAGCGGCCCGTGCGAGGCCGAAGGCACCTGCCTTGGGAGAGGCCTGGAAAATGCCCTCATGTGGAGCAAGGACGAGGGTTGGGGGGGCTGAGGGCCCCCTTTTCTGGGGCTGGCTTCCCCCCAGGCCGTTTGGCTTGCCAGAGAGAAAGGCTGCCCCATGCAACCCTGCCTCAACTCGTTTTCTCTCTAGATCTCCAAGGGTCAGAGTCTCTCGCTAACAAAAAGAAAACCCCACCAATGAAACCAAACCAGACCAATTCACAAGGCTAAAGCAGTCAAAACTGAAGTACCGATCACAGAATCACAGCATTTCTAGGTTGGAAGAGACTTCAAGATCATCGAGTTCAACCTCTGACCTAACACTAACAAGTCCTCCACTAAACCATATCCCTAAGCTCTACATCTAAACGTCTTTTAAAGACCTCCAGGGATGGTGACTCAACCACTTCCCTGGGCAGCCTGTTCCAATGCCCAACAACCCTTTCGGTAAAGAAAAATAGCTGGTTTTGGTTAATGGGCTTGAAAAAGTGAACATGAGGAAAGACGTTAGCAATTCTTAATGTCTCTTCTGTAGGTCTGGACCATGTTTTTTCCTGCTTTGTTGTTGTGTAGCACTGATAAATGCAAAAACAACAGAAGCCCTTTGTAGTACTTGGGCGCAGCGCACGTCTGCTGCAGAACTGGAGGCGCGTTGGCTGTGGGAGCGCCTGCTCTTTGCACGACAGATCGAGAGATCGCCGTGCTTGTGGTGTGCCAGTCGGGGAACAATGACCGGTCTGCTGGAAAAAAGCCCAGGAAAACTGTTGACTTTTGGCCTAATTGCTTCCTGTTGCAATTGAAGCTGCACTGCATTCCTTGGCCAACCTTGGGAATGAAGGCCGCTGCCTTCGCTACCGCACTGTTTCCGCTAGCGGCCTGTGGAAGGCACTGAGGAAGGTTATGGGAGTGGAAAGGACTTTGGGATGTGGAAAAATTTCTGTGAGATGAGTTGCCAACATCATTTGATAGATTTAGGTGGGTGATCTGTGCTCCTCTGTAAGAGAAGTATGGTTCTATTTTGGTTTTGATATACTTTTTTTCCTTTGTCAGCTATAGTCCTGCATTATAACTAGACAGCCTCGTTGAAGGTAACCCCTGTCTAGTTAGCTTTTCAGCATTTTGCTGTGGTTTCACCCTTTCCTGAAATTTGAAAGGATATTCCTCTCCCTTGCATGGGACCCTTCCCGTTAATGAATTGTCTAATTGCTATTTCAGCTTATTTGCTTCCTGAGCATTAGAGGAGGTGGTATCCTAAAGCGAAGATGGCACGTAGAGATGTGATCTTTCCTTTTTTCCTTATTCTAACCTGAACCACTGTAGGGAAGATCAGACCCTAATTGTTATGTTGCTATAAACTGATAGTGTTTTGGTATGGCCATTAATAATGTGCTTCCCCATCCTTTGACATCGGTTTTTGAGACCTGGGTTTTAGCAAGTCAAACTCAAACTAACATCTCTTACCTTTGCATGTTAAATGAACATTTAAGTGGATATACTCGTTCAGACTTCTGACACTGGAAATGACCAGTATTAGCTACTGATTGAGTAAATACATAAGCAATTTTAAAGCTTCTAGGGTAAAAACTATTTGGCCCTAAAAATACCTAATGGTATTCCAACAGATGAGCGGGTTCTAAGGCTGAAGAGTTCCTGAAGTGATGTTCTTGACCGCTTGGCTGCTTGCATCTCATTTGTGTTTGATCTATTCAGTTCTGGCTGGGCAGCACTGGACAGGCTGTGCTGCCAGCCTCCAGCTCATCACGTCACAGCTGCATTGCTGCTGGGCTGGGGCAGCGGCTGGCAGCAGAGGGACTTGTGCTGGAAACGCTCTGAGAATAAAGATGTAAAAGTGGCTTGATCCTTCTAGTAGGATGCACGACTTTTAAAGGAGTGCGGCTTTAGTTCCCAGCCTTATTCCTGAACAGCATTCTTCAGTCTAGAAAGAATGATTTCTAGACCACGGGGAGGGGGAAAGCATCTTCCTCCTGTCCTGTGGATTTCAAAGCAAGCGTTTCTGCACAAGCAGTAGCACAGTGTTTCATGTGTTTCACTGCTGGAGTTGTAAGGCAGTACCATGTTACTTTTCCTAAAAAAAGTGAAAAGTATGATTTAGGTTTGATTTCTGTGTATTTAAAGAACTGCTTTTTTTTTTTCTAGAAGGAGATTTTCTGTGTTTGTTCATAGCACCTGATCTTGGCTGTGCAGAGCAAGTGCACGGATGCCATTGCCTTGTGGTTAAAGCTGAAATTCCAGATTTTTTGAAAATAATAGTAATAAAAATTCCCTGTCCCTGTGGGAGCAGAATTTTTAATTGAGGTCAGTGTCTTTTTTTCTTTTTTTATACAGGTAAAATATGTGTTCAGCACTTCTGATACGCCCAGCTCTTACAGAGTCTCTGCATATTCATGCAGTGCTGCAGCTGCGATGCTGACACTTCAGCACTGCTGCTTGGTTCCAGGATAAACCAGCCTATTGGGTTTTCTCCTAAACTCTCCCTGTGAACACTTTGTTCTCCTCACCCTTTGTCATTTTTTTGGCTTCAGACTGTACATTTGGAGCAGAAGCCTTGCGTCCTCCTGCCATTCACTGTTCAGGTGGTTATCACCCTCGCCGAGCGGGAGCTCAGCCAGCTTTCAGCTCATGCTTGCTCGAACAGACGATGGGCTTTTTGACAGTAGTTCAACTTCTTCGAGAGGGTTATCAAATGCAATCTATTGCAGACAGGGAAAGGGAACGTTCTGAAAGTTGTTGGCTTCATTTCTTTGCAATTTTGCTGTCAGCGTTGTGTAACTAGGAGTTGTGTTAATGTGGCGTTCTTGATCTCTGGCTGTGCTTAGTCTGAAGCAGAAAATCGGTAAGTCTTTTTATCCTCTAACTCCCTGAAGAAGGATTTTAGTGCCTCACATGGTATTGTAAAGGGCCCTAGTTTGTTTTAAGCGATCGGTTTGTCCTGAATAGCAATTCCTTTCAGCTTCTTGTTAAAGAGAAAAAATAAATCAAAAATCCAAGTATGAAACTGTCATCTTGGTACACATTTTCTGTACCCTAGGCTACTGTCATTTCAAAACAAACAGTAAAAGGAGTATGTTTTTGTTAAGAATTTCTCTTCTTCCCCATGAGAAAATATCTGTAGCTGGCACTCTGCTGTGAGACAGGCATCTCCCAGTTGATAGGTAAAAGAAATTGTGATAGACCTTTTGATAAACTTTGGCACCTTTGAGAAAACAACAGGATAGAAAAACTAGCTTACATGTTGTAAAACATCACAGTGGATTAAAATTACTCTGTGTGTGATGCTTTTTGCATTATCTCTGTTTTAATGAGAGTTTGTATTCATATGTCTATATTCTCTATGTATGTTCAAAGGGAGTAGAGGGTAGGGCACATTTATTTGGAGAGTCCAGTAAATGTGGGCATTGTTTTTGATATTCTTTCTATGAATTGTATGTTTTGAGACACTATATGTGATGATCATGAGGAAAGAGAATCAGTAATGCTCCTAGATTGGTAATTTAATTTTGCTATATATTTGTTGACCCATTGCTATCTCAAGTTGAAATTAACAGCCCTACTTTATTGTACAGCTTGATGTAAATCTTCCCCCACCAACTTTCCATTTTCATTGCAGCTGAAGGTACAGAGGAGGTTCCAAATTAGTCCAATATCTTAGAAACTGGCCAGTCTTTTCTGGGTTGTAACAACTTATTTCTTTTTATATTTCTAGGGATTTTCTTCCACGAGGTTCTGGAATTGTAACAAGACGACCATTGGTCTTGCAACTTGTCACTGCCAAAACAGGTAACTTCTCTTGCTTCTCAGCTTAATGCCTTGACAAAGTGTTGGTGTGTACTTCAGCAGGAGAAAAAAAGTCCAGGAAAACTTAAGCAGTGTGAAGAGAGATGCTACTGAACTGTCTGCAACAAAGGCCTGCTGCTTTGGAATTGTACCCTCAAGAAAACCAATCTCATTATCCTGATAAATCATTAAAGTGTAAATCCTAGAGCACATAGTCAATTTGGTCCAAGATAGAACTTATGACAGAGGAGAAAAAACAATACATACAAATAGTTTTAAAAATTAGCTTTGATTTTTCATTTCTTGCTGAGTTTTTCAATTGTGTTAACACGCCCAAAATTATGGTATTTCTGCCTTCAGCTCTTGCTCCAGTGCCATAGATTTGGTTCCACACAGCTTGTTTTCGTGACTTGTCTTTTTTAGTTGGACTCACTGCACTAAGTAGAGCAGAAGGTAGCCTTTGTGAGAATTGGGCTTCTGTGTATTTGTCTGGTCAAAAGTAAAAATACAGCATGTGTATCCCACTGAGCTACGTGAAGTACTGAGACCCGTCATTGGAATTTACCAACTTCGTACTCTTCCAAGTGGTGCTTTGTCTGCTGTTATGTAGCTTGGTTCTCCGGCATATTTTATAAACAGTTTTTCTGTCATTCACTTTTTTTCCATTCTAAACCAATGTAAGCAACAATATCACTGATTTACTGTTGATATCCTCTTAAAATAGTAAAAAGAAAAGAAGTTACATCCAAATCAGCCTTAAAAAGGAAAAGAATTGCTCTTTAAGTTGTGAAACACTGTGAAACAGGAAGAAATAAAATTGAAGCTTCCAGTAGAACTTCAGTCTGTCTCTATGTGAGAGATTTAATTAAGTTTTTTGTGTGTGTTCTTTTCCTTAAAGGTCTCTTTGTCATTCACAGGAAGGTAGACTTCAGTCTGCATAGGCTCTAAATTTTTCTCTGAATTACTGCTTGTAAAGAACGTTTTTATTTTCAATGACTTTATGAAGTTTGCCATAGTCTTATACTATGGAAGAGAGAAGAAAAAATGTGGAATCCATTATTTATGTATTCCCATCTTAAACCTGGGGGTTTTCAAGTGTGTAATACGTGTACTGTGCTTTATATATACAAAAAGATCAAGTTAATTTAAGTTGGAGGTATGAACACTTGTCACTGCTGCATATCTGGCTTTAGAGCCCTGACAGAAGATGCTGAAATGCATGAATAAAACCTAGCTTTGGAGAATCTTTGTCTAATTTTCCCAGCATCATGTAAGAGCAGAAGAAAAACAAAAAAAGAATCAAGCTCTATGCTGCTATTCCCAACAAAATGGCTAAACTGTGGGGCCATAAGAATCAGTAAGCCAACTCTTATACTCCTAACCTGAGGTGGTTGAATACTTCTTCCATGACATCCACATCCTAAACTTATCCTTGCCTGAGCTGTATTGCCTTATTTTGTAAAATCATCATTGTCTGTTTGATTAAATGATCAGTGAAAGGGATTCTCTCTGTTTTTTTCTCCATTAGTATATTCACATAATTTTACCAGCTTTAGATAGACATCTACATTTTTGTATGAGTGCCTTCCTTGCTATGAAGTATTTTTTTTGTTTGTTTTCATTGTTTAACTTAAAAACACAGCAAGAACTCCAAAAATCTGAGCAAGTGAGCTTCCACCTAATTTCTTGTTTCCTGGATGCTGGGACATACTTTTCCCTTTGGGAAATGCTGTATATTTATTGGTTGTGCTTCAGTGCCAAGAAACCTTTGAAAATACAGGCTTTGATTATTTTGTTACTTTCTTTAAACTGCTCCATTTGTTGTTGTTGGTTTTGGTGGTAAAATTCTATATATCCTTATCTTTAAGCCACTTTTATCTTTCTGAACTAATTTTAAAAAGAGAAAATAAAACTGCTTAGAGAAGCACAGTGTTCTTTTACAGGAAGCAGATGCTGGACTGATTTTTATCAAGTTCATAATTATTTAAAATGCTATAGAAAGTAATTGGAGGACATTATCAGGTTCTTGCTACTGTAAAAAGCTTGGCTGGTCTCTAATGTTAGGAATTTTCTCGACTCTTTTAAAAATAACTATTCTTAATCTCATTATTCCTTGGGGGAAGGGGAATGCTTTCTATATACCGTAAGAGGTAGGCATGGAGACCTGACTGCAAGATATTTTAGATTCATTTTGGAAGTGGTTAAAGCTTCACTTACCTTTGAGTGGTTGCACTAAGGATTCAAGTTTGGCAGCTGAGGCATTTGTGCACACCCCAGAGAAAAACTTTGGCCACTCAATATTTGGCTTGGAGGTGTCATGGAAATGTACAGCAGGGTTTGGCTGTGAGGAGTTATCGGGGCCCTCCAGCATCTGAAAGGACCTGAAATATCTGGGTAAAGTACTGGTCTTGTTCTCCGCTTTAAAAATGAGAGTATGCAGGTGGTAACATGAAACAATTCAATACTAAGAAGTGCATCTCTTAAGACACTGATTTTTTTTTTTTTTTTAAGAGTTTTGTCTAAATTATTATTATTTTTTAATTCAAAGCTATTTTATAGTGACCTGTTGACTTCCTCTAATCATTGTAACAAGTTTTTTTGTTGCATGTGGCTTTGTCATTTGCACTTCCACACCCATGCAAATACTGTACTCAGCTGAAATCTTGGAAACAAATATAGAAGTTTTAATTAAATATTACACCTGGCAAGACAGTCTTCAGTAGCTGTGCCTATTTTCTTTTGAGCGTGATAATGTATGAGTTTGAGAAATACATGGTGGTATAGAATAAGTTAAAATACGTACATTAAAAATAAATTTACAGTCCTTCAGAGGACTCTCTCTTGTTCTTGAGTGTCCTACTTAGGGTTTTTCTTGTGTCTTCTTGGGACTGCCCAGCTGCATTTCAAATGAAGTTGTAGATGTGGCCTGCATTTGATAAACCACTGTACCAGCTAGAGGAGGAAAAAAAACAAAACATCTTCATCTTGTAAATATTGGAGGCTCCAAGCTGGCTGTCTTCTGGCAGTGAGAGGCTGGCACTCGTTACTTGTCCCAGAGAAGTCCATTGGCAGCCCTGTAGGTAGGGTCACGGTTCTGCATGCTCAGTTTTCACCTCATATTTTTGACTCCGTTGCTTCTCTTCTGTTGAAGAAAGATGGCATATAGCATCTTGCTGAGAGGGAATTGAACCAGATAAGCCCGAAGTCACTTGTTCTGCAGCAAACAGACACAAATTCTGGTAATGTGGCTTTGTTTCCCCGCACAGAAAGCAGGACTGAAAGACTTCCCGACAAGCACGATGAACCATCTAGATGTGCCTCCATGTCCTTCTCTGTGACCAGAGTTCTGCAGTGTTGGGAATGTCTTGTGTCAGGTCTGACAAGGCTCTTGCTCTTGGGTGCCTTCCTTTTTGCTAGTTTCTGAATAGCTCAGCATACCGAAAGCTGTAGGAGGAAACAGTCCCCTCCAGGAGGATCCAATTCAGGGAGTTTTTAGAAGGCACAAGTGTGGCAGGGTGCTGTTAGCTGCCAGCCTCTGATGGGGAACTGAGTTCAGGTGTTACAAGGCAGTTGTGATAAAGTAGCTTAGCCATTCAGCTATCTCTGTGGGAGGAATTCTGTTCATCCTTCTCCAGGGTGAGCAGTTGGACATGGGGGCAGTTTATTTTATGAGAGCCTGATGTCCAAAGCAGGTAAAAGACGTGCCAGTTCTTTAAGCAACTGCTGCAGCCTCAGATACAGGAAGCTCTCCTCTTCTGACCAGACAGCATTTGTTTCATGTGCTCAGCAGTGGGGATGTTTCAGCAGTTACTAATAAGCGTAGAGTGCTGTTCTCATACTTCCTTGCTCTTGATTCCTTTTCAGGAGGAGAAATGCATCACATATTCCTGCAGTTGTGCTCTTAGAAGTATTTTTCTCTGTGCATCTCTAAGATATGTGCTGGCACCCAGCATGAACTGAGACAAGGGTTTTTAAAGATTGCATTAGTGTTCAGTAGTCTTGGAGCAGCACAAGTGGAATTTCCATAAGGTTACCTAGGTTTCATTTCAACTCTTACAGTTCTCTTAGGGCACTAACCTGTAGTGATTTGTCCTGTGTTATCATAATTCCTTAAAGGAGAGCTACTGAGCTGGTGAGTTTTTCTTCCTTTGAGCTGGCATGCCTTAATTTAGGTGTTAAAGCCTATTTTTAAACATGCAAAATTTTTGTTTCACAACTGTCAGTATATTTCCTAGATGGATTTTTTATTTAGTATTTCAGTAAGATTAAGTACATTTTTACAGGAGTTAGTTGATACTGGAAGCTGATACTTGTAATTGGTGCTGCTGAGTAAGCTTTGAGAAGATAATGACTTAGAACAACTGAAAAGGTGTTAAGAGGTCGTTTTCCATTATTATTTATTGCATTTGCCACAGATTCCCCTTAACCTTAGGCAATCTGTTCTTCCTCTTGATGTGTTTTCTCCAGCCTGTGAAAGTGAAATAATTATCCAGATTCCTTGAGACTATGCTTTCTAAACATCAGTGACAGCAAAAAGGTCTGGTCTGGTTTTGGGTGAAGCTATTGTCCTAGGTCTTATGTTTGTTAAAAATGCTATATAAATGCTGTTATTTGCTATTTAAATGTTAAAATATCTTGGTGCTAGGAGGGTTGTTTGCCTCGTTTTATTAACTTTTTAAAGAAGTCAATTTTTCAATCTCTGTGCTAAAGAAATGGCACGCTAAGGTTTTGAAAATCAGTATTGAGCTGAACATTTTTAGATGAATGAACTGCATGTACAATTGCTGCAGGTGTTTCAGTTCTGCTAATTAGAACATTAAGTAGAAAGTAAATCACCATAAGGTTCAAAAAACACTGATTTTTTTTTTTTTCAGAAGTCTTGTAGGTACTCTTTCTTATTGAAGTTGCTGAGCTTTAATGCAAGTATTTTCTGTTGTGAGTCTTTTAAGCATATACATCTTTTATTGCCATCTGGTGGCAAAAAAAGTCCCCTAAGAGAAAATGGAAAAAAACTCTGAAAATAATTTAGGCTGTTTACTACAGCTAGCACAAACAATCTTACAGACTTCATCAGCAGGCATGCATTTGGAGGTCTTCAAGGACAAAACCTAGAAAGGTGCCCCAGTAAGGGAGGGACTTTGCAGGGAGGAAAGGAAGACTGTGGCTGCCCTTTTCTGGATCTCACTATCTGGCAGCCACTCATTCAGATGATGAACAGGGTGCTGTGGAAAACAGCGAAATCTGAGGAGGTTCAAACCCCAAAAGCTAAGAGAATGACCATCACCACAGGGTGGTTGTGACTGGTGATGCTTTCTTGGGCGAATGAGAGATTTGTCATTCAAACAGGGCTAACATGTTAGAAGAGGGATAATGCTGCCGGTCTGAAACCTGAATTTAAGCTGTGAGAGCAGCGTCTGCAGCCTTACAGCACCGTGCTTGCTGCTGCATGGCTGTGCTGTACTGGTAGCAGCGCCTGCAGCCATCTGAGCTGCTCAGCAGCGGCACTCACAGTAATACAGTGGCAGAACACAGGCCACTGATGTCATGCTGTTGTAAAATACAGAAGTAAATATTGTGCAAGATCCATTAACAGAAATAGTCTGATCTTTAGTCCTTCTGCTTTTTTTTTTTTTTTTTTTTTTTTTTTTTCTCCAGTCGTGGAAAGATTTTGGCTAGAGCTCTGCCTCTAGCTTTAAGAGAAATGTCTGGAGGATGGCTGTGTGAATGGTCAAATGCACAGAAAGCATCATCTGTAGAAGAAGGCTATCATTGGCTAGATGAAATCATAAAAGCGTAGGGAGAAATGACACACAGGAAAAAATGAGGAGCATTTGGAAAAATGTTGTCCGATAACACTTGTTTGCATGACTTGTCTAATGAAAATTGAAAAGGGAACTTATTTTTTATCGTGATACCTCTGGTTGGATGCATTGAAGATAACTATGCTGTGGTAGATTTTTCTATCAATGTTATCCAAACTGCTTTGAGTGATTCTGTGTTTAAAAACAGAAGAGTATTCTACACACAAAGATGTTTTATTTTTTTCTTTCTATTGACATAACTTAAGTTTTATACAGAAAATATATTTCTGAAAACTAGACAACTAGGCAGGATCACTCGTTTTGACTGATTTTATGTTGATTCCCACAAAAAGTTAAATAAGATGTGTTCCTAGTATTCTTCTGTGTACGAAAACTGAAGATTGCATTAGAGCATGTGCTCGTCTAGTCGGGCTGAGGGCATCATTGCCAAGGACAGGCTGGGGCTGAGGATCCAAACAAAGCACGGCTTGTTCCTCTGAATTTTAATTCCGTAGGCTGTGCGGCACCCCAGGTTATGAGGAGTTGTAAAGCCTGCTCCTTCAGAGTAGTGGGACTGCAGATGTCCCTGAGAGGAATGAGCAATTGATAAATATTAATCATAGCTGAAAGGTAGTAAACTTTAAAATTTGAATTATCTTTGTTTCAGACAGGGACTCTTTCTGTTATTAAGTGTGAAATGGAATAAAGAGAAAAGCTTCCTCGAGTGTCAACTGATTATAACTGGGCATGACCTATTAGTTGTTTGAATTTTTGAAATCTTTTTCTGAGAAAATCTTACGAGCTAGTGTATTAAAAGGTGCAGCTAAGAATACAGTTTATTTTGTACTTGAAGCTTGAGCTGGATCAACGAAGATGTTTAATTCTGTGTACCGTGTTGTCTTAATTGGAAATACTTGAATATTCCTTGTTGTTTCCTTAATGAAGAGTTGAATGTTAAACAAATAAACCCCTCATTCATTGTCATCTTTGCTGCTGGATGTGAAAAGGAATATACTATACACTGGAGTACTTAATGCTGCGAAAAGTAAGGTGGAGGGTTTTTTAGGTGCTCTTTGGCTCTTAAAATGAGATGTGTTATTTTTTTCTCAGCAAGAGTGGGATTCCCTGACCCTCACACTTTAAATTCAAAGGGATTACAGTACTGTAAGGCAGAAACGCTGGTGTCTGTTTTTTGCCTTCCTCATTTCACTTCTTTTTTGCTTTAACTGTTGCTATGGTTTTGAATGCAGTTTTGACTATTTTATTTTTTAACAATTCAGTCAGCAACAGTAATAAAGTGACAGTTGGGAAACCTGAGAAGCAGACTTCAGTCCTGAAGGATAAGGCCCACTATTCATTTGTCCCCTTGGATCTGCTCTCCTGAGCTGCTGTTCTTTGAGTATCAAGCAAGATCTTTACCCTGGTGTTTGAGGGATTTTTATCAAAAACCTCTTCTGGGGAAGAAGCACCTAAAAGGAACAGTGAGATCAGGCCTTGACTACAGAGCAAAATCAACTGGGATGTGCGCCATTTTGTCCAGCCTTCCTCCAGTCCTGCTGCTTAGGCCCAGTAGGGGTGAGGTGTGCGCTCGTGTCTGTCGTTACCATTTACATCACTAATTTCTGCTTATGCCCTAGCTATGTGGGATAAACATTGTGTTTGTCCTGTTTTGAAGGAAGAAATTGCACTTTTAAGAGATGTGTGTTTGGTTATGCACCTCAAGGGCAGGAAACCCAGAGGGATACAATAAATAGCATCAGTATTTGGACTCTAGAGTCCAAGCAGGTCATTTCTGAGTCTGACAAATTAGACTGTATCTGTCTCTGAAGACAAGTTGATTCCTGGTTGATGGGGCAAGCTGTACGATGACTGAAGGCTCAGAAATTGTGTTTTACCACCAGTGAAATCACAGCCACATCTATAAAAACTTTCATCAACTTTTAAGTGTGGTTTCAATTTAAGCCACAAGAAGTCCTTAGGCATTGAAGAGTTGAGTTTAAAAACATCGAAGTGTCTTAAGTGCTCTTATTTTGGTTATGAATGTGTAAAATGTGTAGAATTCCCTTGGTAAAATCATATGTAACACAGGCTGTTAGTTTTTGAAAACAAATGCTAATAATCTTTCATGATACAGAACTTGAATTAGTTTTCCTCAGTGTAGTGCTGTATTACAGGCAAAGCAATCAGATGAAAACTCAGATTCTGCACTGAAAACAGTTCCTCATTCTGTTAATGTAAATGGTATTTATTTCAATCTTTAAGGTTGTTCCAGGAGATGAAATGCTTAGGATATGAGAGTTAATTTGGCTTTTTTAACTAATCTTTTCTTGGTTTTGGCTGGTTTTCATCTGTGCAGTCATATTTTTGGCATGTGTTCATATATAATGCTTTCTGGATATACACGATGACGTGCTTTTGTGCATGCACATCTGAAGAATACAAAGGGCTTGAAAGTAGGTGCTTAAGACTGTTATGAGCCTGTGAAATATAGAGATGCTATTGATATTTTTCACAGAATATGCTGAATTTCTACACTGCAAAGGAAGGAAGTTTACTGATTTTGATGAAGTTCGTCAGGAAATTGAAGTAGAAACGGATAGAATAACAGGAGTGAACAAAGGCATTTCTTCAATTCCTATTAATTTAAGAATATACTCTCCACATGGTAGGTAAAATCATTCTCCTCTGTATTCCCCATTGTGCTCTATATTCAAGTGATGTAATATGTTTCAGAACTCTGTCCATTTGGTGCTGTTTTTGCACGTGTTCTCATTGCTTGATTAATAGTCTGGGATGCAAAGATTTCTGACATTGAGTTGGACTAAAAGTGGGTATACATGTGTAAGAATCCTCAGTTTCTAATATGTTATGAAGCTGCTCTGCTGCAGAGAGCTGTTTGTTGGCCAGAACACAGACTCTATCCCATTTAACATCCTCGTGATTTCAAAATATTTCCGCTTTACATGAGAGTGAAAACAGTCCCTCCCCCAGCACATATTCTATTAGTAGCTCACTAGTAAACGTACTAATAAAGACACATAGTAGGAGGTGGGAGACATAGTGGGGAAAAAAACTTTTGCCACCCTCCAGATGGATTCCCTTGAAATATAAATAGGAATGGTCTGATGGCCTGTTATCTGTGCTGTCAGGAATGGAAGAAGCTCGGAAAGCCACGTTAATTTGTCTAAGAGCGCCTAGTGACGTTCAGTATACAACTCACATAGGTGAATAGTGCTTAATATTTAAAATATTAAATAGTATTCTGAAATCCAAGTGAAAGGCTCTGGAGGGAACTATGCTAACAAGTGTACTGTCCAGGTTGTCAGGTATTTTATTTGAACCACTGACAATGTTTATGTACTTATAAAAGTAAAGTAATTACATAGCGTTTATGTGATTAAAATCTGTCTGCAGTCATAGATGTGCAGATCTCTTTAGACATGTCTGGTATGTTAACCAATGTTATGATCCTGTGTTTTCCATACAGTATTAAGCCTGACTCTTATTGACTTGCCGGGAATCACAAAAGTGCCAGTAGGGGATCAGCCTCCAGATATTGAGCTACAGATCAGAGACATGATAATGCAGTTCATCGCTCGAGAAAACTGTCTGATACTGGCTGTGACTCCAGCTAACACTGATCTGGCCAACTCAGATGCTCTGAAGTTGGCTAAGGAAGTGGACCCTCAGGGTAAGCATCATTGAAAAAAAAATTGCTGAGCCTTGTTAAACAGATTTGAGGAATGCTTTTTAATGGCTAGCAATGATGACCCCCTTCTTTTCCAGACATACTCTTATTTGCAGTTGTGGCTGGTCTTGTGCAATACATGTTTTGAAATAATCACATATTTGTAATAATTATTATGGAATTATAAGATGTAATTGTTCTTCCTGAATATAAATGATTCTTCACTATCTTTTTTTTTTTTTTTTTTCTGCCTGCCTCTGGACCTGGTCAGGCCTTAGGACCATTGGTGTGATCACAAAATTGGATCTGATGGATGAAGGAACAGATGCAAGAGAAATTCTAGAAAATAAGCTACTCCCTCTTCGTAGAGGTAAGAATGTTGTATTGCCTCTATTGTTTGCAATACAAAAGAAGTTTCAGGTAAAGGTGATGTTAGAAAGTTCTGGAGATGAATCAAAAGTTATTCTGGACTTGATGAGTTCTTAGCTCTTATCACATTCTATTTAGCAAACATGGAAGGGGGCTGTGCTAAAACTATCCCATGAGTAAAATAATTTATTTCTAGACCTGGAAAATACACTGCATATTCCAGAGGAAACAGTCAGTACAGGTTATTAGGCAATTTTCTTTTTCTGTGCCACATTGCTGTCCTTTGCAACAAAGGAATCTTTTTTTTTCCTTATATATGGCAGAAGCCAGCATCAGAGCCTTGGTAATCTTGCTGTTAACATAGTTTTGATCCCTTCCAGAAATGTTCTGTTACTGTTCCAACAACTACTGTACCAGTCACTTGCACTGTTAACAATATCAAGAATTTTGCCCCTACTTATACTTTACTGACAGGACCATCATCTACTTCCAGTTTATGTTTACAGAAAACAATTTATGAATGTGGTGGTCCAGCAGACATGAAGAAATTCCTCAGTTTTCCTGGGTTTTGCTAATACCATATTATTTACTTATCTTATGCTTACCTGTTGGGTCTTTCTTAGTTTTGTGTTCATGTTTATTTGAAGAGGTTTCTTTGCGGTACACCAAAATTTCAGGTATTTCTGCATTTGAATTGGAGATTTAAAAGGAAGTGTATCTATTTTATGTAACATCCAATTTGTTCGTCCTGTTTAAGTTCATTATAATACTTGTACACAATACATAACGTATCTGAATTGGAAACTTTCATTTGAGCTGAGCCAGTGTTCAATTTAATATGAATTCAGTTATGCAGAGAATAGCTGCATTCACATGCCCGTTGGTTTTGTGTTGTTTCAGGTTATATTGGTGTCGTGAACAGAAGCCAGAAGGACATTGATGGGAAGAAGGACATAAAGGCAGCTCTCCTAGCAGAAAGGAAATTCTTTCTTTCCCATCCAGCATACAGGCACATGGCAGATCGGATGGGAACACCGTATCTCCAAAAAGTTCTAAACCAGGTAAAACCTAAGTTTTCTGTGGTGAGAAGCAGCTTTTGTAATGATAGGATCGTTATAAAATCTCCCTTAAAATAAATGTTGGCCAGTGAACCTTATTTATTCTTTCCTGCTTTTAACCTTTTTACTTTTCATAATGTAATAAACAAAGTTGTATATTACACGTATCATATACATATGTGCTGTGAGAAGCAGAGGACCTAGTTTTTGGACTCTTGTCAGCATACATACACCTAGAATCATTAAGATTGCTAAACATAAATTATCAAGGATGGAAGCTTCCATAATATTCAGCCTTGACTTTTCTCCTGAGTAATGTTTTGTGGCTCAAAAAAATCAGTCAATCTTGGTACGTTATGCATCTAGACCTAAGCTCATAATGGTACCCTGTGACTCTGTAGTTTTCCAACTTCAGAAGTTCTTTAATGTTTTATTCCAGTTCAGATTTTTACAAATTAGTAAAGTAGCTTCTTTTAGTATTACCTGAAGGTTGAGGTTTGGGCTATAGCATTAGTCACAACTGCAGTACGGTAATGTAGATGTACCCCTTACAATTCTTGGGAAGATGCTGGAGGGTAATGAGCCATTTAATGTACTTCTTTCCTCTGAGGCTGTGCACAGAAGCACATAGTTGTAACCTACATTCTTTTTTTTTTTTTTTTTTTTTGAGCTGCACTGTGGACAATGGGTGGACTTAGGTGACTATGAGCGAGATTGTGTAGAAGCTGATTTTGACCATTAGAGGGTACAGAGGTTCTCTGCTGCCTTGGGAAAGAATTGGCATTCCTTGCAAAAACTCTTAGAAATATGAGTTTGCTCTAGCAAAGCAAAATTATATGCATTTGATCTACAAAACTGGAAGTGCAGGTATAAAAGAAGGCAAATGAAGGTGACACATGTAAGTGGTCTTGGAGCACTGGGGTCGTAACATATTCCAATCCCAGCGTGCTTTTATAACCACTCCCTGCCCCTTTTCATGCTCTGGATGAATTCTCTCTTACCCAGATTTATTCGGAACTTCTATTTTTTTTTAACCTGATAAAAATGCAGTTTCTGGCTTTTACTGACAGTTCTGCACTTCCCTGTTCTGTTGAATACTGAATACGATCATAGAAAGTAAGTTTCTTCTCCCTTTCCAGTTATTTCTCCATGTATATTGTCCTATTCCTTAACTGTCACATTTCTTCTCGTTTAACAGGGCTTTTTGAAATCAAACTTAGAAACTGGTGGGGAGGGAAGAAGACATTTTTAGAAATCATGTGTCCTGAGGGTTCCCTGTATGTCTGTACTTTACCCATAAAATCTATGCTTTATTGTAGCTTTTAATAGCAACAGTGTACCATACACTAATGATATAAATGACAAATACTGTGATCAGAGGAGATGATTCACACCGCTTTTATTTCTGCACAAACCTCTGGTCTGTTTCTATGAGTTCATGCCAAACCTTGTCAGACTGCAGGTTTCTTCAGCAGGAAATGGAAGTCAGCTTCCCAGTTTTCTCCCTGGAGGAGAAACCAGTAGCTTACTGTCCAAGTCAGTACACTACCTATACCATACTTCAAGGGGTTTTTAATTCTTTTCACCACTTCAGTAATGTTCCTTTCACAGCTTGAATAGAACATGACCAATGATGCATCTCAAGTCCAAAATGGACAACATCAAATCTTCCCTGCCTCCCTAGAATTGCTGATGATGCTATGATTTTATCAATGATTACTGCTATTACTATTATTTTTTCAAATGATTACTGCTATTACTATTATTTTGAAACTCAGTTTTACCAGCCAAAACGGGGTTCTTGGCGTTTCTAAATGTCAAACTTGATAGTATTTTCTCCAGTTCACTGGAGAAAAATAGCTGGTTTTGATCTGGAATAGACAAAGACCAGGTCAGCCTGGCTTCATCCATTGTTGATAGCAGCTGGAAACAGAAGAAGAGCTCTTGACTAGAAGAAGGAAACTAAGTGGGGCTGGCCTGCTTAATTTCTTGCTGCAGTGACTTTGCAGCTGTTGAATCTTGACAGCCAGGTTAAGGAATACTCTGGACTTGCTCAGAAGGAATGCTAATGCCATTTATTTGTGCCTTAGGAAAAAAAAAAATCAGCAGGATGCAAGAACTTGCATCCTAAAAGTTGGCCTGTGTTTAGGATGCTTTGCCTCTTTATATTTTGAAAGAGTAATAATGTATTTCTTAGTTTTGAGCCTGAAGCAATTGAGCTTCATGTTTCCTTGTCTTATATGTCCTGACTTACATTACTTTATGTACTGCTACCTTTTTTTTTGAGCTGTTTTTTAAATTTATCTGTTTCAGTATGACTTGTCTTCTGTTGCTGTTACCATATGTTGCATAGATATCCCCAAATGTAATATTCAAGGGTTGTCCCTATGTTGTTAAACACATACTATTCACACTTATGGTTGCAGGTAGTATTCAATTCAAATTTTTCTGCATCCACAAGGTGGTGCTCCAGGGAAACCCCAGGTTTTGATTTTGTGCCTTTCGGGTCTGCTGAACAACTTTTGTTTTGAGTTTACATACTTTGGTATTTGACATTATTTATTTATAGACTGTGTGATTGGGATTGAGAAGAGGGTTTACAACATAGTCCATTGTTGTTTCAATCAAGGAATGGATATAATGCACAAGAAACTTATGGTACAGGTAGTTGATAGTGCTGTCTAAAGACATTACAGCATATATCTGCAAGAGTAACTGGGATATGTTAAACCTTTACAGCTTTGATAAGACTTTTTTACTGTCCTTCAGTTTATTTTCTAATATTTTTAGGTATGGTTTCACAAATGAAGACCATTATTCTTCAGTCATAGAACCTTCTTTGGCCAAAAATTAAGTTTAACTTTTTTTAAAGCGCTATAATCATTAATATGAGGACAAAATCTCTTCTCCTTAGTGTTCTTCATAGAAGGAAGTAGAAATGATGTGAAAGTGACTTTTTTAAGTAGTGGGAGAGTGCTGAGTGGGTATTCTGTATGTCTGTATTTCCTTCTGTCACTGTTCTCAAAGGGTTGTGGATGCTCAGAATTCCTTGTCCTACACTGCTTTGCTGCTGTAAAGGAGTCATCATGCTTAACAAGTGTATAGGGAATTGCAAAACTTAATTAGGAATATCAACAAAATAGATGTGGCATCAGAATGCTGAGTTATTATGATTGAGGTTGTTTCAAATTAAAGTAACTCTTCAGTGTGTAGTTAAACAAGTATGTTGTAACAGGACTCAGTGAGTGAGAAGGTCAAGAAGTTTCTCAAGCCTCCAGATAGTGTGTATGTGAAAGGGGTGTTGTGATGTTCTTTAACTGTCTCCACTGTTTCAAAGATCAAAAGGAATTACACTGGTAAACTAGCACAGGTTACAGTTGATGTGCTTGGCAGTTAGAAGGAAATGGCTGTGCCCTTGCTTTCATCTTTATTAACAACATAAAAGGACTTTTATTTGCTTTTTAGCAACTTACCAATCATATTCGGGATACCCTGCCTGCCTTCAGGAGCAAACTCCAGAGCCAGCTGCTTTCTATAGAACATGAAGTAGAAGTATACAAAAACTTCAGACCAGAAGATCCAACCAGAAAAACGAAAGCCTTGTTGCAGTGAGTGCCTAGTCTTTCATCTGTTTTTCCACTGTCTGTAGGTTTGTTTTGCTTTGCATTTTTTTTCCCTAATGGACTTACATTATTTTAAGTTTAGGATATGGCTAAAAATTCTGTATGTGAATTCTAAAGAATTTTGTGTGTGGTATTCCAGAACACTTAACCACTTCCAGCAAGGTTTTCACTAAATTAATATTAGCAGTCATAGAAGGAGAGAAACCAGGACAGGAAAAGATACAAAGATGGGCGACATAGATGATTGAAGGTAAGAAACTGTTTCTAATTGTATGGACGCATTCTTCAGCCTATCATAAAGATGACCTCAGGCAAAGGGAGGAGATGGTTAGAAATCTGTAAGATGAGGTGCTTGAAAAGAGAATAAGGAATGCTTCTTTTTCTGATCTGGAAACTTGGCCATCCATAAGAATTCGAAGATAGCAAGATCAAAATTAGTTGTAGGTAGTAATCCACAGGATGTGCGCCTATGTTACAGAGCTCCTTCCTGCAGGAGCTGATATTAATCACTGGGTTCTCTGGTTTAGATGGTAATAGCATTGGCTTGTGAAAATGTGTGAGTTTTGGACAGAATCCATTCCTTAATTATAAGTGGAAAATGGTCACCTGAACTAATGAGGCTTTCCTGAGCCAGTTGGAGACTTCGATTTAGTCCTTGTTTTTGTAACAGCTGGGTCTGAAAACATAGACCTAAGTCTGTCCCTTGTAACTTTACTTCAGATGTTCTGGTTGAAAGAAAAACCTGAGGATATAACCTAGGACTCCTCTAGGAGAGTACAACACAGTTTTGTTTTTGTTTTTTTCAACGTGTATATTTGGTCATTTAGCTGCTAGAAAAACATTTGACTTTATGACTTGTTAAGTGCTGCTGGCATCTTAGGGTTGTTCTCCTATTGTAACACTGCCTAAAGGAAAAAAAAATCTATTTTAGCCTAAATTATCCTGCTTTTCTAATACCTTCATTTTAGTAGGTGCTATAGCAGAAATTAACTTCTGTCAGTAAGAATTTTCCTTGCTTTTCATTTGGTCTGTGGAAAGTAACACAGCTAGAAACTTCCCTCTGATTCTCAATAACAAGTTCCATAATACATATAAGAAAATAAACTACCTGCACGTACCCTGTTTACAAGCAAATTTCCTTTCATGAAAACATCACCCACCTAGTTGACCAAGAGAAGCCATTAGATGTAATCTTTTTGGATTTCAGTAAAGCTTTTCATACCGTTTCTTGCACTATTCTTCTGGATAAAATCTCCAGCTAGGTAAAAACATAATACGATGGGTGAACAATTGGCTGATGGGTTGGGCTCAACGGGTTATAGTAACTGGGGTTACATCAGGCTGGAAGCTGGTCACTAGTGGGGTTCCCCAGGGCTCCATTTTAGGGCCAGTTCTCTTTAATGTTTTCTTAAATAACTTGAATGTAGGACTTGAAAGTGTTTTGAGTAAGTTTATAGATGATAGGACAAGAGGGAATGGCCTCAAGTTGCACCAGAGGAAGTTGAGGTTGGAAATCCTGAGGAATTTCTTCTCAGAAAGAGCAGTCTTTGGAGCAGGTTGCCCAGGGAGGTGGTGGAGTCACCGTCTCTGGGGGTGTTTAAGGAAAGGTTGGATGATGTGCTGCTTGGGGGACATGGTTTAGTGGGTGACATTGGTGGTAGGGGGGTGGTTGGATGAAATGATCGTGGAGGTCTTTTCCAACCTTATTTATTCTATGATATTAAATTGTGAGGAATTGTTGACTTTGTTGTGGGTAGAGAGGCCTGGCAGCCGGGAGGGGCAGCCACACCAGGGGGTGCCTCAGGCCCAGCACTGCCAGCCAGACGAGGGAAGGGATTTTCCCGCTCTGCACTGGTGCAGCCTCACCTCGAGCACTGTGTGTTGTTTTGGGCTCCACAGTACAAAAAGAACACAAAACTATTAGAGAACCTCCAAAAGAGTTTAAAAAAAGGTTGTGAAGGGACTGGAAGGCAAGATGTCTGAGGAGCAGCTGAGGTAATGTGGTTTGTTCAGAGCAGGCTGAGGGGAGGCCTCATGGCGGCCTGCAGCTTCCTCATGAGGGGAGCTGAGGGGCAGGCGCTGAGCTCTGCTCTCTGGGGACAGTGACAGGTCCCGAGGGAACAGCATGGAGCTGGGACAAGGGAGGGTCAGGCTGGGTATTATGAAAAGGTTCTTCGCTGAAGAGGATGGTCGGGCACTGGAACAGGCCCCTAGGGCAGTGGTCACAGCACCAAGCCTGCTGGAGTTCAAGAAGCATTTGGACAAAGCTCTAAGAAATAGGGTCTGATTTTGGGGTGATCCTATGTGGAACCAAGAGTTGAATTTGATGACCTTTGTTGTACCCTCCATCTCAGGATATTCTATGATTCTCCCCTATAAGATAATCTTAACTTTCTGCAGTCCTCTTCAAACATTGATTTGGGGGGCTCTATGCTTGCACTGTTTCCATAATTTTTGTTAGCCCAGGCTGCATAGGTATCTGAGGTTTGAGAAAGATGATGTGCACTGTTACTTTTTGGCTGAATCCATTGCTTCGAATGTTAGGCCAGATGCTTGTGCTTACTTTTAAAATAATAATAATAAAAAAAATCTCTCCCTGGTTATTCCATAACTGGAGGAATTCTCATACATGTATGTATGTCTAAGTGCTTCTGATGTAGAAATCTAAGCACAACTGAGTAAACTGCAGTCTGTGGTACTGATAGCTAATGTGTTGGCTTGTTAGTACTGGCTCCTGGGCAAGTTGTTTGGCATGGGGAAGTTAACTAACTTGGCTGCCACTGTAAGATCTGCCAGCACTGGATCAGCTTAATGGCTTGATACACATCATGCTGTTGGACTGTGTCTTTTTGAAAGACGTTAGAAAGATCAAAGGGTCATTGTGGAGAAGTGAGCTCTCCACAGATGGTAACTCTTGCTATAAGATTGGAGTTTTTTCCTTGTGGTGGTCTGCCCCATTGAACTCTTCTGTTCCTGTAATGATTTAAGTATGAGTGCTTTTCGATTCATACAGTACAAGTTTTATAGCTTAAACATTGATACTTGTATTTGCTTATCCTACTACAAAGACTGCCATCATTTTTTCTTTTCTGAATAAAATAGGATAGCATGTATGTAATAGAAGATGCATTTATGATTTTGTGATCATTAGCAAAACAACGATGTAGCCTGGTATGCTGCTGTATGTGTTGCTGACTTTAATATACAGTTTCATAAGCAGTATTTAAAAAAAAAAAAAAAAAATCTGTGAAGAAAGAAAATAGTATATACTGAGCTATGTCCTGTGAGAGAGAATGATGTAAGTGTATGGTGGAACGGATTTGCAAAGAGAAGTATAGCAACCTGCATTGGCAACTTAGCTGGATGAACTCTTGTAAATACTCTTGTAAATTCCTAAATGTGTTCTAAGTCAATAATACTTGCATAGTACTGAAGTAACGGTTGATAGTTGATGTGCTGAAGTGTATCTTTTTTCTCCTCCCTTTGAAATGTAGGATGGTACAACAGTTTTCAGTGGACTTCGAAAAAAGAATCGAAGGATCAGGAGATCAGGTCGATACGCTAGAACTTTCAGGAGGTGCCAAAATTAATCGTATTTTCCATGAACGTTTCCCTTTTGAACTAGTGAAGGTATTTATCCATCTTAGTGGTGTTCTTTGAGTTTTATTTATGTATTCCTGTGTTCATAGTAAAGCAAAGACAAAGTTTGTTCGGAAGAACTTGATTTTAACTGTAAAAGAAATTACATCAAGTGATGATTGAGACATTTAGCTTCATTTCTAGTTGTGGGTACTGAGAGATGCTGAGGATTCTGAAATACAGTAGTTAAAATATGATGAAACTCATAGTTCTTACTACTTTCCATACTTTTTTATTTTTTAATCACAAATGGCATTGTTGTTCTGGTTGGGGGGGGAGGGGGGGCAAAGAAAAAGCTATGGGTGGCAAATTCAGGTTGCTGTGTTCAAATAGCTAGTACCTGTTAAAACTAGAGTAATAGAAAATAACTATTTTCTGGCTTTTCTACTTCCTGTTTTTGGAACATAAGACAAAGCCAGCTTTCAGTCCCACCTTTCCATAGTGGGAAGGGGAGGGGAAGTGAAGCAGAAGCAAATACGGTGTTCAGAGATGACATTTTTCCTCTTAATACATCTCTTCTTGCTTACCCATCCTCAGAATAACAGAAAAAACTGTGGTTTTGTAGTCTGTGAACAAGTAAACTGTTTTTTATGGACTTGTTATATGTTCTTTTACCTTTTCTTTCACTGCAGTGACTTCATTTTCCCCTCACCGTGAACCCACTGTATTTCTAGTCTGCATTCTTTGACACTTTTTATAGGCTTCCTTCCACCTATTTAAAAAAAAAAAAAAAAAAGAATGTTGCATCCTCTAAATGATGTTTCTGGCTTACTCCAGCAACTCCATGTTTCTTTTTGGAATGCTCTGCAAAAACATCCCAAAAGATTCACCCAAAAGGGTGAATAATTTCCAACACTCCTTATTGTTGTCTGTAGCCTTAGTGTTAATACATTTTTAAAATACTTATGCCTTTAGTGTGTTTAGAAATTAACAGTATGTTAGTTGAACTTGCTTGTCTTCCAGTTATATAGGGAGAAGTAATATTTTCTATTTTATTTCAGAACTTGACCTCATCTGATCTCAAATGCTTTTGTTCTTCTAGATGGAGTTCAATGAGAAAGAACTGCGGAGAGAAATAAGTTATGCCATCAAGAACATACATGGTATCAGGCAAGTGCTCCCATGTTTTCAAGCCTGATCGTGTTGCAGAGGGTTTGGTTTCTTTAACCTGTGGAGACACTGGCTACTGATTGCTAGACTACATTACTAAGGCACTGCTCCCAACAGCTGACTTTTTTCTTCCACTCCTTCACACTTCTGTTTTTCAGGTACCTATTTTGGGCTGATCAGCTGGTTTGCCTGAAGAGGTTTAATTTACCTGGAAATCTTGGAAAAGTATTTTACAGAGAAAATCAATGACTTTTTTTTTAATTTCCAATATAACATAGGATTTCCACTGCATGAAGGCTGTTGGAATTGGTGTAACTGATTGTAACCATGCATACACAGAGAAGTTCTTAGCTGCCCCTTTTTCTGCTAATTTTTAATCGCCCTACCCAGTTAATTCAATATCAGATGCAACTCCTATATGAACTTTTTGATGCATGGTGGACATCACTGCAGGAGAACAAAACATTTATGGAAACTATTCTTTCATTATAATGATCGTGGTTTGGGGAACGCTGATGCAGTGGCTCGCTTGAGGAATTTGTGAGTCTAGTTTGTGAGGAGAACTTTGTTCTTCTAAGAAAAAGACAAAGTTATGAAGTAATGCAGTTTTGGACAAGTCAGAAACCTCTATAAAGCACATGATGAAAGCACAAGTTTAAAGGCCAGGCACGATGGTGAGCTATCTTGCATTTCAATGAGAAATCCATTTAAATGGACAGGACTGTGGCAGGCAGCATCTTCTGGAATTTCAGTCTCATTATGAAAACTTGTTCAAGGAGTTGTCAGTGTTGGCAATATGAAAATATAGGGGCTCTTTGACAGGTTCTCTTTCTTCTGGAGAAGTTTTGTCTCTGCAGTTTTTGTCCCAGGGGAGTGGACGTATTTGTCCTCCTTTTCTTGTTTAACTTCTTGAAATACTGGGGTAGGCCTTGCCTATTTCTTAAGTAGGATACAAGATGTTGGATTCATAAAGAAGCTTACATAAAACATGCACACAAACTCTTAAGACAAAGTGTTTTCTTCTTGGGGAGAGCGAAATTGAATTCATATGCAACTGTTGTTACCTGCTAGCCGTTACAATGTTGTTGTGATCTAAGATGATGTTGCAGTGGGCTTACAGCCAGCTTCCATAATATGTGTTTTAAATTCTTAAATTCTCAAATAGATGATTCCAGCAGTTGTGGTACAGTATTTGAACTTTTTCAGTTTTATTGGTGGCAAGGTCTAGATGAGCAATTTGTGGTGGCAAGCTATTAGTTCTGGGCATGTTTTTAAAGTTTGCTTTTTTATAAAACTTATGATCTGTCAAGCTAGATCTTTGCAAGCAGTGTTTGAAAGAGAAGTAAGGGCTGTTTGTTTAAAACTGTTTCTGTGAGATGCTTGTTTATATAAGTTCACATACGGTGCAGTGGCAAACTGAAATTCTCCACGTATGACTCCGGATAACAGAACCATATTTACTGTTGTGAGTGCAGAGTGAAATGCAACTATAGGATTCTTACTGGCTTACTCTGCAAGTGGTTGTACATGGAGTGCTGCCATTCACCTCTAAGGTTTGGGGAGCTGCTGAAGAGGCTTCACCATATTATTCCAATACTTTCTAGAGTTTTTGCAGTCAAGTTTTTTGCAGTACTAGAGTAGGGCATGTTTCAACTTCTATATTCTTACTACACAACTACACTTCCATTTTTAAAGAGAAAGAAGCAAATTTAGTTCTACAGAAGACTGTATAGGGATATCATCATAAATCAGCTCTAAGCTTCTGAAAATGTAGATGAGCAACTAGGTTAAAAAAACCTTGCAGGATGTATTACTACCTCACATATTCTTTCATGTCCACAGAACAGGTTTGTTTACTCCAGATATGGCATTTGAAGCTATTGTTAAAAAACAGATTGTCAAGCTGAAAGGACCTTGCTTAAAAAGCGTGGATCTGGTGATGCAAGAGTTAATCAACACAGTCAAGAAATGCACTAAAAAGGTAACTTGCAAATAGATCTGGCAACGTGAGTAGAGCATGATTATAGTAGCTAACACAAAGTGTGCCTTGCATTCTAGGGTGTTTTAAGAGATTTGAGCTAGTTTATTTACAGAGTAAAACTAAATAGTTTCAACTTCCGCAATACTCAAAAACAAAATAATGCTGAAAATTTTCTCTTTTTGAGTCCTGTGTTTTGAGTATGTACATCTCCTGATGGGAGTCTTGTTGAGCCAGCAGTTGCCCTCTGGCTTCCACTTTATAATTATGTTTTCATGGGTGCTGCAAATGGAATGTAGGCAGCAACTCTGCTCATATGTAAATCAGGAAAAAAGAAATTGTACTTAGAAAATTTTTGTTCTTAATGCTTATAAGAAGAAGAAACAGTGAAACTTTTCTAGAACAAAGGCCTCATCTGTGTTGAGAGGTCTATCAAGGAGGAAGAAATACTCATTCTGTATTGAGTGGTACCTCTTTGCAAAATCAGGGAGTCATAAAATCTCCTGGGCTTTTCTCATAAACAACCCCAACACTCACGATGTCCAGCTGTCAAGAAGTTAGAAGTAAAATGCTAGGTAGACTTCATTTCCCTTGTATTTGTACATCCTTGTATTAGTGTTGACAAATGAGCTTGCTGCTGCACAGAAATGTCAAACCTTTATGTGAAAAGCACTGCTGAGTATTGAGCTTCCTGATATGAAAATTGCATGAATCTATTAAAGTTGTTATCCTACAATAGTAGTGGCTTATCAAATTGCTTAATCAAAATTAAACGTAGTGTTAGTATGAGTGTTTGGGAATGTTTTTCCTGAAGTGTATGCGTAAGTTGTTCCGTAGTCTGAAAATAAAACCTCAAACTTTCCCCTGCTCAGGTGGGACTAAGGAAGCATGTCAGGTATTAATGTGAAGCTGAGTGAATGCAATGATCAGACATCAGTTGAGAGTACTTCACTGATGTGGAGAGGGACACATGGTATTTTCCCCCCAGACACATTTCCTTTTCATAGGAAAGATGTTACCTGTGAATATTACTTACTTGCCTGGAACATTGGCAATTAGCAATTGGCTGTCAGTTATCTTTACTTCTTTTGCTCTGTTATATTTTAGGTAGTGTTGACTCTTGTAGATTTCTTACCGAACTGGCTACTTTTATTTGTTTCACCTCTTGTTCATTTGTCTTTCTCACCTTGTCAGAATGCAGGGCACCCTATTTGTAGCAAGTCCAGGAGCAGGTCTGGGGTATGAGCGCTGATATGCTGAAGTTGTTGAGAAATATCCTGCCATAATCTTTACATTCCTCTGAATAATGCAACTCTTTATATTACTCAAGAGATAAATGAGCTATTTCTTAAAACAGGAAAGGATGACTGTCTTTCGGCAGAGACTATAGGGAATTGAATTAATCACAAAATTTTGAGCTGAATTCCTTTTTTTTTTTTTTTCTTTTCAAATTGGAAAGATAAGTCACTTGAATTGATTGATTTAATTGTGTAGAGTCTTTTCCTAGTGCTATCGGTTAAGCTTACCCTTGCATTTTATTGATGATGTTTTAAAGAGCTGTTATTGATATGCAAAGATGTTGCCACAAGGTGGAGCCTTCAAAGAGCTAGAAACTTGAAAATTATTTAGAGTACTGCTCTGGAGTTAGACACACAAGAGAGAGGCATTAAGACATTTCACCACAAGGCTGATAAACTGGTTTTTGGTATAAATTGTTCCCTGCTCACTTGCTCTTGAGTAAGCACGCTCACAGCATAGCATTATTTTTAGAGTGTGCTTAGTGTTTAAGTGTTATATACCAGCTTATGTTTTGCTTTTTTTTTTCTTTTGTTTAATTTGTCTTCTGGACTATTCCAGCATGCAATTTATTGGTAATACTGCAGCCACTATGAATATCTAAGTTGGAGTAGCTAAGTGGGATAAGTGAACAACTTAGAGATGTATAGATGAATGTAATAACCAGTTAAAAATTTGTTAATATCTTTTTGTCTATTTTGTCATAATAAACAAGGAATAAGGTAGCGCAGCATGGGAAGCTCTTCTCTCAAAGTTTTTTAGGCAGTCAGGTAAAATGTCAGGTAAATCCTTCTGTTGGAATGGTTGATGACTTGTGCTTTAGCTGTTGAGGCTTTGTTACAGTACTCTTATGCACGTTGCTTTAGAATGTGTGTATATATATATATATATATATATATACGTATATATATTTAGGAAAAGTACTTTTATGCGATGCCTTCCCATTAGTTTCCCTGGAGCTTTGTGTCGATTGTAGGGTGTATTCAAGGGACATGACAAGCTAAGGTGAAAGGCAGTGCTGTCAGCCCTTCCTAACCTCTTATCCCAGATCTGCATTTGGAGCCTTCCGCTACTTTTGAGTGGGATTGCTTAGATTGTGACAAGTTGTGTTGCATCATTGCATCTAAATGTTTTTTAATATATGATTTGTAATATTTACAAATGTATGATTTTACGTTTTATGATATTACAATTATGATCACTATCAAATCATTTTATGATACTAAAATTTATTTTATAATTCTCAATGTTTACAAATAATTCGTCTTTAGTAATGAGAAGCCACCCTGGGAAAAGAAATTATTTTTAATTGTGAATTGTTAGAAAGATCTGTTACTCAGCTCATTTTTCCAACTCGTTTTTTATCCCTGTAATGGAAAGAGACCATTTAGGTTAGGTAGTGAAGATCAATGATAAGTAGTTGTTAACGATTTAAAGTAGATTGAAATATGCAGATTCTGTACACGTAGCTCTCTTCCTTTCTAAGTACAATGTGTAGATCTGCGTACATGTCTATATGCACTTCTACATGGGGGTTTGTAGTATAGGCACTTCTTATTGTTATTGAAGAGACTGATCTCTTCCCTCTTTTTTCATCACCTGAAGCTTTAATTCTAAACAATGACTTCAAAATAGATCAATAGTTTAAGTTGCCATTGTTAATGAGCCTTAGGGCTGGGTGACAACACAGTTCTAGATACAACAGATGGTCTATCAGGTATTCAATTCCATGTTTTTTTTTTTTTTCCTAATGTAATAACAGTTGACACAAACCAAAAGCTGGAATACACAACTTTCCCCCCCAAAAATTCATAATAATTAGATACAGCATCTGGATGTTTTTTGTCACACCTTGATTCATCCACGCCTTGTAATTACAGTGTTTAAAGATGGTTTTCTTTTAGTTTTACGTGATTGCTTTCTTTCTGTGTTGATATTTTGCTCTCTTAGCAGTGTGCTATTCTTGGTATACATTTGTGGATTAAATCCTGTCTTTTCTCTTTATATTTAAGAGAGAGTTGCATTGTATTTGGATAAAAGAGCTGAAAGTATTAAGATTTCAATGTTGCAGCTGCTTTTATTCCAAACGATTATGTCCCAAATGTCCTTTTCTCAATGTGTTGTGGAACAAAAGTGCAGAAACAATGTAAGGGTTTAGGTCCCTCCAGTTTCTCTAGAAAATCACCATTAATAGCAAGTAAGGCTTGCTTTTTAGTCTATTTAATAGTTAGCCCAAGAATTTATAATGCCTTTCCTGCAGAGAGAGAAGTGGAGGTTTCTCTGTTTGTATTCTACTGAAGCCACCCTGCAGCTGTAAATTTGTATTATTTTTGCTTTTCAGCTGGCAACATATCCAAGGCTGTGTGAGGAAACAGAAAGAATTGTTGCTGGCTATATTCGTGAAAGAGAGGAGAAGACGAAGGATCAGGTGAGAGCATATACAACATTTAAGGAAATGTTCAGGGAAATGTTTGGAGGAAGAAAGTTATTACATATAAAGTAAAGTAAGATAATGAAAGATTTCTGCAGCAGCAGGCTACACTTGGGAACAGGGGCGAAATTGCTCTTCTACCACTGAGGTTTGACAGAGGAGACTAGAAAATCCTAATTGCTATAGAAAATCTTAATTGGCCTTTTAAGAGGGCATGGAGGTAGCAAGGAGAGGTGCTGGCAGTACAGAGCCGGTATCAATCATCCTCTCCCTGTCAATGCCTGTAGAGACTGTGACCCAGGAAGGAGGCTGATGTCCTGATTCTTAGTGACAGCTAAACAATGTAATTTAGAGTAAGCCTTGCATTCCTATAATTTACGGTGGGGATCTGAGTACTCTGTCACATGTTCATCATCATCTTGCACCCTACTGTGCTTCTTGTGCGCTTCTTGGAAGTGAGCATGCTCCTTACACAGGCAAGTAATGAAAGATGAAAGAAAAATTTATCTGCTTGCTTTATTTTAACACAATGACTGTAGTTCTTCTGTCCCTCTTGGTGAAACTCCAGGCATAGAGCTCTGGGAATTACTGTAAAATGAAAAAGGTGAGTCAGTTAATCAATATCATAGCTTAATTCAGGACAGTTGGCATCTGCAGGCAAGCTCTGATCCTGTTTTCTCTTCAGTATCTACGTAGAACCAAGACACGTTTCTCCAATTGTTCTGAGTTTCTTCTCATTTCCTCTTCCTTTTTTTTTCCCCCATTAAGCATTAAGAATGCCGAAGACGAAAGGGAGATGCTTTCGTCTCAGTGCCTGTGGTTGTGAGTCGGGCCATGGGCAGAAAGAGCTCGTTTCTCCTGCTCGTTCCATGAACTGGCTGGACGCGGCCCAGCTCCAGAATTACATTCAGGCTAATGCAACTTGCCTCTTTATACCAGGGCCTGATGGCTCAGAAACAGCATTACACAACTGGGCACGTTGCCTCCAGACGATGGTACCTTGTATCCAGTCAGCTCAAGACATGACTTAAGGATACCAGGCCCCAGTGGCAGCATTGGTTTAGTGATCATTCCTGTGCCACAGCAGGCCATCGTCTTAGCTGTGCTATAACAGCTGTTTGTGGGGAAATGACTCATGATCCAACAAATGCACACAGAAATATCAAGCCCTTTTTAATGCTTTGCTTTCAGGCTTTTTTAAGAGACTGATCCCATGCTCTAATCACAGTGAGGCCAACAAGCGATTGCACTAGAACTCTTGCAGGAGTGACAAGCCACGTAGAGGATGTGTGAGTTCAGGCAAGCATTGCTGCTGAAGTTCTGTGTTGCTGAACAGTAGCAAAAGCACATAGGCTGAACTGAGCAACGTGGCCCTGCTGCCTCTGGCCATGTTGGCAGGCTTAAGGTGCTTAGAACCACTGGAACTGACTCCTGAGGGCTATTCTGTACCTTGAAAAGCAGTGTCTCAAATCTGAAGATTAAAAAGTAATCCCTCCTTTGGATTCTAAAATTAGCAACAAGAAGTCTTCTCCCATAACCCCTCTAAAGGACAGAGGGACTGCTATAAAGCTGATAACTTCTGACTGTGGTATTTTAAACTCAGAGTTTCAAGAGTTTGTTCATCAGCACCTTTCCAGGTTCATGGACGTACAGCTTTTCTGACTGTAATTTTCCTTGAAGTTAAGAATAAATAAATACATTTTGGAGAAATGTTTCCAAGACATTGATCATGCAGCTGAGCACTCCAAATCCAGGAAACTGTAAAGCTTAGACTACATGTGAGAAAATCCACTGGGAGTGGAAATGGGAATTATTGTCTAGGGAGTAAAGATTGTGACAACAATAGTATTTGGGAAAGAGGGGCTCCTTAGCAGTTCTGGTCTCCTGGCTCGCTAGTTAGTGAGCTGTGCAGCATATCCTACTTCATTTCCATTAAACTGTTCTGTGCATGGAGTCTTTAAAAATCATCTTGAAAAACTTATTTGCTGGGCTTGTGCTTGCAGAGAGTTCTAGTTAGCACATCCAGTTATTTCAAAATTTGGAAGAAGATACAAATTACTTAAAATTTTATTTCTTATTTTTCTGTTCTTCATTGTGTGCGCATACCTGGCAATTTCCCAGAACAAAGTACAAAATACCCCCTTTCTGTAAATGCCAAGAATTGGTCAAATAGGTTATTGTCACATAGTCACATCATTATTTATGCTGTTAACAGTTACCCTTAATAAATCAAAATGCTAGTGAGGATATTTTTGGAGGTTAGAGCTAAACCCAAATCCCTGCTATCTTCTGCCGTGCGTGAGACTAAATAGAATTTGGAAGTAGTGAAGAATTTGGGAGCGATGCTGTGTTTGTGGAGTTGTGCAGAAATAACTGGACACTTGGAGGAGACTAAATGCTGAAGGGACAGATCCAAGTGAAGTTACTGTCTTAGTGTTTAGGTCTTGTTCAAAACCACAGTAGTGGGATGCTTTGATATGGCACAATAAGCATGTAGAAGTTTGGGCTTCATATTGGAAACAACTTGGTGGGATTTCTTTGTTAGGTAAGGAGAGCCTTGTATTCCAATAAAGTAATTGTTATTTCAATGTTTTATAAAAGTAAAATTCATACTTTATTGTCACTGAGGTTTATCCATCCAAGTGTTCTTACTGTCACAGTCTGACAATAGTGTTTACTGATAAGTTGATGCCTCAGGGGCATCAGTATGGATAGTGGATTGGGTAATTATACAATTTGATGTTATTAGTTTTGGTTATGAAGCTTTGGATAGGAGTGGGAAGAAGATAATAAAAGGCTTCTTCTTTTACGTCATTCAGCAAGATTTTGTAAGAGATTTGGTGGCTGTGGTGGTGGCAATAGCTTTTTTCCTTGCTCCCTGCTGATAAATGGAAAATGGAAAGATGGGGGAAAGTCAAATCATGGCTTCCTTCAGTCTCCTGTATGTTCAAGAAGCTGAGCAGAGGTGGGGAGTGGGTCTTCTCTAATGTCTTAGCAAGTTCTTTACCTGGTTAAATTATAAAGTTTGATTTAAATTCTGTCTCTGGGATCTAGAAGGATCAGCAAGTAGTAAGTTGAAACATTTCTCTTTCACAAACCATTCATTCTGTTATTTCATTGACTAGCCCATCTCTCGAGCCTGGTGTGTGCACCAGACTGCCTGCTTAGTACCTGGACTGTAAGTTTTCTGGGACGGGGCTAGCTTACATACCACTTTTTTATGTAGTACCTAAAGGAAATGATGGCCTCCTGATTTTAGCTTAGTTTGTTTCTTTGCTGGCTTGGCTGCAATGGTACCAGTAGACAGGATTTTGCTTAAATGACAGAAATGTTGCATATTATTAAACTCTTTCTGATCAGGTATAGGTGATCTTAGTGAAGTGTACAAAGGCCAAAATAGTGAAAAAAAATATGGGGAAGAGGCTAAGCTCTTCTGTAGTCTAATTAATTAAACAAGCATACAAACAGAAGTGGTGGGATTTAGAAAATACTGTTGCTTTGGGCATGAACAATTATGAAAGGAATATTTAATAATGCAGAAAACTCAAAGTTTTGTTCTTTTCTGCCTTCCTTTTCCTCAGTCTCACTCTTCCACGTCACTCATTCTGTTTTGGTCTCTTGTCTCCCCTAATAGGTGCTGCTGCTGATTGATATCCAGGTTTCTTACATCAACACCAACCATGAAGACTTCATTGGCTTTGCAAAGTATGTATATGGATACTTTGGTATAAAGATGCTGTCAGAGCTTTTTTACTAAGTTCAAAACAGAAGTCTTGGGTGTGACAGTGGAGATGCAAGTTACAAAGTCCCAAATATGCAGAACCATGCTTTTTCTCAGTATGTGTAGTGCTAAACTCTGTTACGCTTGCTGGGGATTCTTTACCCTTGTTCACAAGCCTGGGTTCACTGAAGCTTATATCTTGGCCTGGGATCACATCAGTCTCAGGAGGCAGCTTTAGAGCTGATGCCCTTGCTGTATCTGTTTCAGGACCAGTGAAATGTGTGTTATTGGTGGTATTGCTGTATTGTTGCTAATACGTATTTTGGGAGCTGTGATTCCATGTGAAACAGTTTTATTCAGAGTAATAGATGTCACTGAATTTGAAGTGTGCCTGCTGTTTGGCTCTAGAAGGTAATAGTAACAGAATAGTCTCCAGGACCCGGTTTGATGATGTCCTCGCTTGATTGAAAAGACTATGAGAATATTCTCCATAACGTCCTGCCCAGCTTCCAGCAGTTTTATTCCTCAGGAACTTCATACCAGCACTTTGACACCAGTCAAAATGATAAAGGTGCCGGCACAGTTTGAAGAATAAATGTTTCTTCAGTCGTATTCATTTGCCATAAGAGCATTTGGAATCATAACAGGTTTCATCGATGTGTGGTGTTGGCAACAAAGTTTGGCACTGGAGTGATTGTTATGTTCTGGGCTAGTCTAGTTAGCGCTGTAAACGAAGGCCTACATTTTTGACAGTATGACTTGAAGGTTTAAGACACAAAATTAATATGCTGAGAAGGGAAAAGAAAGGCAAAGCCAAGCACTGATTGTGTTTAGTTTGAACAACTTTCTCTAATATTGTTTGCAGGTCCTGGATATCTCTATCAGTTCTCTTGACAAAAGGCAGGATGTAGGAATGGTAGCTGGCCTTCTAGAGGTCAAGACAACAACCTGCCTGCTATTTACTTCTTTTCATCCTTTCCTGACAGGAAAAAGCCTGCTAAAAACACTTCATATGTATTCATGGTGGGTGTTGTGACCTTGGGAAGTCACTGGTCCAACCTCCTGCTCAGGGGAGGGGTGATGTTTAAGTTCAGACAAGTTTGCTTGGGGCTTTGTCCAATCAGATCCTGAAAAGTTCCAAAAACAGAGATTTACCAGCTACTCTGTACAGCCCGTTCTGATGCCTGTCTCTCCTTGCTATGAAAAGATATTTCCTTGTGTCAAGTTGGAGCCTCCCATGTTTTATAGCCTTGGACTGTGGAGTGCCAGGTACATCTGGAGCTATTTCAGTATGTCTCTCCCCTGGAAATAAAACCTTCAGAGATGCTGTTGCTTGAGCCTGTAGTTCAGTCTGTGGTTCTCAGTGCTGCACCTTTTCCAAGGAGTTAAAATGTCCAAGTTCAGTTTCTTGGGAAGGCTTCTTCCTCTTCTGCCAGTAGACATGTGGAAATCCCCAGCCCCTGTGCAAGAGGTGTAAGCAGGTAACAAATGGCCTTCCCCTGAGGTTCACGAATAACTCTAAGTCTAAGCAAGTCTTTCCAGGGGTTGAAATTGATGGCTAGGCAAGTGTTTTTTGTTGACTTGTGATCCACTGGGAGAGAAAGCTTGATTAACTGAGAACAATTTTAAGTGTAAAACTTATTTATGAGCTAAACAGTAGAAAATACAGATTTTAGCCTGTAATCATAGTGTTGTTGTAGCAGTAATGTTAGAATTTGAAAAAGAAATAAATCTGGGTAGCATACGGGCTTCTGCAGTATCCAAACATCCCGAACTGTAGCTTCCTCAGATTCCTTAGTGTTTCCTTTGGTTTGCTGAGTCTCCTAGACAGCTGTCTCCTGTGACTGCCGTGTTTTATAAGTGTAAGTCCTGTGAATCTTGTTCATAAGAATGAGCACAAGGTATTTCAATTCACCTTGAAGCATTGCGGGGCCTAAGGCAGGTACAGTACTTCAGAAAGATTTAAGAAAGCCAATGTTTAGAACAGCTTTGTGTACTTATGATTTGATTTTATTTCTTTTGGGTGAAATCTTAAGAATATTAATATTTGTCACATTTAGCAGAATGAGTGGTAAAATGTTGGGATTGGGTTTGTTTCCAGTTGGTGTAACTCAAACACAGCTACGTGATTCAATCTACGTGAAGGGTAATTTGTATTTAGAACAGTAAATAAAGAACCAGTTGCTGGGCTATTGCTAAAAGATGTGGGTTTTTTTTAGTATGATGTTAGTTGTCTATTTAATTAGCCTCCCTAAGGCAGTGAAGTGGGGGGAGAATAAAAAGAACACCCAAAGAATGGCAATTAGGTTTTGTAAAGCCGTATTATATGTGCTTCTCAAACAACAGATGAGAATTGGTGAGGGATTAGTGCTGTATTTTCTGTATGCAGGTTATTTAATCGTAATTTATGGACCCAAATTGATGCAATTCAGATGATGTACCGGAGACGTGCGCTGTCATTTGGTCAGAAGTATCTGGGTGATTGAGAGCTAAGCCCAGTAAATAGGCACATGGAATAAACATGGTTGCGGATCTTCTCCCTGACAACATGTAGACTGCCAGTTTGATAGATTATGGCCCTAAAGGCACGATCAGAGTTGGGACAGAGATGAGTTTGGTGCCCCAGCAATTCTTTGGATCAGCAGCTGTGTACAAAGTAGTTTCAGCCTTGGGCCTGTAGGCTGTGATCCAAGCACATCTTTCTTTCTTACTCTTTCAGAGGAGTGTTTGTAGATGATCTAATACGTATGCTCTTTCGTCAGTTAATTAATGCCTGCTGAAATGGTATAATCTAATCCAAAGAAAACTTGCTGTCACCGGTTGCTGCTCTGGTAGTTGTGTAGCAAAGCCTGCTGCTTGAACACTTTTTCCCTCTTTCCAGCGATATTGTAATTGTATAGCCTAATACTTAGAAGCCGCATAACACAGAGCTTTTTAGAATTAATGGCAACTTGTGTGTTTGAGACAGGAGTGTGTTTTGTTTCAGGAGTTGACATTACCAGAGTTCAAGCATTGAGGAAAATATTTTTAAAATGTTTTAATTTTGAACGTGCTCTGCTCTTACAAGGTTCCAGCTTTTTGAACCAACTTTATGACAGCTTCATCCATTGGCTATATTTACACCCTCACAGTGCATATAAATATTAGAATAATATTCAAAACAAACTGTCATGACAAGGCTATTAAGAAGCTTCCAGCAGGGGAGGATTTTGTTGTACTGCTCTAAATAACAGAAATGTCTCACTTTTCACCTCTTTTCTAATATTTATAGAGGCTAATGTTTCCAAAGTTACCCCCCATGAGCCATAATTTCCCTGTGCTTTTAGTAACCTTTACCGATGTAAGTAGGATGTTGTTGCAAAAGGAGATGATTAGTAGGAGCTGTCAGGTGTGCGTATCTCTTCTGTGCTAAGCAGGCAAATGTCCATGTAAGAGTAAGTACGTTAAGTAAGAAAAGTAGTTGTAAAATGCACCTATATGCAATGATTTTATTGTGTATCTTTGTTACACTCGCTCTCTGTGCTGGAATCATAAGGAACTATTACTACTAAAATCTGCTGCTCAGGAACTGGTTTAGTTTTTGAGTTTCTTCAGTATAACTTTTTTCCTCTGCTTTCCTTAGTGCCCAACAAAGAAGCAGTCAGGTTAACAAAAGTGCAGTGGGAAATCAGGTAGGCACCTTAACAGAGAATGGATAATGGCATGTGCAAGTTAATCCCAGCTGTCTGGTTTTCTTGGCTGCGTTTATTTTTTGTACATCCATAATTTATCTTTTCTGCTTGAAACATATATAAAATGCATCATCATCTCCTTTTTACTGAAGTTTTCAGAGCCACCTGACTTTCATTGTTATCATCATTTATTGTTTAAAAACTCACTACTGTTTGCACTGCTGTTTGGTGCCTCCCCTCCCATGCCATTTAACACATCAAATCTTTCATGTTACACACAAATGTATTTTTTCATTAACTGCGAACTTGTGAATTTCAGAATCCAAACCACTGGTGAGTACTTGCTTGTGTGTGCTTTGTCATACAGTTATTTTTACTAGTTCTCACATGTTCACAGCTTAGTAGCAACGAAGGGGCAATTCAGCACGCAAAAGCATTTTTGCTTTTACGTCTTTTGAAAGCTTTCAGTTGGCCCCACGAAGATGTTGACTGTGTACCATTGTCCTCTCTCAAAGGAAACAAAAAATAACTGATTGTTGGTCTGAAATTAATTGCCATTTTCACTGAGATTCATTAATAAAATCAGTTGGTTATTTCTTTTGATTCCATAATGATATGGGATTGATTCTGCAAGGTGCTAAGTGCTCCTGAGCCTTGCTTCATTCTTTGCTTTTGTGCAGGCCAGGGGTGCTTGGTACTTCAAAGGATCAATCCTTTTTTTAATATGAAATTAAAAAAAATAAATGAAAATGCTACAGCTTTGAGGATTTCTGCTCAATTTGAGGGTTTTGCAAAGTCTTAAACTGGAAAAAAATATTATGGAAATAGCACGCATTTTAAAGGGATATAAAAAAAAAAATAGTGGGGAAAAAAAACTTTTTTATAATGAGTTACCCACATTGAATGTCTTCCTGATGATTTCGTGAGTAATGTGAAAAGTTAAGGTTTTCAAATATGAGCATTAAGTGTTAAGCTTGTGATTTCAGAAAATCTCCTACTGTGCTGTTTTAGATCAGAGTTCTAGCACTTTTTGAAAACTCAATCATGTTTTTGGGCTTGGAAACCCAACCTATTCCTCCCACCCAGAAATTGCTAGTTATTTTTTAAGATGTTAGTCACAGTAATCTCATTAACTTGAATATGATGATCCCCCAGAGTCTGGCGAGCATGAGTGGCATTTTTGATGTAATACATGGTTTGGGCTAAAACGAAAAAAAGTTGAAAGGTCTAAACACTGAAATGGCTTCAAAGACTTGTCTCTCCCATCTGAGGAGAGACTTCCTTCTTATCTAGCTGTGCCGGAACATGTGTCAAACACAACAACTGTCATCACTTCGGAGTGTCCCTTAAAAGGAAAATCGACCAGTTATCTGACTCTTCAAAAATACACATATAAAATGAATGGTTTTTTAATTAAGTGAATGTTTCTTCTCTAAAGAAGTGGAGAAGCAGCTTGGAGTTTTAAATTATATGTTGCAACTCGATTACTTATTGATATAAGGGCTTTGCTGAACCTTTTATTTAAGGATAATAAACAGATGTTTGTAAGTTAATTGTTTGGAGTTGAAAAGAATGAGAAAATGTTTCTGAAATAAAACTTTACTTTTGCAATTTGCTATTTCAGGGAACCAATCTACCGCCTTCAAGGCAAATTGTACGAGCTAAGTTCTGTAAGCTTTATTGTTGCTTTTTCATTTAGCTTCTCAGAGGGCAAAGTTTGTCTTTAACTCATTGGTTTGTTTAATACTTGCTACTAAACTACTTAATGTGAAGCTGTTTTGTTTGTAACCCTTCCTCAACAAAGTATAATTGCAGTTCATCACTTAACTGCTACTAACCTGCTGTTACAACTATGAACAAATATAACTTAAAATGTTATAGAAAACTTTGGATAAAATTAATATGTTTATAACTGACCAAGTTTCTCAAACTAAAACGACTAATTGGTGTTTATTATATAACTGGAAAGCAGTATTTATCTGATGTAAGTGCCTTTGTTTATAGTAAACATTTTTTTGGAAAGGTGGGCAAATTACAGTTTTTGGTAACCAAAATGAAACTTCAGCTTTTGCTTAAATGAACATGTTTATGGGTACAGGTACTGTTCTTGGTGTTTTGTTTATACAAGGGAATTGCCTCTGATAGAAAAAGTAGTGAATTTATTAATAAACTTAGAAATACCTGAAGTCTTTTTAGCATTCTTCTCATAGCACAAGGAGGATCAATATATCATGGACAGACTCCTTTCTAACCCTTCCAGCTCATGAGTAAATAAATGTGAATGCATTTAATATTACTAATTAGAATTAATTGTCTAAACAGCAGTTAATTTTGTAACAGATTACTCCTGGTTCAGTGATGGTTAGGTGTAAGAAGTAAATCTTTATTTTGTGCATTATTTGTTAATATCTTTGCTGAAAACGTATCCATTTTTCCATTTTTTTGCCATATTATCAAATTATATTAGTTAACATTTCAAACAGACCTGAACCAAACTTAGGTTCAGTAAAGGAAAAAGGATTAGGCAGCACTGATTCTAACAGCAGCTGAATTAAATCTCGAGATCCTTGTTTTCCCAAAATTATGAGGTGCTCGTTTGCAATCACATTAATTTTCATTTTGTGATTTGCTTTGAACTGGAATGGTGCAGATAACTATTACCTGTTTGTGTGTATCTCAGAAATAAGGTGAGCTCGTTGTATTTTTGGAAGAAGCGTGATGCCAATTCCTCTTAACATGTTTTTGCTCCTTTTTCCCCTACTACTAATTTATCCTCTCATGCTCAATCTTTGGCCTCTCTTTGTCTTTCCTTTGCTACCGCCTGAGGTTTTGACCTGACTCCACAAAGTTTCTTTTTAAGCCACAGGTTAGTCTGTCTTCTAATTTGCTTGAAATAATCAATGTAATACTTGGTTTTATGCAGCACACTAGCAAGATCTGGATCCTGAAGGCTGACCTACTCCTAACTGTTGTATTATGTATGTTGAGATTAGGTTTTGTTTAAAACTCCCGTTCTTGATAAACCTTTGAAAACAAAGGTGTCACGATCCATGTGCCCAGTCAATACCACAATTTGCAAGAATGCAGATTACTCCAATTATAGAGGTTTATGTGTCATTTATATAAAACTCTGTTTTGTGTTTCTAATTCTGTGGTAAAATCTACTGCTGTGCTTGAAGTAGCCCCTGCAATTGGAGAAGGTGCTTATTCTGAACTATGAGTTTAATGTCACTGTCCAAGCGATTTGATTTGGAGATTTGGGTACGAAGGTTTTGTCTCCATTACAACGTTGCATCCACAATCTGATTAATTTCCTCTGAACACAGGTAGGGTTCAGACCCCATCAGTTGGCCTCAGCTATTGTGCTAATAAGTAACTTTTTCTCTAGCAGCACCTTTTTTTTTCTTTTTTAATTAATCCTGCTTCATTAACATAGTTTGCTGCTTCCTGTCTTCAGATACACTTAAATCAGTTTACCTTGCATGACTAAGGAACAAAAGAGTTTTCAGAATCTTTTAGAGCAAGTAGGTGGAAGTGGAAATTTGTGCCACACTTAGTGAGGGTGTCAAAAAAACATTACAAGGCTGTTCTGTTAAGAAATGCCAATGTTTCTGTAAAAGATTCTAAAGGCGGTGCCTGTGGATGACAACATGATGCTAACTTTGAAATATCCTAGCATGAGAAATGCTGCTGTTGAATTTTCATATATTCAGGACTAGAAAAATATTGCTGTTCTAAATGACCTTTACTGATACTTATTTTTTAGGTTATCATTCCTTGATGATTGACTTCATCACCTCAGTCTTTATTTAACTACATTTGCAAGCAAATTTCATTTTTTCACTGCTGAGTGTTTTGCTTTGGTAAAGACTTAATTTTACGTTAAAGTAGAGGTGTGGACTTGACCACTGCCATTATCTTGAAGTTATGTGATGTATCTTCCAGGGAAGCAATGTCACTTCAAGATCTGTTTTGATGCTGAACACAGACAAGATGCATAATCTGATCCATTTATATTCTGTTATTTAGCAAATTACGGTGAAATGCTGTATTAGGCTTCTCCTCTAATCTGTTGTTCCTTTTTATTCTCTCGTGTTGTGTGTTCACATGTATTTCAATGGGGTTACATAACGTAACTTCAATGGAGATTTACGTTAATTCAACAAAATGCTATGTGCTGTGTGGTTGCTGAAGTAGCCAGTCTCATAATTTTTACACTTGTATTTCTCTCTGCTCAGCCAATTTTGCTTGTCTTTCCTTAAATCATCGTTCAAATACTTCTTCGAAAGAAGTGGAATGCTTACTGAGTCTCTAATGTATTTCTTTCACAAATATCTTCTTTGGTTTAATGGCATTAGTAAGTCATACAGCAATACATAAAATGTACTTATATCAAATCCTGCTTTCCTGTTTATCCATGAAATAGTGGAGAATAAGAACAACAGATTTCAGTTTTGTGCAGCGGAACTATCAGAAAATGACTTCCTTCTGGCTTGTTCATGTGCTTTTGTACCCTCGAAGTTTCATTTTTCAGACACCCAGATTAGATATCAGGACCCTGAAGGAAGGAACTGTGTCATCTCTTGTTCATCCTGTGCATGGAGTCCAACTACCGGTCAGAATATTGTCTTCACTAGCTTCTGGCAATACTCACATTTTTCACCTTCCTGAGGTACATAAATCGTGTCACTAATATCCGGTTTGTGCAGAGTGACACTTAGAAATATGATAGAAGATACTGAAATGGATGTCTTAAATCCAAACCAACCAGAAAATGAACTAGTGAAAACAATAATGAAAAATGCCACCTTCTGAGTACTGTACGACATATCTAACAGGATAGTTTAAAAACAAACAAACAAAAAAAACATAATCAGAGGATTTTACTTCAAAAAAGCTCTTAAAAAATCCTTGTTGCTGTCTGTCTATGGAAGGACATTTATTTCTTAAACACATCTTGGGTTATCTTTTGAGAAATTGGATGAAGGTGCTATTCAGTTCTTCTGGAAAGTAAAGCTGTTGCTTAAGGTCACTATGTTTTGCATTTACACCATGATCTGAAATTTTGTTATCCCTTGACCCCAACACTGGTACTGACTATTTTTAAAGTGTAGCTGTTTGTTGTTGGGGAAAAAAAAAACTGCTTGGGAAATGTGAACAATTCAGTAAAAAGAACTTGAAGTCTCACTGCTACTCTTTGGACATTATGGGACACCAAGATTGCCTTCTCTCCCATGGTGTTGCCTGGAACTGCTTCCAAGTATTGTGTATGATTATGATTTGTTGTAGTGTTCAGGATATCTTAGAGCAGGCAGTGCCCTATTTTTCCAGAGAGGTATATAGATAAGCAGTTCTAGCAATTTACACATGAAAAAATGTCCCCAAGATACTGCTCTATACTGCTCGTCATGCTGTGCTGTGGGGGAATGACAGCTGGATCTAATCCTCAACACGCAGGATTTTTGAGGAAATAACTGGCAAATTCCTTCTTTACAAGACAGTGACCAATGTTTGTATCAGCAAGTCAGCTTGTTTCTGTCCACACCCAGTGATGGTTAGGCATCCATGGGGAGATGTGTTGGACTGGAGCAGGAAGGTCTTCTGGAGTTATCGAGGTAGTCCCTACTTTAGAAAGGCAGTACAAAAAGCTTCATTACTTCTTAAATGGCTTATATAGCTTAGATTTCAAAACTTTAGCTTAGCCTGTGCTGATTCCTCTAATGCAAATGTTCTTCTCTTTAAATGGAGGAAAAATTGACTTTGTTAATTGTTCTGCAAAGCCTGTCTTAATGATGAGGGAAAGTCTTCACTGGCATATGCGGAGTACTACTCATCCCTTTGAAGCATTCATTACTTGTAAGGGTCTTGAGCCTGCTACTTAGGTGTTTCTCACTAGTTTGCTTCTGGAAACCACCTCTTCATCCCCACTGTGGCACCTGTCTTAAAGTCATTTACCTTTTTTGTGTCCAAACCAGGCAGCCAAGGCCAGCACAATACTGAAAAGTGTGTTTCTTGTATGCCGTATGCTCTTTATTGGAAGCAACACAGCCTCTTAAATTGCAGGCAGTGTAGTTCAACAGTGTCCTCTGTTATCTCATCTTATTTGAGTTTCTTTGCCACATGGGGATAAGCACCACCTTTGTGCATTTGCTGTGAAGTTGTAAAGTATTTATTCTGCTGCACAAATACAGCTCACCTTGTTGTGAGCCTAAGTTCAGGTTGTTGGAGAACCTTAATCTCCTGGATTTTTCCTAAAATTTCTTCCACGGGGCTGCATTAGTGTAGTTCAGCTCAGAAAAAAAGCGTAATTGGTTTGGTTCTACAGCTTAGTCTGTATACTGAAGTGTACTGCAGGCCAGTACACTCATTTGGTAAATACGCCTGCTACGTGTTTCCTGCTAAAATTTTGCTTCAATAAACAGCATAAAACGAGGATTTGATGTGTAATCCAAATCATATCAGTATGTTTCCTTTAACTTGCACTCCGACAAGCTTTCCATGTCTGTTTGTACACAGTAATGCTGCCTCTCCACTTAGTGTTTTTTAAATGAACATGAATATTAAAAGCAATGACAAACTTCTGCAGAAACCTTTGCGGTATTGGCTCCTCCATCCAGTCTGCTCAGGCCATGCCCTTGAGTCTCTCTCTACAGCAGTCACGTCCAGTTCTCTCATGGCTTACTGAGTCTTCAGAACCAAATCAGTTCTTAGTGATTAGCCCTCAGGCTGTTTCTGGATCTTCAGTGGTTTCCTTACTTATGTTATGGCCTCATTAGTAGTGAATGGACGAACCACTATCATCTTGAAATAAAAGTGGTGCTCTTCGATTATGTGCAGCAGAAATATTTTTGCCAGTCACGTGCAACTTCTAATCTCTTTCTTACTTGGGTTAGTTGTCAACAGCCCAGTCCCTTGCCATGTGCAAACCCAAAACTGATTAAAATGAATGGTGAATGAAAGGGAATTCTGATTCTGAAACTTCTGTGAATGACAAGGAATAGGTCATGGATGTTGAATGGTTTTCTTTGGCTCTCTGTTGAAAATGAACTTATTAGTCTTGTCAAGTCCTATGGGACAAATGGCGCAGCCTTAAATTTCCTGAAAAGCGTGGGGAAGCATGTTTGATCACACATGTGGGACTTTGAGGGAGCTCTTGAGGGCTTCTTTGAGCATTTCTTCTTTCCATCTCAATGCTTCATAGGCAAGTAAAGGGTTTTCTGTGGGGAGAAACAGAACAGTCTGTGGTTGCCTGTCTCTGTGAGATTAGGTGTGTTCCATTTTCTCGTTCAAAGTACAATAGGAAGGAACGTTTGTTTTTTTTCATGTATGTATTGGAAAACAATAAGTGTTCCAATAAAATTAGAAGTTTCCTTCTGTATGATCCATAAACCAGTCCTCGTGACTAGTCTCTCTTCCGCTTCATCTCTGGAGTTCTCATTCCTCTGAAGTTTTCTGTTGTCCCTCTTTCTCTGCACAATGTGTGCTCCTGGCCTTAGTATTTACAGGTATGCTTTCCTCTCTGTTCTTTCATCTTTGAGTGTTACTTATTTTCTCCAAGCTCTGCTTTTCCCATCTTTCCCTCAATTTTATTGCCGTCATAGGTTTTTTCTCTTCTATTTTTCTGTTCTACCTTACAAGAAGGAAATAGTTCTCATATACCTCTCCTTGCCACTTCCTATCTTAATTTAAAGGGGATTCAGCTGTGGAAGACCTCTCTGCTTCTGCAAATCCCCATTGTGTGCAAGAAGCTTCTTGCTTCCCCAGAAAGTAGGTGCTGTTCCCAGCTTCCAAGTTCAGAAATGACCTTAATACTTACACTAGTTTAGTATGAATACCATATGTAAATTGTATGGATTTTACTTGTGTTATTATGCAGCAAATAAATATCTTTAAGTTTACATTATCCTTAGTTCATTCATTCTTGTTGTCACTGCAAGGCAGTAGGTTAGGTTTCTGTCTTTCTCCAGCCTTTTGACTGAAAATGTTATTTTTTTCCTGAATGACAGGAACCTGAAAAAAAAAATGTTTTGAATTTGCTGGACTGAAAAAAAAAGTACCCATTCTTGTTTTATTTAGCAAGTATTTTTTTTTAAATAATGAATGCTGCAGGTGAATTACATTGAATGAATAAAGAACTTAACTTGTGCCTGACTGCACCTCTGCACAGGTCATCCGGAAAGGCTGGCTGACCATCAACAATATCGGCATCATGAAAGGAGGATCCAAGGAATATTGGTTCGTCCTAACTGCAGAAAGCCTGTCCTGGTATAAAGATGATGAGGTAAGGAATGAATGACTTCTGTTGTCTATTGCAAAAAAACAATATTTACTCATTCTTCTGGTAACAGTTTAAAACATTAAATCAGCTTGCACTGACCTGAAAGAATGGTTTAAGGTTTTACCTGTGTCCATTAAACTTTCAATTTTTGATTCACAGAGAATACTTACTAAGACTTCTGTCAAAATGTTGGTAACAAATACGGGGTGTTGTGTGGAGTGGTTTTTTTTCAGTTTGTGTTTTTTGTGTTTTTGGGGAGGTGTAGTGCCAATGCACAATTACTCTTCAAAGTAATTCCAGCAGTTAATTTAGTGATAACAACTGTTCTTTGACCTTGTATTCTGAGAGGCTGAAAAGCCTGACTACACAGTTCTGTAGCCAACTGTTATGGCTGTTCAGATTTGCTGCTGAAAAAACAGAAAATGCGTCTTGCTGAGAAAGGTAGGTGCTAATTATTAAATCTGAGGTGAGTAATAAGATAACTGGAAAAAGATACGCCTACTCGATATGTTGTTAGGCAACTTTGGGAACCATTTTTTTTTTTTTTTTTTTTTTTTTTGCTAGTCTGTTCTGCATAGTCCTTTTTTCCAGCAATGTTAGCAGTGGTATCTTCAACCAAAACTCAAAGGTAATTCTATTGTGGTATTTATGATAAGTCAGTTACTTCAGTAGTGCTGCTGATGGTGGAAATTGTGCTGGTCAGTAAAGTTTAGGTTTTTTAATCAGTAGTCATTTGGGCATTTTAAGTAGATTATAAGATTGATGGATAAATTAGGTTAACATTGAAGATCTAGCCTCTGGATCTTTCCCTTTGCCCCTTTATTTAAAGCTTACAGGGATTCAAATGTATTTACTGTAACGGGAAAACAATTACATGCCAGTCAGAGGAGAGGAGCCAAGTGCTAGGTCAAGAGAAGTTTTATTCTTAGATTATTGAAATACAACTTGAAGTATTTTACTGTAGCATCATAAAAATAAATTAAAAAGAAATGCCAAGGTGCCCTTATGAATTTGAAAATTCTGAAGCTGTCATTTTTTTTCTGATTCACCTTGAATCTATTAGAATGTGGTGTCTTAGGCTAGGTACAGGTAACTATAGGTAAGTGATGTGGTGAAAGCAGCACCCTTTCCTATGTTCAATCTCAAGTGCTTGGAGATGCAGCTAAAATGTGCTGTGGCAACTTCAGAGTTAGTTTTGGTGGTTGTTTTTGTTGTTGTTGTTTTGTTTTTTTTTGTCTGATCTTTGTTTAGTGGAAAAAGGAAAAATTCTTCAAAATATTTATGGAATGCCCTCCCCTACACAACATAAAAATAACTGGTTTGTTTTCATGGTCTGCTAGAGAGAGTCACCTGGAAATCTTGGAATAGTACACAGAGGGAATTGGCTGCTGTATGATTTCCATATGCTCATTTACAAAAACAACAACAATAATAAAAAACACAGATTTTTTTAATTGCTAAACATTTGTGTTTGAGACTCATGCAAATATCTGTAGTTCATTCAGGCTGATATAGGAGATCACTCAGGAATTTCTATCACTCAGGAATTTCTTTCAGTAGTAAGAAGATAATAGTGTAGTATTCTTTGTTTTGCTGGTGGAAGAGGTACCTTTTTAGGTACAGATTTATAATTTGATTATAATTTGGTTAGTCTGAACTAGGAATAAGTTATACTGTTTTGTTTATTTTATTGCTTCAGGACCTTTCCCAGTAGGACTTAAAATTTAACCAGGTGTGTCTTAGATGCTCTCTGAAGATGGTAAAAGCCACAGCTTGACCATGAGGTTAATCGACAGACCAGTGACTTGTTTCAGAAACAAAACTACTGGCTTCTGAAAATAAAGCAGCAAACATTCGGTCTCCTGGCTGGATTCCAGTTTGTACAATTGCATTTGGTGTCCTTAAAATGTTCTCCTCACTTTCAGCTTGGTTTGGTAGTTGTCACATCCTGTTCTTGGATCGTTATTGAGAAGGCTGCATGCTCTTATATCTCCACCCTGGTAAGATATGGAGTCTTCAGCGATGTGTGAAGTGATACCCATGTTTACGTGTCTGGACTGTGCCCGACTCTGTACGGGTGCGCGCGCTGCGAGGTCGCAGGGAGTTCAGGTCCCTTGTGCCTCCCGCACGGGGACCAGTCGCTGCTGCCGTCCTTACAGGGGAGCAGGAGCCTCTCCTTGCGGCTGGGGAGGATGCAGCAAGTCTGGTTTCACCTCTGTTCTCCTAAACAGTTGGCCAGCCACAGAGATGAGTTCATTCCCCCTGCGCTTCTACCCCTGAGTAAGGAATGCTGCAGCTTCTTGTGCACCAGAGAGCTCTGACAATGTTCTGTACAAAGCCGCAGCGCTTGCTGGGACCTCTAGGGCTGTGTACCCCCTCTGGTGTAAGCTGAGCCTGCTTTGTATAGTCTGGAATTTACTCTGAGATGAAAATCACTCTGAATGCGAGTAGTTGCTTGCTGGTGCCATTAGGAGGATGTAAATTATTTCCCTTATTTGTGAGTTGTGGCTTCTGTAGGGAAGAATGCAGTGGAATGCATTTTGAGGCAGAAGATTTCAAAACTTGTTGTATGATATCAGCATAAAAAAAAAAGGAACCAATTGTTTCTTTTGTTCCTTATTGACATGGTCTTGTTGCTGCTCAAACATACAACGGGATTTTAATGCTCGATGAGATGGGAATCAGTGCCTAAGAATGCATTTTAGTTTTGTAGTTGTGGATCAGTGTGGGTAAATCAGTTGTAGTATTAGTTATATGAATAGTAATCTGAATTAGTTTCTGATCCTGCATACAGTTGCTTGTGTTCACAAATTTGTTGCGTGACCGTGACTTTGTGCTTTTCCACTCGCTTAAAATGAAGCGTGGAAAATGTTGTGTGCTGCTTTGGGACTTGTAAATAAGTGCAACGTTAGGACCTTCATTCATGTCGCAAATACAGTTTGCTTTAGTAGAGTATCCCATGTACTAGCTGAAGAGTTATGAGGCATATCTACCAAAAAAATAATAATTCTGAACGCCTTAGCTCTCAGTTGTTACTGCTTTTGGTAGCACAAAAAGCTGTACGTTTTTGTGCTCGAGCTTGTTTGGGAGTCAACCTGCAAATGTGAAGTTTCTGAATTAGCCGCTTCTACGTTAACGTGGACTTCGGGGACGTGGAAAGCCATTGTAGCCTGAGAATCAGCGAGCTCCTGATCGTAAACAGAAGGATAGCATTTGTAAAGCAATGTAGCATTTTTACAGGGCATGGTCTGAGAATTTAATTCATTCTTTCTTCCAAAGCATCCAGAGATTTCAGTGGCGTTATTGATGCACAAAGGATGCCAAGCTGGGCTCTAGGATAAGCACTTTTCAAAGTGAGAAATTTTTGTTTTTTGGAAAAATATTTTTTTCTTATTTCCCAATCCAATATTTCCTTTTTGCTTCAATAGTAAAGGGCAGTATCGAGTTAGAGATGCAGTTCAGATTGTAATTTCACAGCATATTCCCAATTCTGCGTGGTTTGGGAGGGAGGCGTGAAAATAAGTAAGGAGGTAACAGAGCGAAAAGGGGAGAAGTTTCTCTAGGCTCTACCATCGTGCTTGTTTCTAGGATTAACTTGCCACACAGTAAGCTGCGCTCGGCTGCGATGGCTAACAGGGATGTTAGTGATTTTTATACCGCTGGGAGCTAACAACGCCAGTCGCTCAAGTTTTGGGGCTGAGAAGGGTAAGGGTGTTTTGTCCTCCCATTTACAACGGTGCCGCAAAGCTGCGTACAAATAAAACTTCTCGTTAGTGAGTTAATCAGAACGACTAGGAAAAGAGTACTATAGGAAGCACAGTAAAAATTTCAGCAGTGGGTTTTATTGTCTTTTATAGGCACTGTTGCTTTGTCTCTAGGTGGGTCGCAGTACGCGGCTTGGTCACTGACCGACCGGCTGAGATCCAGAGCGGGCTCTTGGCTGTAGCTCGTGGTGAAGATGCTCTGGGGTGTGAGAGCTGTTTCCCACTGGCCGGCTGTCATTCAGGCTGGGTTGTCATGTGACTGCCTGTCTGTGCCTGCTGTACAGGTGAGAGGATGTTCTGCACAGCAAGTGTAGACAGGCAGACACATGACAACTCCGTCCAGCCAGTCCCTTGGAGCCATCACCGCTGGTGCGGATCGCTTTGAACCAGTCCGGTTTGGGGGGCTTTGGTGGGGGGAGCACACATAACAGAAGTAAACTTTAAAGCATTGGGAGCTGTAGGACAAGAACATAATTCGATTTTATTCAGAAAATAAGCGTCTCATTACATCGGTTGGCATCGTGCTGACATGTATCAGAAGCGATTTCGACAGAGCAGTCACACTGAACATTTGTGAAAACAAAAAGAATCGAAACCAAGGTTTTATTTTCTATGCAGCTTGTACAGGAGTCTGCCTGCATACTGGACTCACACACAGTAATTTAACCAGATGTTTTTACTCTTCTTGGAAGCACAGAAATACTGAAGTTCAAGATAAAGGATATGTTTATACAGTACATATTTTCTAGGAGCAGATAAGTACAATAATCTTGCATGTTAAAAATAAATAAAAATCTTTCTGTATAAATGGAGACAAAATTTTGCACATTAACCCAGTTAAGGGGCATGTGCTGGAAAGAAAACCGGTCCCATTTTATATCAATTTTGCTAAAATGGGAGAGCTATACACTTATCACGATATATTCCTTTAGCATTTTGTTTTGCATATTATTTCAATCTAGCTTTCTCTCAAAATCCATGCTTTGTAAGGAAACATTTGTAGACGTTCAATAAGTTTTTCAGTTAAATATTAGAAAAACAATGCATGCAAATAGTATCATTTTACATCACAAGACGTGGTATTTTGCTAAACTTTGCTCTGTACAGAATACACACAATGAATGCAATCCAGTTCTGCAATGATGTTTACACGATCATTAGGCTGTTTCAAAAGGTATAAGCACGTTGGAAGCATAAAAGGGGTGGATAGGAACCAGTTGTATTGCTTTTTTCTACATATTAAGTGATTGTTTTATAATGGTGTTCTTAAATATCCTTTGCTCACTAGTGCCACCATAGGTAAACAACAAACTTGTGCTTTCAAATCCTTCTCAAGCATATCCTTTACGGAATAGTAGCAAAATGCTTTTTAACTTCTAGCCTAAGAGCTGGTTATAAAAAAGATGAATTTACCAAAGGGCTGATGGTGTGGATAGTGCTGAGGTTTAAATTAGTCCAGTAATAAATTAATAAGCAGTTACTTTGGTGCTCTAGCTGCAATCATTATTTTGCCCTAAAAAAAAAGACATTTTGGCTAATATACGATCTCAAGTATGCAAATTAAGGATATCAATTATGTGACTGAAATATATCAATTTTCCAAGAAACTAAGAAGATAGAAGAACGTATCTTAAAAAATTAATCAAACGCAAAACTTGGCTAGCTAATGCAGACATTATAAATTAATTCCAAGGCATAAAATATGCTTCCTTGGTTTTTTATAACATGCTTGATTAAAATTTTACTTAGAACTACAGAAATACCAGTGTCTGCTTTAAGTTGGCACATCTTCCTACCCACTTGACCATTTTAAAGAAAAAAGTGTCAAACTAGAAATACTTTTAAAGCAAAAATAAAACAGTGCTTCTTTTGTAGGTTTCATCAAATTTAATTTCTGAATTTAGTTGCTAAAGAAGTCGGTAGTTTGGGAGAAAAATTAGCTCTCAGTTTATCCATTATGGATCTTTGAAACAGCAAATAATGGTACAGTAAAAATCATTGGCAAACTATTGTATAAGAAGATTGGGAGAATGAAAATATGAGTAACTAATTAATAGGTTTTTCTATTAACTTTTATCAGGAAACTTGTGCTGGGAGTACAAGTTGTAAGTAGAAAGCTTGAGCGGTCTTTCTAATAACTGTACACAAAGCAAATTCATCAAGGAAGCAGCAAGTGGCTTTATGTTTTCAGCTGAGGCAAATTTATTTTGCCTTCAATTAATTCATTGGGTACTACTAAGGTATCTCTACCTGTTCTTCATTTAAAAGCTGATATTCCTTTAAAGTTGGTATTTTAGTTGATTTGATAAAAGGGCTAAATACTTGTTTTGTATTTCATTTATTCGTTAAGTCGGTAGAGGGCTTATGAATATTTTAGAATACTCGTAACAAATTCCAACGTAATATTTCCAGAAACCCATCTTAAGGACACGGCTTTAAATGTTGCTAGATTGGATATTAAGTTGAGAATTATATTCTCTCCAGCTGTGATCAGGACGTTTTATTTAAGGGGAAGTCGTTATTTTTAGATACTGTTTTCCAGTGCAGCATAAAATGCAGCACAGAAGTACAGTAACATTATTCAGGAAAGTTTCTTAACTCTGGTATTTCCTGTCTTTTACTAGTTTTGAGCCTGATCCTCAATATTATTTTAGTTTTTGTTAAAATGAAATGCAGTTCAGGAAGCAAAGCCTTCTGCAAATAAAAGTTAATTTATGCCATTGATAACACTTTTAAAAAAAATAAAAACAAACAAACAAACAAAACCTAAAACTAAGATTTACAATTTTATTTTCCATGTTTATTTTCCTGTTTAATGTCTTCTGATTTAGAGATAAAGATCGCATCGTTTAACAGTATTGAGGAGCTTGGAATTGTTTGCAAGAATTTCACTATTTTAGTTATAATATTTTCTACCTAGCAGTGATACTTGGGTGGTCTGCAGAAGTGTCTGTGGATGCACAGTGATGGTACAGGAAGAGGGGCAAGGAGTATGGAGAAGAGAGCAGTGTCTTTTAGTCTTCTGGAAATAGAGATGTGTTTAATTGCACTGGTAATTGTAATACAGAAGACAACATGCAACCTAATGGCAAGGCTGAAAAATGGTAAATGCCTTTTTTAAAGGAATTTTTCTTGCCTTTGGTTGCTTATTTGCTCTATATTTCTTTAAAGTTGGGTGACTTCCCCCTGCGCTGAGTCACTTATTTTAAACACTTAAGGAATATATATATTAAAAAAAAAAGTTAGAAATATTTTCTCCCTCTTCTCCATTTAATTTTGTTGATTGTTCTAAAAAATTATGCCCCTCCAAAGATGAAAGAAGGTCTGCTATATTGAAACGCTGACCTCTTTCAATGTTCATACTGGCTTTAATTTGCCTTTTTTTTTTTTTTTTTTTTTTTTTTTTTTTTTTTCATTCTGTGATAACAAGAATCATATCCTTTAACTCATATAACGGGTTTAAGCACTGGTATCCTGATTGTACAAAACTCTCTCTGTGATTTAGCATGTATTGGAACTTGCTAATATTTTTTTTCAGTCATTGCAAAAAGTAATGAAAAAGTAATTGCAAAAAGTCCTGAAAAAATTGTATGCAGCTATCTTGGCTTTATTGGCATGCATGTTTAAAACCTCTTTTATTTTATAACTATGGAAATCTCTTGCTCTAATTATGATCAGCTAGAATTTGTTTCATCTAGAACAGCACTGTTTTAAGAACCAGAGAATCACTTAATTCACTTTGAAAATGTTTTGCTTACTGAGCCGAAGTAGCTATACTTCCTTATTCATTGCTAACAATGCAGGCTTTCTTTCTCTATCTGCTGCTTTGCGCACTGCAATCCCCCCTCCCCTCCCTTTCCAAGCCCCAAGCCAAGGGGGCCTCCTAGATCTCAGCCTTACAGTCTAAAAATGTAACTTTGAAGAGTCATGGGTGTATGGGAGGGGAATCACTTCCTAAATCCAGAAAGGTCATTTAAAATAAAGATTAATGCAAATAGCAGACTAGAGATAAGAGAAACACTGGTTCCATATGTTTTCATTGTCCTTGCTTACATAGCAGAAGTTGACACAAGCTATCTTTAACGCTGCTTTCATTAAAAGCCTATTACTGACTGGATAACAATGCTTTCTTAATTTCTAGATCAAAATTAAGAAAAATCATAGAAGTGGCTATGCAAATAAGCAACAGATTAAAAAAATTTGCAAGCGTTCATTTTCCCCTTGAAAGCGTAACTGAGCAAGTTTCTCGATGCGACTTGAAAACCATTTTCCTACCTCTTAAAGAAAATCTGTCACAAAACTTTTCAGATTTGCCATGCCTAAAACAGCAATCGGGCTTAAAGATTCAGAGAGATTAATGCAAGTCTGAATCTGATTCCGTTATTTTAATTTCTTCCTGTGTCTTCAGATTTGCTATTAATAATTACATTTAACCGTCTTGTAATTTCACTTTAAAGCAGAACGAGAGCAAAACTTCCTTCTCCTGAGACTAACGGATTAAAATCCACTACTTTAATTCTAAAAGTAATCTTTGGTGAAAGAAAGGAGGAGAGAGTGGGCAACCTCGAAGTATATATACAACTTAAAAAGCTATAATACTTTTTTAGTCAAAATACATAAGCATTGATGGGAGGGTAAGGGAAATGACAGTGATAGTTCTTGCTTCCTAGGCTTTAAGACAGGCAGCATAGGTACGGTCACGCTAATTCTACGTGACCAGCTCTTCCCAATAGGACTTCTATTGATTATGGAAGGAGCTATGAAAAAGGTAATAATTATATATATATTTAAAACTTGTACAGCATCAAGGCTGTCTGAAATATAACAAGCATTCTGCAAAACTGACTGGTTATAATACTAATGGCTGCATATTTCTGCTAATTCTTTTTATAGCACTACTATTGCAAGCCTTCCTGGCAATAATGAGCACCATATAGATGGGATTTTTTTTCCGGTTGCAGTAGTTTGTTACTAGTGTTAACTTTAGGGGAGCTGACTCTGGTGTTCAGCTGGTATCAAATTGCAGCCCAGACTTTTTGTATTATTCTGTCCGTGGGGATTTCATTCAGCCTGAGGGTTTTTTTCCCCTACCAGGACAGCTGGAAATTCACCAAAGCAAACTTCTGCATTCGTTTACAAATTCCATTTCTATCAGTGGGATTCAGGACACAAAGTAACTTATCGTTATGTTAGAAGATGTTAGAATGTTAGAAGAAATATCAGCAATGCAAGCTATAGACGAGAGCAGCAGCAATCAATTGGTGCTGATCGCTTATAAGCAATGGCCAGGCAGGTATTGGGATGGAAAGCTGCTTGTTCTGTTTTATTTATTTATTGTTTTCTTTTTTCCATCACGTCCTGCGCTTTCAGAGGTAATTTTTCCTGACAATCAAATATTTTGTATCCTACACGGCAGAAGCCAAGCACGGAGTAGTCTTATATTCCCTATGGCATCCCCCAACCCAGTTTTCATTAGCACATTTAGCATAGGTTACTTGCAAAGAAGTTTCAGTTGCATTGTAAAATCAAAGTACAGTTCTCCCAGCAGCGATATATATATAATATATATTTTACAATAGTTTAAAATAATATTCATGCATTCTTTTCTATTACTTTTATTACTTTAAGAGAAAATAATTTCTTAAAATTGATCTTCAGATCATAGTTCATAACAGGAGCTATGCAGAATACATACTTCTAGCAAGCCTTTTCTGCATTAAAAAAAGGATATACTCCTTAAATATTTATACCGATTGCTACAAGTTAAAAAAAAAAAATAAATTAAATTTACCTTTTCAGTTTGTGGGGAAAAATAAGCTTTATTTTAAATTAAAAAAAAAAAAAAAGAAAGAAAAGGAAATGCCCGACTTTAACTATGCTCTTGTACACTTCTCTAAGCAGTATACCTCTAGGTAGTATACCTCGCTCATTTCTTGCATAGGTTTTAGTAAATCATCAGAGCTCCATCTTTCTTGCAGTGATGACTGGAGGAAGGGGGGGGGAGTCACCTAGGTTCGCCAGGTCATAGGCCAGGTGTTCTTCCAAAGTAGGCCTTACCAGAATGTCTTCCCCGCATTATTCTGCAGTCCTCCTTTTTCACAGTGTCCCTTAGCGTTTCTTATTCCCTAGTGTGCAAAACCTGTGAAGAAAAATACTGTATATGAGATCTGAAAGGAGCAATAACTGTCTTCTCCTTGGCAAGAGCAACTGGCGTCCCCAATAGTCCATGTCGCTGCTTTCCCTTGCCCAGTCTAACCAATGTGCAGACTACTGTACAACAGCATTGTCCTGAACAGGTAGTCTGAACACTGGGGCGACGGAGCAGGATCTCCGGACGCTTCTATTTATTTATTTTAAATCCTCTTTTAGTCTTTGGGAAAAACTGCCTTCCTGCATCACGGGTTGTGCTCGGCTCTCCCTCACACTCTGCAGCACTCACTGAAACACACTGAAGTGCTGTGATTTCCAGTCTTGACGTGGCACATTTGCAGCAGACTGGGGATCTGGCAATGAATTTAGGACCAGGAAAAGGGGGAGGGCTGGGCCTGAGAGTCCATATATGGGATGATGTCACCCTAGGGAGGTTTGGGTATGCACTGTGCCGCTGGTGAGACCGCTAGAATTGCCTGCTCTCAGACATGGGTCTGTGTATAAAATGGTACCAGATGTTTTAGTGTAATGTTAAGCAGTCATTTCATCTTCAGGCCAGATTTTTTTCTTCAACTGGGCAGGAAGTGGGCCCCAGTATGGAAAAGCTGTAAAAAGTCAAGATGTACAGTTTCACTGCAGCCAACGGAGAGCGAGTTAACGGAGACGCAGAATTTGCTGTTTTGTGCAGGCTGAAAAAACGAATTTATAAAAAGAATTCTGCTGGAGAAGCTAATGCAACAAGCCAACGCTTATTTTGTTTCTTTTTAATGCCTCCAGTTGTGCTTTTATATTTTGGCATTTCAGACCAAGAAAAGGGCAAATAGGTTCATTTTTTCTTGGAACTGTCAGCGGCATGCAGGCTGCCGAGACTTGAACAGTAATTAGAGTTACTTCCTGAAAGTGAAGCCCCCATGAAAAGTCTGGAGAAATGTTCTTTGTCATAGCCTCTACATGAGTAATTAGTTCCACATGTGGCCTTCCTATTTCCCTTCAGCTATTTTGGCTGGCTGGCTGAATACTTTGCTATAGCTCAAGACTTAAAGAAGCTTTAAAGTTTTCATTTCAAGCATCCACTGTGAAAATAGCTATTTCTGGTGTCATAATAAATTGCTTCTGGTAGATCAGTACTATTAGGCCTGGCATTGTTTTTCACTGGTAACCCTGCTGGTCCCATTTTTCTTTTAATCGTGCTTGGTGGAATTATCCTGCTAAATTTTATCTTTGATGTTTACCAGATCTATTGAATTTTGCCAAGTATGACTTTACCGTAGATTTTAAGATATTCTCCCCACAGGCATCTATCCTTGTTCTCCTGTAGACTTTTTTTTCTTTGTTACTCGTGCTGTTGATTCTAAGTGTTGTATTTGCTTTTTTTTTTTTTTTTTTTTTTTTATCTGCCTTAGCCCGTGGTCTAAGACAAAGGGATACTTATCGAGTAAGCTCCTCTGAAGTCAAAACTGGAGGTGATTTTACATAGGTCTGTCTATTCACTTTATGGAAGTGTTGCCAGTTGCTCTTTTTCTGCCTAGAAATCTGAGGCGAATGTCAGTGTTGGGACTATATTCTGAAAAGTAGATATCCACCAACTTCCTGAACAGCTTTGGAAAGAAGTACACGTGTAAATCTAAATGCGTGCTGTGAGGGCTCTGGTATCCTAAATAACTTCTGTGGGATGCAGTTCTGCCTAGGTTATGGCAGATTTTCTGGGAACCACAGCTTCTAGAGGCCCGCATGGGGCAGGTTGCAGAGGTCTAACTTGAGGGAGAATTAATACAATAAACGTGAACATCAGGAGAGATGAATTCAGAGTCTCTGTCCAAGGAGAAGTGGTGACGTTCAGCCTGTGTTATTGTGATGGCACGCCAAGCACTGTGTATCTGTTTCATATTGTGCGTCCAGTTCCACCATTTGGATCATGGCAGGTTAGTTATGTACCCAAGCAGTGGTGGGAGATTTTAATTCAAGAAAGTAGAGGTTTAAAGAAGCTGTAGAAGGAGTTTTAAGGTGCAGAGTACTTGGCTTTCTTAGAAGCAGTAGCACCAAATCAGCGTGTAAAAGAAAGTGAATTGATGGCTGTTAAAACAGAGAAAGTAGGGAACACCATAGACAAGCCCAGCAGGGCTCCTAGTCTACGTATCACAGCACTCGCAGGAGCTGGATGTTTTATTATATTCCCACTTGGCACTTACCTTGTGGAAGAAGAATACGATTTTGGAAAGCGTGAGTAGTGAGAGATTTTTTGTAGATAAGGCCCCTCGGTGTAATGGGTGAGATTTTCCCCACTGAGGAGCCATCAGAGGCGAATTGCTGCGTGTGTCACCAAGAGCAAGAAATTGTTACGCTGTCAAGAAAAGACAGGGTTCCAGAGATCCTCTTCCATCCCAGCAGAAGGGGAGGTAGGCTGACTTTTCAGTATTGCAACGTAGGTTGCAAAGCTCCTGAACAAACCAGGGGGCAAGGCGTTAATGATCTGGGCTGAGGGGTATGAAATTTTGAATCTTGCTGCTGACTGCAGGAGCAGTAGTCTGTGAATTTTTCACGAGATGGTTAAATGGAACCAGAATAGCTCACCACACTGCGGCCTGGAAATTCTCCTCCTGTAAGCTTGTTTCCTGGCAAAAGCGGAGCTCTAGGGGAATGGAGTACATGAACGGGGGCTTGGGGTTGTTCTGGGTGCCCAAAAAGATGCTAAAGCCTCAATCCTAACGCAGTACAAAGCCATTAAGACCTCTTGTGCACGTTTCTTTTTCCTTTGTAGGTTCTGCTCAGCTAGTTGTGTGTGTCTGCATGTACATTTTGACTACAGTCCCTTCTTTTTTATTTGATCTCTGTTTGGAAAGCTGAGGCCCAAAAAGAAACAGGCATTTCCATTCCTTCTGATAACAAGTTCACATTATACCTGAAATATTTAAAATCTTCCACTAAATAGCTTTCCAGATGTACTGTGAGTTTTTTGGTTTTTTTTTAAGCACTTCTGACAAAATTGATATGCTTCCAAGGCTTTTGCTTACCTGGAGCTTCTTAAATGGCAGGTTGCTTTCATGGGTGCAGTAATCTTGAGTTAGAGAGTTTATATTAATAAATTATTAAGAGAGCTCATCTGAAGTGCCTTCCAAAGGTAGTGATAAATTTTCATTTCTCACGAGTTTATCATCATGCAGACATTTCTGTCATGCCTATGAACTCAGCCCAATGATGAAATTATTTTCCACGACCCTAAAATATTCTTTGTTTTATTACTTTTTTTTTTTTTTTTTTTTTTTTAACTTGGAGGAAACTAAGGATTTTGAAAAGTCCAATTCCTTCCTTCTTCATTGACATTTGCTTGGAGGACTACCATGAAAAAGAAAATCACTGTATTTCTGCATGAGTATTTTCTTGTACTGGCAGCCCACATTGTCGTACCAGGCCGCTCTCCATACTGAACAGGACAGGCGTCTTTAAAATGGTCTTGGTGTGTAGCTAGCATGAGAGCTGTGTGCTTCTTGTAGTTTGTAAAGCTTTCTAGGCTCTATTTACACTAGAGAAGTGGCTGAACTCTTGCTAATGTGCTTTTTTACATCAAAAAGTTATTGCAGCAAGTGTCTGGACAATTGTAAATTTTGTATTGCTATTTTTTCAAACACCCTAGATATGATCCAGGGAACTACAGAACAGTAAGTTGGATGTCTGCAGCTGATAAATTAGTTGAAATAACAGCAGAAAATTGAGCGTAGTTATTTTTGAAATCATTCTGCATAAGAAAGTTGTCTGCTGTAATTTGTTCTAGATTTTTTGCACATCCACCAGTAAAGGTTAACCCTTTTGGGCACAAAAGCTAAAATGTAATTCTAAGAGGAGTGGAAACAGGTAGGTAGGCATAGAAAACAGGGAACAGTAGGGAGAGTCTTTTTCATCACAGCAAAAAAAAAAAAGAAAAAATTAAACAAAGCCCAAAGAACAACCACCCACCATACAAAGCTACTTTCAGGGTCTGATTTTTGTAGCCAAGGTTGATATGTATTTGCAAAAGGATGATTAGTTAGTAACACTTGTGGATGACAGTTACCCCCCAGCTCCCAAATTACTGTGAAATTTTGTTCACTTTCATCTATTGCATGGGCAATGGATCCAATAAATAAGTTAAGGAAAATGCAGGGAGAGAAGAGGTGAGGGCTGAAGAAGTATCTTCATGTGAGGAGAGTGTCTGATACTCACTTCTATAGAGTTTGTCACCTGTTAATTGCCAAATGTCACTGACATCTGGGTGATCTCTTGCAGTCCTGTTGTTTGTTGGTGTTCTGCTGCAAGTTGACCCGTGTTTTTTGCATTTTATACAGTCTGTGCCTTAGCAATTTTGTTACTTCTGGCCAATGCACAAAGGAATGACCTGTGCTTACAGGTATCTGTGTCTGTTGCTATGAGAAATCATGAAGTGTTGCTCATTTTGCACCTTAAGCTTGTACCATCAGCCTCATCTACTCGTCACAACATTATTTGTGACATGAGAAAAAATTCTGAGGTTGGCAGCAGTTTATCAGTGCTACCCAAAGACTCCCTTTGGAAGAGGGGCCCTGGGTGAAGGCTGCCTGATTGCTAAGAGCGACATCTTTAAGTGCTGCTCGGCTTTCTGAGCAGGCTGGCCTTGGCATTACAGGTAGGGATTTGCTCTTTTTATTATTATTATTATTATTATTATTATTATTATTATTTGCTCTTTTTACTTTAGCCCAGCTCCGTATGTTCTGGATAACCTTCCAGCCTAATGCTCTTCTTCTGGGTAGTGAATAAAGCAAATAATGTGCAGGTAAACTGTAGCCTCGAAACACCGCGTGTCCCAGTCCCTTTGTCGACCACTTTCTCACTTGCTCCCTCTGGCCTGCTTTCCCTCTTCATCAAACATATAACTTGGGTGCCTTAGTATATTCACTATTCCACCTTCTCTGTAACAGTTTTCCTTTCTCCTCTACCACTCTTTTGTTCTGCACGTGCTTTGCCTCCAACTTCGCAACAATTTGCAAGAGAGAGACGTCAAAGGGGAGAAAGAGGAGCTGGAAGGGGTCAGTCCAGCTGCTCTGAGCACCTAACAGAGTTGAAATTCACAGCTGCTGAGTTTTGGAGCCTGTGTTTCCTCTGTCCTCAATGAGCAGGGGACAGCTCTGCCGATGAGGTGGGTGCCTGTTGTTAGCCAGCACTGATGTCCATCCACCCTTGTGTAGGTGAGGAAGCGAACAGTTAACAGGAGGTTCAGTTCTGATGCCACTCTTTTTTCCTCCTTAGCAGTCTGGTTATTTTCACCCTGGCCGTAACGTCTGCATCGTTTTGTGTTCTTGTATTGTTCAATATTTCTTGCCTTCGTGGCCAGTGGTCCAGATTTACCAATGCAGAACCAGCATTGTTTGAAAATAACCAGAGTACCGTAGATCAGGAATCTTCATGTATGAGTGGCTTTGTGCTTCCCCTGTGTTTTCTAGTTTCCATTCTGTGTACAGCCACGTGACTGAACATCTGAACTGATTTTGGACAGTAAGTTGTGTTTGGGGAGCTACATACATTCAGCACGGTGGTAACAAGTGATTGTAATAACTGAATGACAATGTTTAGCTTGCATGCAGGTTATTTCATTCCTGCTAAAATAAATATCTGCCTCGTTGAATTGTTGTGGCCTAATGGGGGAGGTATCCTCTGTGCCTGTCAAGTTTTTCTTCAGGAAAAGAGCAGGATATGGAATAGCTTTGACATTTCCGTAGTCTTTGCTTACTCATACGCAACACACAATTAGTGGAGATGCAAAATTAGCTGAGCTAAGTTCATTTTCAGAGTGGTGGTGAAGAGCATGATGTGCCCTAGATTAACACGGTCTTCTTTCCTGACTCCTGTGATCTCCTCAGACTTTGTTTTACCCTAAAGCACGTTGGTGTTAAGCTTTTGGACCCTTTATAAAACCCAGATGTGCAGCTGAATCAAGTGTTCTTTCTCCCCACTCAGACTCAAATGATTCACCCAGGTTGCCACATCACTGACTGATCGTCGCGTCTCTCACAGAAGATGTCATTTCTGTGGCAAAGTGTCTCTGGTATTCAGTAAAGCAAAAGAACCAGAAAATAAAAGGGAACAAAGCATTTCGGTGAGTGTAGGGCAATGCTGTTTATTGCCTAGCCAAAGAGATAGAGAATGGATAAACTTACAGTGGTTTTGTTTTTTTTTTTAATCCTTTCCTGGGAGGGGAAAAACAAAAAAAAAAAACAAAAAAAAAAACACTTTTTTGAAAATAGAACTGTCTGGGTGACCAAAAACAAAAAAAGCACATACTTCATAGAAGTTTCTAGTTAAAAGTTCTGTGTTAAGTACTTTGATCTTGGTGGGTTTAAACTGCTGGTTTTGTCTAATTAGAATTTGGGGTTTGATTTACCCCTTGAACGTATTTTTATGAACATTCTTTCTGCTGCCCAGCTGAGAGGCAGTTTGTTGTTACTTTTGTGGGTTTTTTATTTTTTTTATATTTTTTTTTCTGGCAAAATTTTGTGTTGCAGCTATTTCTATGTTTCAGTAACATAATACACTCTGGGGGCAGATCTTGGAGATCTTTGACTCTAATGAATACCAGTCACGTGAGAGCAAATACATGATTTATTACTTGAGCATATTTTTGATAGTAACGCCTGGAGATTGTTTTAGTGGGGGGAAGGGTGATCAAGAAAGAGAAGGATGCAGTTGAAGGAAATTAGTGGCAAAGTGATGTTAACTCTCACCTCGGTTCAAGGCTGTGGTTTGTAATGCCAGCGTTGTGAATGATCCCAAAACAAAAACATCCATCCTTTTCACATTTAAGAATAATCTCGAGGGAATTGTGTTGTAGAAGCAGATCTTAAAATGAACACCAGCAATATTGCTCAGGGCCTCTAAAACTGAAAGCCATTTCTTCTAGTATTTATTGTCTTTGGCAGAACTATTATCCTCTCTTTATATTAACTGCCGCATGAAGTGTCGTCTTTGTCTTGCCAAAACTTCTGTTCATAATATAATTTTTTTTTTCTTAGGTTGACTTGCCTTTGATAAAGACTTAACAATAACGAGTCAGGTTCTTGCATGTGAAATTGAGAGTTCCTTTCCTGAGGCTGAATATAGAAATCAGTCACTTGTGCCATGCAGAGACACGTGTTCTAGGAAGAGGTGACTGTCAAAGCGTCTCAGTGAGTCTATTGCTCCAGCTCCCTGAAAGGCTTTGGAGCGTACCCATGTAACAGAACCACTCGTTCTGTTTTATAGCTGAGTTCTAAACCATGTTTTAAAAAAAATAATAAATGATATGTAAAGAGTAGTTATGTGAGTCATATCCAAGGGTAGGAATAAGAGCTGAAATTTTGTCTGGCCTTTTTTCAGTTCCTGATGCTTTAATTACCTTCTGTTGCTATTCATCTTGAGTATCTAAGCATAAACATTTAAATTAAAGTTAAGGGTCAACTTAAAAGCATTTTGATTGCCCAAAGATATTGAAGTGTCTTGTCAGACTTGCTTTCTGTAAAATCTTCATGTGAACTGCTGAATGTTGATGCTGCCAGGCATCATTTTTATATACACACACACACACACACACATACATGTGTGTGTGTATATATATATATATATATATATGTTTTTTTAGGGTAGTTGTTCCTTGAAAGTGCGTGAAACAGAAGAATTACTTTATCAACAAAGTCATCATCTTTTCTTTCAATATCCCTGATATTCAAAGTTACTCTTTGTATTAGTGTCTTCCAGGAAGGAAGATTTCAAAATGCTCACTATCATTCCCGTATATCTTCCAGTAAAAAAGAACAAGAATTTTCGACTTGTCATTTGAGCTTCCATAGCCAAAAAGAAGCTGTGTCCTGCTTTCCTGGAAGTATGTGTTGATTTTGCTAGTAAGTTAACTAATGTGTAATTTATCATTTAAAATCCTGATAAGACTGAGCTGCTAACAGATTTTTGTCTGTGATTTACATCACCTGATTCCAAGTTTTAGTGCTTTGCCATTGCATGATTTCACTAAGCTCCTTTAAGCAGTTGAGACAAGCTTTGTTCTAGAAACCTTTGAGCCACTGCGTTGATCAGGTGGATAATCCTAAGTGTTTGGCAGCATCTGTCCATATTCACTGCAACTACTAACCAGTAGACACAGCCTATTGAGGCCATTTATGCTTGTGGTAGAGTTTCCTTTTATGATTTACTATGTTTTTTCAGTTGTTTATTTAGTTTTAGAGAAACTAAGTAATTTACTGAAATAGGTTGAGGGATGGAGCCTTGCAAAGAAAGGCTTATGAAAAGATTTTAATGGTTAGTTGTTTTAAGTCCCTTTCCTTACGGATCTTCATCAGGGATAGCTTAAAAGTGTCTGTTGGGTGATACACTCATGACAAACACCAAAATGGATGCCTCTTGGCTCAAACTCTTAAGAGGTCAAAAATTTGGGGTTTTCCCCCTTCTGTTGTCTAGAATCATAGCAATAATTTAACTCATAGTATTAAAACCCCCAAATGAGTAGTGTTCCTTTTTGAAGTCCCTCTTTCTGCCTCGATGCCTTTTTCCTGTGGGGTCTTTCGTGACCCTTCTCTCTCCTTTCATGTGTTTGCTTTGCTGATCTGTGCTCTTTCATCTCTCACTGACAGTAACCTTCCCTGTGTATTGATCTGTTCCTTTCGTGGCAGTCTCCACAACTTAATTGCAGGCCTCCCTTTTGCTGGTGGAAAGACCTTGCCTTGGCTGTACAGAATTACCCCCTCTGCTGTCCAAACTGAGTTCTTCATCCTAAAAATGAAGTCTTTAATGTATGCTGCTTAACCTCTTGAGGACCTAATCTTGATTAAAAACAAACAAACAAAAAATACAAAACCTCTTCAGGTACTGCTATTATACAAATTCTTCACAAGATAAACTTGCCCATCTTTGCTCACATTTCATATAGCTGCAGTGGTTTCCTTAGTTGGTGTACTGATGTTCATCTGCTATGTGAATCTTGAGTGTATTTTGAAAATTGCCTGAAGCTTAGGAATGAATTAGACAGTTCTGCTGATTCCTTACTGGAACTTCTCTCATCTGTGGGGAAAAAAAATACATTAATCAGGGACTGGTTAAAAGCTAAGACTCCCTGAGAGAACCAAAGGCCCCTACAGATTGTATAATCTTTTACTCCAGCTACAAGGAATATTTATTCAATATGTCTTTTCCTAAAGCCTGAGAAAATAGTTTTTGGTTGAATACTAAACTATTCCCCTGCAGGTAATGCAGAACATGCAGAAGAAGCAGCAATATTTTATGGGTATTGATGCTTACAGTATTATTGACAAATGGAATGTATGTAGGGTGAGACCTGAAAAATCAGATTAGTGGGTAAATTTCAGAGACGTCCAGGAAAATGATCAGTATTGGTGCCTGAAATATTATGGATGCTGAAGTATCTGAAAACCTCTGCAGCCAAGCTGGTGTTGCAACTGGAATTCCCAGCTGATTGAACTGAGCATCTTTATTACTGGAAAAGCTCACATAACTGGTCACTTCATTTAAAAAAAAAAACAAAAAAAAAAACAAAAAAAAACAAAACAAAAAAAAACAAAACAAAAAAAAAAAACAAAAAAAAAGACTTTGCAGTACAACATGGTTATCCATTAGTTACTTTTCCTCTATGCTTCTCTCTCTGGATTACTCAAACAAGACTTTTAATTCTTACTAAATGTGTTAGCATGGCCTATAATGCATTTTAGCTGTATATTAGATGGTTATGCTGAGGACATGAGAAAACATTCATGTCTCCAGCGCTTGCTAGCACAAGCTGGAACCAAAGCACCTTGTGCAAGTGTAGCTTTCTGCATTCTGTTTGAGAAAATACTTTGTCAATGAATGAAATTACTTTTCTGGCTTAGCAAAGCCAGAGTACCCAAGGACCTGTGTCACGAGAAGGTTCAGCTTGTGACCTTGTAGACCAGGGCTGGCTGAAAAACACTAGGGAGAGGTCTGAGGTTATCCCATCACTCCCCTCCACAGATGAACATACATTCTTTTTTGAAGTGGAGTTCACTGCATTTCTACTCAGAACAGGTAGACAAAAGGAAGATTGTCAGTAGATTGAAAAGAATTGTCAGCTATCTGAGAATCCTCTGAAAGCAAGTTCAGCGTTTTGGTTTGGGAAGTTAAAAACTTTAGCTGATTGGGAAAAAAGTCATCAGAGTGGAAGAGAGTAAGTGATGGAAAAGTTTGTTCGTGACAGTTTGACTTTTTGGAAATGAATTTCATGTGAAGACTCTGCATTAGAAGGTGTTACCTCCAAGGCTCAGAAACATGCTGCTTTTTCAGTAGCCTGGCCTGAACTCTGGTTTGGTATTTGAGAATACTAAGATCTGACGTGCCAGGTTAATCAGCGCTATAGTCTTCTGTAGGGATAACTGGTCTGATACTAGATTTTAGAACCTGTGATACTGTATAGATATTTTACGAGGTCAACAAGTATGAAAAAATCATAAAATTAATTCCTTGTATCATGTATTCATATATTTCATATTTTTAAGTTTTCCACAGACTGCTGTTTTCCCTAGTTATGTTTTTTTTCTAATATACCAATGTAAGGAGACATAGAATCAGCAAAACTTCCTTAACTTCTTTTTTTTTTTTTTTTTTTTTGCATGTCAAAGAATTTTCAGTCTGCAAGACTCCATCAAAAATAGACCTGCATAACAAGTAACGTTTGATGTGTTCTTGATTTTTCTAAACAGATGTGTATAGTCAGGTGCTAATTTTAAAGGCTATTTCTGTCAGGCAGGAAGACCGTGTTCATCCCTTGGTTGCACACATTTTCTCAATGACAAGGTGTTAGCACATCCAGTTTCTGAGGTCTTGCTGGAGTTGGTCTTTGATTCTGCCTGTAAGTGTGCAATATCTGAGTGTCTTGCCTTTACAGGGGCCAGTGCTGTGTCATTCTGATGTGCTAAGTAATGTTTATGGAGAACATCTCCCCATGTATGCAGTCCTTCTTGGACTTTTACCTTGGAGAGGAAAATGGGAAGGTGCTCCAATGTCTTCTATTTCATTTTTGAATCCCTTTCATGACCCCCTTAAAGCTGCTCTCTAAAGAGGAGGAAATCCAAACAATTGTTAACTGATGGCAACAAGAAAAGCATCTGACAAACAGCAGCTTATCCTTCATTCTTGTCCATTGACATGTAATCCCCCTGGGAGTGCTTAGGGAAACCAGGAGCTCGCTGCTTTTGTAAACCTCTCCTGATCTCTGATGGAAACATGGTGCACTTGCTTTGGTATTTGTATGTCACCAGGAACTGCTGAGAACGCAGGAGGGAAGAAGAAGAAAAAAAGATTAGTCCAGCCTATGAGGAATAGGATGAAAAGATGCATTTTTTATAAACAAAGTCAGAAAGACCTTGTAAATAATCGTTTAAATCATCCAGGAAAGCTGATGGAATGTAATAGCTATGGAAGCTTCTTGGCATAAGCAGTATTTATTGGCTGGGTTTAGTCCTAGCATGTCAACTCCGTATAAAATTGTTAGTACAGGAAAACTCCATGCGTTGTGAATGGGCACAAAATGCATTAAGCTGTGTGGTGTGGGCGCACAGTCTGCCAGGAAACAGAAAACTCTACAGCAGGTCCACGTGGAGACGGCCAGCATCATTTGAGCGTGCATATTTTGTACATACTGATTTATTAGCCAGATCAAAGTGGTGCTTTTTAGAAATGATTTACCCTAACGAGACAGAGCACAGAAGTATTGCAGCGTTTTCCTGCACAGAGAGTTGCCTTCGAACTCCTGCGCTGACAACATTCTGAAAGTGGACTTCAGATCCGGATTTGTGGGAGGGATTTCTTAGTTGACTGTCTATGAAACATTGCATGAAGGAAAATGGAAACCATATGCAATTCACTACACAGATCTGGTTTTCATTTAAATCTTTTCCTGTATTATATTTTCTGCTAGTGGAAGAGAGAAACAAACTGCTAGATGAATAGTATAGAGCTTAAAATAAAAGGCAGTGCATTTTTTAAGAACTAAAGAAAAAAAAAAAAAGTGGTATTTGACCAGTACTGTAATTTTGTGTAGGATTCTATAGGAGTGGGACAATTTGTACATAATATGCTGGAACATGTGTTGTTTTAAGTGTTAGTGGATTGAATTGACATGACATCAACAGAGCTGCAAGGTTGCAGAGTTACTCGTGCCATGCCATTCTAGCAGTGGCACCATAACGTAGAAGTTCTGGTGAACTCTGCATTTGAGCTCCGCATGCAGAGCTAAAATATGTAGTAGTTCCTAATATTGTTCAAATAATCCTTTATCTGGTGTGGAGTTACGGAAAATTTCACCATCTCTGAAAACAGTCCAGTGGACTTACTCAGAGTCTCAGGGTTTGGGTTTTTTTTCCTAGTTTTGAACAGAAGTTCAGTTTTTAAAAGTTCACTGAGGCTCCTTAGCGCCAAAGCAGTCCCGTGTTTTTGCACAGAGCCTGGGAAAAGAAGTGCCACAGGACAAATAAAATCGAATACAACGCTTTAAAAAAAAGCTGAACATTTTAATATATTGGATATGTTATACTTCAAGTTCAGTCTGTGAATGAAAGACTTAAAGGGCTCAAAAGGGAAGTTTCTGAAGATCTTCTGCATCTTTTGGAAGCTGTACAAAATGGAGAACTTCAGTCATCATTACCAGGTGCTCAGGAGTATGTGAGTGGTAAACACCTACATTTGTGCAGTGATTTCAAGCTGTTGAAAGTGCTACCCAGAAATGTAAACAGCGTGGTAAGGAATCTCTTTCATTTGCTCAGGGAAGCAGTGAAAACGAAGCAAAGGAGATGGATCCCGAGATCCGTTTTTCCTAGATTTCCCAGGAGGACGTTGTCTGGATCTGCCTGAAAAATAACGACACTATCATAAAGGAACATTGCAGGCATTCAAAAGTGTTTCTGTACCTCCTGTCAGCTGCACAGATTAAGGAAGGTTGAAGGGCCAGTTTCAGTGCTAGAGCTCTTTAAACAGCCGTGCAGTATTTTTGTGGAACTGCGATTAGAAAGTTAAAATAGCTTCTGAGCACAAGAAATGCACTGAATAACTGCTTGTGCACATTTTACACAGTGAAGGGCTGCAAAAAGAGATACTAAACCTGCAAAAGTAATTGGAGAGGCTTTCGGAAAGCCTCAGCAGATTGCATGCTGATGACGCTGCTGTCATGCTGTTGGTAGAAATCTGGCTTGATTTAATTAATAACAAAGACCTGGAGGCACACAAGGGCATAGCCGAAAGGCAAGGCAGAGAAGCCATTGAATGTTTCTACTGTTTTGTCAGTGTTGCACATCTCAAGTGTACTCTCAGAGCATTCGAATTCCAAACGGGAAAAGAAATTGAAATGCAACTCAGTGGAATGTAATTCTGAATTCCTGCTGTTTTTAGTGTTAAATACAAGAGCGACTTGTTCTGCTTCATTCTTTTGGGGAAGGTGTTGATGAGATATACCTAATTCCAGAATTCACTCGATTCTAAAAATGCCCTGAGATGCCTGCCCTGTGAGAATAGCTACAGCGTAATTTGGAATTGGTGTAGCCAAAGCTTCATACCAAACCATATGTGTGGTGGTTGTGTGTTTTGTTGTTGTTTTTTTGTTTTTGTTTTTTTTTTTTTTAAATAGCTATGTAGTAGTGAAGTGCTGAGTGGACAGGAGGCATGATTATCATATCCTCGTGTGTTAGTGACAAAATAAGTTGTTATTTGGATTACTATAGAATAATTTGCAAACATATTTCACTACTCAAAAGTCCAAATTACACAGCTAAAAAAAAAGTTAATCCTCATCAAATATACCTGCCTTGTATATCTTGTTCCCATTCAATATTTTACCCTTATGTGTTTTTAAGCTGTAAGCACATCAAAATGCTGATTGCCTCTTAGTGCATCTAAACCTCAGTGCAAAAGATGTGAATCGAAGTTGTGGCATTTGGAACCTGCAGTGGCAAGAATGGTTACTACAAATAATACTAACGTTTGGCTTGCTCTTCTTTTCATGATATGTCTGTTGTTTTTTAGAGTTTTTTTTTTTTAGTTCCTTAATTAATTTTGGAGGGAAAGTGAAATGTTGTGTTTTTCAGGTTGGATAAATCACAATGCTGAGTTTGGTCTGATTTTTTTTCCAGTTAGCTAGAGAGAAGCATGTTTTTCTGTGGAAAATGTAGCTGTTTGGATGTATTTGAATTATTTGAAATTTTATTTATATACTTTCCACCTGTTGAGACATGTTTGTGGTGTTCTTTTAGTTTTCCTTCACGATTCAAGACGCTGTTTTGAAACTTCATATTTGGCATACTCTGAGGTATTGACAGACTGCTGCCTCGACTAGGAAAAACAATCATGGGCATTTAAAAAAAACATTCTTGGTGCTGTCTCTCCCTTCTTCACTTTGAAGATTCACCAAGAGTTTAATTATGTAAAGTCAGTATGCTGCTATTTTAGAAGTCCCAGTTATGTTTAAAGATAGTGTGCATTCAATTCCATATCCGTCAGTGTTTTGTTCGTTCAGGGGAGGGATGATAGAAAATTTCCTGTGCAAGACAGCAAGCTTGTGTAAATGTTCATGTAACGTGAATATTTCTTTTCATGACTGCAGTTTAATATTTAATATCTGTTTATTACACCATTAGATATCCTTAAAAACAAACAAACAAAAAAACAAAACACAACTGTTACTTGCAGTTGTAGTAGAATCATAATCTAGGAAATAAAAACAAATATGCAAGCTGATCAGTGATAGCAGAGAGAGTAATACATAAAAGTAGTTTTCTTTTTTCAAGTAATTAAATACTATCTGATAAGAGATTATAATGCCACTGTTTTCCCAGCAACATCATCCCTGCAAATCAACTTGTTCTGAATGGGCTGTCTCAAAGCAAGGTGGAAAATCAGTGAAGAAATGAGCTGTAATTGCAGATGGTTCTCCAAAGGAGGCTTTAGCCCTAAGTGGGGTCTGAGTAAAGCTCCTCTCCTAAGGCTGAGGCTATACTTGTATGCATACATGCAGTGATTCATATAATGAACACATCAGAAATTGTTTTGTTTTTCTTTCCACAAGTTGTTCATCTTCATTATAGTACAGGCGTGGGGATTTAGAGGTGTGATGTTACCAATACGTTTCACTGGAGAGGCAGAAAAAGCAGTAGCTCAGGAGGCATGGAAGGGAAGGAAGCTTCATAATTGACCAGTGTTGGAAATGTTTCCATCATAACGTTTCAGAACATAGAATTGGAAAGCAGGAGGTCAAGATTTTTGCCTTTGTCACCTGCTTGTTGTATGACCTTGACCAAATTCTTTCTCCTGTGGGGTCTCTTCTCTGTAAAGCCCTCAGAGCAGGCCATGCTACAATGGGATGCAAAGTTCTTGTCTGGAGCTGCAGTGAAACAGTAGCTCAAACAGGTAATGGGGAATGGTTGAAGTTGTGCAAGATGCACTAGTTAGCTGTGCGATGGGAGATGGACCGTGTGTGCACAGTTCTGTGTTAAAGGCCCTAAGGCACTAAAGGCACTTCTGTCCTGTGAAATCTTCTGCAGTGTCCCCATTAGCTTGTGGAAGTCCTACATTTGAGAAGCTAGGAAAAAATACAACTCCTTATGCAATATACTATCCCAGTCTTAGGAGAGGAGCTTTACAGAAAGCTCATGTTTTGATACAGCCTCCCTTGGGAATATAATCTGCCAGCTAGTGTTTCTGTAGCCTCACGCCTGTGAAATTTGGCTAGGACTGCTTTGCACTGCAATGAATCGATTCAGTTTGCAACTTCAGTGGAGTTGTCCTTGTCACATGGACCTAATCTTTGAATTTGTTTTTGAAAATGTGTCACCTGTTGTATCTCCCGCATGGTCTCTTGAAGGGATTCTGCTGAGCCTTCTCGGGGTCCTTCAATTCATCCCCCCCGTGACTTTCTTCTGCAGTCATATCTGCAAGCCACAGCCTCCTAATTCTAGAGAAGGTAATACTGCACTTCTTGCTGCACCCAGCCCCCTTCCTGCCCAGAGCCATTCTAGCCCTCCCTAACCATTTCTGTACTTTTCTCATCCATGTCCCATATATTCCAGTCCTATCAGAAACTTTGGTGGCATATTACTCCTCTTGCCTTTGTTACCCTTTACCAAGATTTTACCTCAACATCCTTCTCTGTGATATCACTCCAGTTCCCAAGGTCTAGTGCCCCAAACCTTGCTGTTCATTTCCATCTTCTTTCTACTTTCCCCGTAGATATCTCATCGGTATGCTTGGTGGGGTTAATAGTTGGTGAATGCACTGTGCATCGAATTAAAAGCACAACCACAATTATCGATGTGTGCACGTGAGTGCGCGTTTTGAGGGCAGATAACTATACATTTTTCAAAAAGGTGTGGATTTTCTCAAGTGAGGTTGTGTTACCAAAAGATTGATCTAAATAAGGGAATGACTGTTCAAAACAGAGACTGCTTCTCTCAGGGCTTTGGTCTACTTGGTGTTGTGTCTACTTGTGACGTACTTGAATATTCTGACAGAGATTTGGGTTTTGTTTTTATTTTTCTGTTGGTTTGCTGCTTTGCTCTCAATTCACCATACAGCTTGTTAGTTTGTAGCCCATCATAATCTGAGGCCATGCTAATACCACATGTTGGGTTAGGAAGGAGCGTCCTCTAGGAGAGGAACACGGAGAGGTTGGGGCCGTTTCACTCACCTCATTGCAGTTGCAGTCAATCTCCTGCAGAATTTCTTTCTGCCTGGAGGTTACATTTATCATCTCCCCCTATCATAATTTCAGTATTTTAAAATAATTAATAAAGATGTCTGGTAAAGGCCAAAAACCTAATGGTAAATTCCTTTTACATAGGGTATGTGGATATAATTAAAGAAAAACATTCTCCAGAGCCAGGAAGTCAGAAATGAGGCCTTACTTTATGGTATCTGAAGGTAACATCAGGGAGAGCTATTAAACACATGCCCAATTTATAGTTTTCTGTGCAGAATCTGATATATTACACCATGCTGTGTTCTTCATATGTTTATGAAGGTGTTGGTGTTTCATTCATTTAATGTAGCTCTGCTCTTATCTACAGACTTCATCCTCATTAGTTTTATACCTGAACATGCTTATCTGATTGAGTCTATGTTAAAACCAAAAAGCATCTGTGGTTAGATGAACCACATTTGATGAGATGAACTCATTTGTGTAGTTGTCATAACTTCGTAGCATTTATTTACCCCCATCTGTTGTGCCTTCCCAGAGTTAATTTGGGATTTGATTTGCAATGATAGCAATATAGCTGATTTGAGGTGAAAAGAAGGAGAAGTAATACCAGGCTGTGTCCAGGAACATCCCTGGTAAAACCTTAAATATCTGGATACCTAGACATACTTGTATTACTCCTACCTGTACAGATAAGCTTCCAAGTGTGAACTGGTTCCTGCCAAGGTTCCTTTCTATTCCTCGAAAGGGAATTTGATTATTTTTTTTTTCCAGCAAAATTAGATCTGATAAGATAAGCTATTTATAAAGTTAAATGTTTTAGAAGTGCTTGTAAATGTACATAGAAAATCGTTCCAAGAATGTTACCAGACCCCAAGAGGAGGCAATTATGTTCAATATTGTTGTTCAATATGCCTTGTGAGAGCAAATGTTACTGAATTAACCTTGTCTTGTGGATAGTTTCCAGTTTCTTATTTCTGTGAGCCTTAGGATATGCTTGCGACGAAAGAGAAGGTGAAGATTGTGTCAGTACAGTAAGGGAAAAAAAAAAGCAGAAAAGACTCAAGGTGAATACTGTCAGGTAGGAGATCCGAGGACATCAGGCTTGGGACTTGGAGAGGAGCACGGTGCTTAGTGGAGACTCGCTCTTGTGGAGCAGGTGGCACTGAGTGATCTAGTATTTGCTGCTAGAAGATACATGTGAGCCCTCAGCTTTGTGTTTTCTCTCCTAATTCAGTGCACACGTAGAAAAATCTTAGTTTTAGCAGACCAAGAGGAGCCTAAAAATACAGGCAGCCTCCCAGAAATCTTCATGTGATGGTCATATGACTAATGATAAAAATTAAAGTCATCCATAGAATTTAGGTTCTCCAAAACTTTGAGACACAAATGTCGGTGTCAGACCCTGAAAGAGCATCCAAAGATTGCAGTAGGTATACCTTGACAACCTTCTTAGCTAATTAAAAATGAAGAAGTCGGCATCTAGTTAATACCTTTCAGTCTTAGCTAGGTGGCTGTTTAGTAAAGGATGCTAGTGCTTTCTTGTGTTGAAGTACGTATCACCAAAATTAGCACTTTTTATCTATTGAACATGCAGATGTTTACCTTGATATGGTTTAAGCATGTGAAGGGCATCGACTGAATGGTCCCACCAGGCAATTAAAGGTTAGCCTTAAGAAACTCTTTCTTTTTATTTATTACTTGCTGTTCAAACTGCTCTGGTGATTTTGTTCTGAAAAATATTTATTTTGATTCCAAGGCATTGCTCTAGTGTGCATGTGAGGAAAAAAACTGCTTTCCTGTCCTGTTATCATCTCATGAGTTCTGCAAATAAATGGCCTTGTTCACACTTCTCAGCATATACAATATGTTTTGTGGCCATTGCTGAAGCGTGGTTCTGTATATTAACAGAAATCTATACCTGCTTGTGTAATACAGTCACATTTTACCTAAAAATGCTGCATTCTGGTTTCCATCTCCATTAGGACCCGTCATAAACTGTGTTATGGAGATTGCAGAATGAATTGCAATATTGCAGGCCTGATTACCTGTTTCCAATAGAAATGACAACTGCAATTTACCTGAAATGTTTACTCTGGATAGTGGAAAGACTTGAATTTGCTAAGAGATATCTCCTTCAGAAGTCTGTCCCAGCCTCTCCTAGCGTCAAAGGGAAAGCTTAAGAACCCCCGCAAATGCTGGATAGTGCGAAAAGCAAATAGAAGAGGGATGCAGATATTTAGGGGGAATGTTATATCTCTCCTTGTATTCTTCTCAATGCTGACTTAATTACTTGGGGTCTGGATTTGCTTTTACTGCTTTCTGCTCCCCCCCTACTCAGTCCATACAACTAAGAAAGTAAAGCAGAAGCAGCAGTTGGCTAAATTGTTTGCTTCTACCCCGTACAAATGCTCTCACAGTTAAAGGATTTGAATGAGATGAATTTAGCTGAGTATCTGAGACTGCAAGATATACATTCTGTCTGGAGATGTGGCAGAGATCCCAGGCTGAGCTGGGATCATGGAGGGTTTTCCTCCATGAGCTCTCAAAGTGGAATCAAGGAGACCTGGTAATACAGGAGCCCTCAACACTATTTTATGGTTGTTTTTCGAAGTCGAACCACATTTCACTGACCTGTTTTCCTAAGAATTCTATTTGGGGGCTATGGAGTAAAAGTATCCTATCTGTATTAATCCAGTGCCACCTGCTGAGCCAGCAACTGCATTATTCAGTGTCTCTTCTGATAGCAGAGGCATGCTGACACTGATAATCTGACCTCGGTATAAAAGCTACCGCCTTTGAAGACATGTTTCTGGAAATGTGTGAGGTGCTTTCTGTTTTTTTTCAAGTTGTGTTGGATAAAATGTGTGCCCTCTCCTGCAGCTCAGAACTTCTATTTTGCTAGAACAGCACCATGATCGCGAGTAGCATCAAGAGAAATTGGGGCTTATTTTACTTATTACTTTTTTCCCAATACTTAAGTGCAATTAAAATGCTGTTTACTATAGGTTACACTCCAGCCCCCACCCCCACCCTTCTTAATTGTTTACTTGGAGCTCGGAGAATACAGTTCATTGTTAGGAAGAAAGAGAATAATTCAGACAACTTGGCCAATCAGGGTACAGCTTGTTTTAATTTTTGTACTGCCTCTATTGTGTGGAAAATATGACTTTTATAAGCATGATAGTGCAACCATGAAATGAGAGTTTTTGAAAACGTTACATCCATAAAATGAGAGGGTTTCAGCAATCGATTATGTCCTCTAAGAGCAAAGTATAAAGTCAGTTGCTGCAATCTTCTTCAGCGTATGCTGCGCAAACACTGCGACCAGAAGTCTACGTGAAAGGCACATTATTTGCAAAGTCAAGCAGTCAGAAGCTAGAAAATGCTGGATTTATGGCTGTTTGTGCAAATGTAATTCTTCCCTCTTGTATGTGCTTTCTGCACGCTGAATGAGGCAGGAGTCCCAGAGAAAAATAGTATGCAATCACGTAATCAGATACTTAATCACAATGCATACACATAAGGGGCGGAATTAAGGTTGTGTGTGCAGCCGTAAATCTGACATTCCCTGCCTCTCAGGTACTTGATGTTGAAAGAATTTCATTTAAGTTGCAACATTTGTTGGTTTTAGGTACGATTTCCTGACTTTAGAGAGGAAAAGGCTAAAACACAGTACGCAACTGTTAAGGTTGGATGAAACTCTTTAACGATGGAAGTTCAGGGTAAGGGGCTGAACTTCACAGCTGGCCCAATTCTCAAGTAACACAGCACGAGCTACTAGGGATTCAAGCAGTGCAGTGCTGGGGACGTTAGCTGTGCTTCCCCAGCAATTAGCCCACTGCAAGGGCAAGCACTCTACCTGCGTTTTGGACCTTCTGCCTTCAGCATTGCAACACAAATCATTGCGAAAGGAGTTGTAGGGATTAACTGCGGAGGCTGGCAAGAGGCAAAAATTGTCTCTGTGCAGTGGGGGTTAATTGCTAGATTCAGGTATTGTGGCCACGGGGAAAGCCAAATTCAAGCTGTTTTCCTTCTGGGTCAAGAGAAGTGGAATGATTTCATATGATGGGGAGTAAAAAAAATCCGTTGGCCTAAGGAATGCTTTTATTCTGCTATGTTTTATCAAGAGCCTACTACAAACAGCACAAATTTGAGAGATATTCAAAGATAAATCCACAAGATGGATTAATAATGGGAAATGCAAGGGAGTTAAAGTATTCTGGAGTAATGTCATCTGCTAAATTTGAAATGGTGTGCCCATGCTGAGTCTCCTACAGTACATTAGGATTTTTGGAAAAGAATAGGTGGTTGTAAGAAGTTATCAGCTCAATTTATCTTCAGTAAATAGCCTGTCAAACCTGATGGATAATTGTTCGTGAGTGTAGCAACCGTCTTGCACAAAATAGCCCACCCCCGAACCAAAACAACCTATAGCTCTCCAAATACTCCTGCCAGCAGCGAACTGCTTTGGGGAAGGCTTTGTGAGCTGAGCTCGGTGCAGCTCCCTTGTCGCCCCGCTGCCTTGACAGCTCCATCACCACGCCGAGCTCCGCTGTTGGAGCGCAAGTGGGATTTGTGCACGCAGCCCTGTTTTTGGGTCAGAAAGCTCGCGGTGAAGTGAGCAGATTCTTGCCCTTCGACCCCTTGCTTTTTAATACATCACCTAAGTTCTGTAGCTCTCATGTGGAACCGCACTGATCAGAAGTGTAATGTGAAACTGATTTTGCAAAACAATAAATTGCAGAGAGCTTGAGGAAGCAGGTGGTTTTAGTTAGTAAATTGCATATAAAATACAAAACATCAGTAAATGGAAGTCTTGGCCCCAGGAGAGGAGAAGCCGTGTGTTTAGCCCACTTGCTTTCCCTGTTGTGGTGATTGGTTTAAGCTCGCTTGCCTTTGGCCCCGAAGGGGGCTGTTCTAGCAGCCTGGAATAGCCGGCGAACTGCAGAAGTCCAGTCACAACCTTCCTGTCTGTGTTTGCTGAGCGCTGTAAATAGTAAGTTACAGCAGCAAGGAATCCGAGCTCCCCATGGGAATACCTCCCGTACGGGGATTTCCCAAGTCGCTGGATGTGGCTGCTCTGAGGACCCCGGCAGTCAGAGGGGTCGTGCGGACCCCGCGAGGCCGCGCGGCGCTTCTGCTCTGCGTGACCTGGTGTCGCTCTCAAAGACGAGCGAAATCATGCAAAGAAAAAAAAATATCCTTCCTTTGCAAAGCGGCATAGCTTTCCATGAGGCTCAGACGAGCTGCAGTAAGATAATTTAGTTGGTACTGAATTAATCTCACCAATTTGATGCATGTGGTAAGGATGGTGGTTGCTTCAATCCTTACAGTACCAAGATGCATAAATGTAAACTGTGTTTGCTGAGCTGAGCTCTCTTTAATGTTGACTTCTAGCTGTGTTGCTGCTAAACCCGTGCCCAGATCCAAGACTGCAGACGCTCACACACAATTAATCTCACAAATTTATGAATGCCAGAGCATGGAGCAAAATGAAAACAACTGGAGGAATGTATAAGGGGAATAATTGGACTGTATCCAGATGTGCATGTGTAAAACATCACCGATTGACTCCTCCCCCATATCCTGTCTGAAGAAAGGAATTTTTTTCAAAAATAAACTGGGGTTATTTGAAAGAAGTTGTGGTGTCTGAATGAAATCTAATAGGCAGGATTAGTGGCAATTAGGTACATTCTTTGCCGCTTGTTTTTTTGGTTTTGTTTTTTAACTCTTTGCATCGCTGAATTTAACAGATCCCTTGCCAGTCTCAGTGTTACAGCTGGAGCTTTTGCTTACACATATTTGAGCTGCAGGACTGAAAAAAAAAAAATAACAAAGATTGTATGAGTGTGCATGTTATGCCTTGTAAATCTGATGAGTAGCAGTGGGCATTTGTTGTCTGTTGGGGTATTTTCATAGTGAAGGCTGGTTAAGACGCAGAGGAACACTTTGGAAATTTTGTAGACAGAAACTTTGCTAAATCAAAAAAAGCGCCCCATCCCCATGTTATATTTGCAGATTGGAAGAGAGGTGAAGTTTACACAGATTTTGTTAAGCTGCTGCCTTTCGGTGAAAGGACTGTCATCGTGTGTGCAGTCGGGACCAGAGCCTTTCCTGGCAGCCACCACTGAACGCGTTCGGACAGACCTATGATTGCAGTGGGGCTGGGAAAGGAGAAGAGTGGAAGGCAAGGAGAGAAGTCTAGAGTGGAAAGAAATCAACTTTCTTTACTGCTTTGCTGATTAAAAATCTGTCGTGCCCCTGATTATTTTAATACGCTTTATGTTCTTCCTCTTTAACACGTTGCATTGCCCACCTTTAAATACTTGAGTGCTTTCTCAGCACCAACTTTTCCTAGACATTTTGTAACACTTATTTTTCTCCCCAAATTAAGATAGCAGGAACCTTGGCTGAGTTTCACAAAACACCCTCACAGGCTTGCTCTACTGTCTCGTGTTTACTTTGGTTCTACACCCAAATAGGTTGAGAAAAAGAAAGAAATAGCACTGAATCTTCTTAAAAGCTGCAATTGATACTTACTGTGGGGAAGACTCGTAATGTTCTGATTCTTTTTCTAGTCCTTGCTCACACAGCAATATCCCTGAATCCAAGGACACAAAAATAAAATAAAAACAAAACAAAAAACTGTGGGGTTTGGACCACGAGACTCTAGCCACCTCCCTCCACAAAAGCCTTTATCACAGAGGCACTCTGTGCCGATTTCTTTTCACAAAATCTCGTTTTGGATTTCAACCTTCATTTTAGCTCTGCTTAAAATGGAGCTGAAGCAGTCTTACAGTTTGGCTTCTGTTGAAGGGATGGGTTAGAAGTTGGACTTTTTGTGTTTCGAGGAGTTTAGATTTTTTTTTTCTTTTTTCCTTTTTTCCTAATGGAAAAGGACAGTCTAAACTGTCCAGGCGGGCTCGTATTGTTGCCAGAGATGTAAAATTCTTGCACTTAAACTGAATGAACACAGAGGCATGATACTGTTTTTACACCAGGTATAAAATTGCCAGACACAAATCTGATTTAACAGAATATGTTTTTGAACTTAGTGTCAAAATGTTTCCACTAGAATACAGAGAAAGATATTTTTGAGAAACAGCAATAGTCCTTGGATAAAGAGCCCCAGAGATTCATCTGAAAATGCTTTATAGTTGGAAAGACTCTTTTAAAAAAAAAAAATAAAAAAATTAAAAAATCAGGATTGCTGCAGCTCGTCATGTCGATTCGCTGAAGTTGCAGCAGCTGTTGAGGTGAGATGGAGTTGCCTTGGCAACAGCACATATTGTATAACAGTACCACACCACCATCAAACCCGCGAGGTGAGAAGTAGTTTAAAAGCGTTACTAAAATTTTATGATACGTCTGCTACGTTTTCAACCTTGTGGTTGGCTGAGTTTACCCAGCTTAGCCTTCTTGGAGCCCAGAAAGCTCAGCTGCTGAATAGTACTTGGTGAAGAGAGGGGGGAGAAAACCCAATCTATGTGTGTTTTTTTTTTTCAGTTGTAGTTAAGCTGTTTCTAACTCTTTTTGTTAATTGTGCCCGTGTTCATATGCAGTTACTGCTGGATGTAAATGCATTTCTCTCTCCGTACCTTCTTGTTACAAGAAGAGTGACTTTCTATCACTGCTTTGTGACGAAAACAGTAGGAATTTCAAAAAATCTGTCAAAGCGTTGCAGAGAAAGTCCCAAAAACTGGCCTGGATCTGTGGTTGAATTTCAAATGTGGGCAAAATCCTTAGGGCGTTCAAGTGGTGAGCTTTCTGTATCTGTGGCAACACCAAGGTACTGTGCTTTCTTTTGCTTTGCTTTCTTTCACAGAACGGTTAAGGTCGGAAGGGACCTCTGGAAGTCATCTGGTCCAACCCCTCTGCTCGAGCAGGGACACCAGTCCTTTGTGCTTTCCACAGCTGCTTAAGTTAAGGGAGTATATAATCACTTCCAACCACATGATTCACAAGGGGTATGTGTTTGAGTGCCCCACCCTCTATATCATACTTTCAGCTGCAGAACTTCAGATCCATTATTTTACCACTCTAGTGGCCTCCAAAAGATCTTTAAGCCTCTTTTCAGCTTTTCTTTGCTAACAAGCACGTGTTGGTGATTAGCTATGTAAATTTGTCACCTACCTACACCGCTATTTCACTGCTTCTTGATTAGCTTTATCCGACAAAGATTCAGATCACTTTGAGTCTTAGTTTTGGCTGTGGTAGTTAGATGGCTTTTATTAGAAAGCAGATTAAAAACAGTGGCTAGGTTATTTCATAGTTCTAACCTTAGAAGTTCGCGTGTGTTTGGTGGGGGGAGGATATGCAGACACAACCAACCAAAAAGTTGGTGTGAACCTGAAGCAGAGGGAGGGAAAAAAAGAAGCAAGAGGAGCAAGTGTTGTGAAAACGCCACAAATCAGAACCACCTGGTCATAGTAGCGAGTCCCATGTAACATAAAGAAGAGCTAACTTCACTTGCAACGTCCAAAAACAAACCTGCGAGATGCTGCCCAAAGCACTAGTTAATAATTATTGCACACAGCTTGGAGCCAGCCCAGATTCTACAGGGCTGTTGGATCCTCTCATGGGTTTATGCATACCATAGTGATTATTGAATGATTTTTCAAGGGCTATTGTATGCTCTTACTCCTGGGATTTGGTGCCTCTAGTGTTGAGCTGTGGAACTGTTTAACAAAGCTGCATCGACAGTAAGTATGGCAGCATTTCTGCTCTCTAGCGATCTCTTGGGCGCTCTAAGTTCAGTTGGCGTAAGCGTGCCGTACAGATCTGAATACAATGGTTTCTTGTGCCTGGGAGCTGATCTAGCTGCAGAATGCTTTGTGAAAGCCGTTCATAGTGTGCTTAGAGTTGTTGGAGTCACCTACTGCTGTTTTGGAGAATCAGGAGGCATTCAAAAGGCATCTCACCTGCTCAGCTTCATTCCCCATTTACTGCACTTGGAGCAAGAGCAGTTGGGTCGTGCCTTTATCATGTAACACTGCTCACTGAGTGACCTTACAGCCATTCTGGGTCTGAAAGCACTGTTAGCACAGCTGTCACAGGTACTCATCCTGCTGAGCTTATTAAAAATCAGGGCTCTCTCACCTGGGTGCAGCACTTGGAAAGAGACCTGTCCTGCTTCCAGATTCGTGCTCAATATCTGTGCTGTGCAGAATAATAACTTCTTCTGTGTCCTTCACACAGGTGATGCTGTATTCCCTTTTGCAGTATTAGTCAGTCTAGCAAAGGATGTTTGATGTTAGTGTCGTGCAGGATGTAGAGGAGCCACTTCTGTCAGGTCTGTCTGGAGGAAATGAGCAGTGTTTGTGGCATCATTGCAGGGATTTGGTCCCAGGTGCTGATCCTTGCAGAGTGAAAGTTCTTATAACAACAGTCTTTCCTCACAAAGAACTAGGTACGATGCTAGCTCCTCCACCACAACATGCCTCTGCTGTGTGGGAGCCCGTTTCAGTTTTCTTGGCAATAGCAAACTGCTGACGTTCCATGGGCAGGTACCATGACAGGCTGTAGGGCTGTGCCTTGTATTTATCCTCTACCTGGTAGTGCCCTGTGGTGTTTCTTGGACGGAATTAAACCCTGCAGAAGGCTCACTGGGCAAAAGTAGCAGAGGATCCTTTAGTAAATTCACTCCTACTGGATCAAGAGAGAGACTGAGGTTTTCTAGAGAGCTGCTGGAAATACTTGTTTTTCTAGAGATTTGCAAAGTAGCAACCAGGAGGGTTTTTTCCTGTGTGCACGTAGTTTTGGACTCAACCCCATGACACAGTGTGTGTTGTCTGCGGTCTCTTGCCAGAACTCCTCATGAAAACTCCTCTGCTAGGGAGAAATGGGGGCCAGGACACTTGCTTAGCAGGTTGGTGAGAGGTACAGACAGCCCCCACAACAAAAGTAATAAATAAACAAAGAGGAGTTGCTAGTAAATAAGCATATCCTGAGGGTTGTCTCTTCCCCTCAGCATTACAGTTGTTTATTCTTCGGGCTTTTGAAAACTAGGAAGAAGAAATTGAAATAATAGTGATGAGGGAGGAATCTTTCCTTACAGAGGACTTTCAAACCTCTGATACCATGTAGAACAAGCCCTACTTTGTTCCTAGCAGATGCAATTTTGTTTTGTAGTTGCATAGCTTGACAGTTCATAATTTATTTGAGTGTGGCTGTGTGGAGGCAAGTCTTAAAGACAGTATCAGTTTGTAAATAATCCTCATTTTCCTAACATGATATGGTTGTGCAGCCTTTGAAATAGGGTCTAGCTGCAACATCTGAGAAAAGAGCACGTTACTGGAAGACTGCCAGATGACCTCCAAGCTTTCTGTCAAGGTGACGAGGATTGTTAGCCCTTGGGGCACGAGCTGTTGTAAGTATTTTTACAGTACCAATTTGAAATATTCCACAGATCCCTAGATGCTCCTACAATACAAGTGATGATAATGGTCTTTTTACTACTCTTTGAGTTCAGCAGTAGATTGAAATTACCTGAATTTCTCAGATTTGCCCACCTTCTGCTTCCATTGTGGCATAGACCCGTACATTTTGGTGTGTATTTTTACCAGTAAGTAGAATACACTAGGTTCTACCAAGACATCCCTCCTTATTAACCACAAGTAGCAGAACTAATAACTGCAGCATTTGGGGCTGAAACGTTTTCTAATTGCGCATTTTAGTTACTTGGATGAACAATTACCTCACTAACTTATCAAATCTTCCAGTGATTTTAGTAATAATTTGATTCTTGGAAGCTATTTTCTATTAGCTGAGGCAAGCAAATTTTTACCGTGGCACTTGGAGCAAAGCGTATGAACCAGAGAAAAAGCTATTAGGAAGAGGATCAGAAAACCGAGGAGTTCATCAGGCTGTTAGATGTCACAAAGATGCCTGTGTTCTGTGCAGGAGTTGTCATGCTCTGTGGCTGGAGGCTGGTGTGGGTGGGTATACAGTCTGTCTGCAAGAATTTTGGCTATCTGGTTTCTGGGAATCCTGAATAAGTGGCCATGGCCCTTCTTTGCCAATTAGGGAAGGTTTTCATAGGGGTAAATGAAAATTTCCGGGAAAGCTTTGTCACGTAGCACCTTAGCTGAAACACATCCATTTTTCTGATTGTTAGAATGTGGGGCTTCAGCAAGATTAAAATGCTGAAGCATGAACAGAAAGAAGTCACTGAAGTGTGAATTGTTGTACACGTTGGTTAAAGTGAAATGGACAGCCTTTTCCTGGCCACGAAGTCACTTAACAAACCAGAGAGGCTGGAACTGTTTTGAGGGTTATAAAAAACATCAGCATTAGAGTTGTCCATGACTCTAATCTGCAAATAAGGGTTGTACAACCAGGAATGTTCTTGGGTGATTTAGTAGTGTGGGAGTTATCGCTGCAGATGAGACTGGACACAGAATCTTCTTTACTTTTTAATGCAGTTTCTAGCCTATCCTCAGCTATTGACAAAGGTCATAAAAACAGAAAAAAAACCTTCCCAGGATGTGAGTAGCTTTTATGTATTTTGAGAGACATATTCCATGTGCTAATCCATGATTCTAACCATGTCTAATGTCCTATCTGTTTATCAGAAAACTTTCCTACTTTTAACTCTATTAGCAAGCTAACAAGTGAGAATTCAAGTCAGGGTAGTGGTTTAGACACTTTGCAAGAATAGTCCTGTAACTAAGAAATAGGATGAGCTGTGAAAAACTGTGATTCAGTTCATACTTCTTCCACTGTTTATCTCATCATTGGTAAGATCGCTGCAAAGAGGTACTGCCACTGTAAAATGAGACTTCACTCTGTAACTTTGTTGTCTGTTAGATGCAAACAAAACTTGACCATAATGACAAAGCTAAGGGAAAAAAAGCACTCCACTTTAGACAACACACATATGACAGCATTTTGAAATGTAGCAATTCCTATCCTGAATCAGATCAGCGTTTTATCTGCATGCATCGTGTTTGTCTGTGAAAGCAGCAAGTGCCAGATGCTGCAGAGGAGCTAAATCAAAAGGAATACTACAGTCCCCACAGCAGACAGTTGGGTAGCGTTTGGCTCACTCTGTGGTTTTATGGAGCTTCATTTTCCTTGCATTATTTCCTCTTTTCTTATCTAATGCAACTGTGGGCTCCAGAGTGATTCCAGGAATCCTTTCTGCTGAATTCTTAGTCTCAAGGATGCTTGGCATCAGTAGTGTCCATAGCTTAAGTATGTGCTTTGTTTAAAGAAACTTCTGTTTATCAGCTTTCACAGAGGAAATGCAAAAGTCAGTCCCTTGTTTGATTTCATCTTCTGTTTATGCTGGAGCAAGCAACATTCACAAACATAGAAAACGAATTACAAAGTTTCAGAATGGTAGCTGGGTGCTTGGAGGGATAGGTAGAGCCCTACACCGCTGAATGCAGTAGTGTTTGGTTTAGATTAACACATCACATTAATCTCCCTTTGATCACAAACTGATCTATAAAACATTGTGCATCTTCCCTTTAAGAGTTCAGTTGAATAGTTCATGTTCCTAGAGGGCACTTAGTCTATTATTAGTGCATGAGGGCAAAACCTACGTGTTGCCTAAGCATTTAAATACCGGTTTTAATGCTGTTGAGCTCATTTTAATGCTCAACAATGGGTTAAGAATACTGCACATTTCTGGTAACGCTAGAAGCCGTAATGGGTGGAGTACGGCGATGGGCGTTTTGCTGTAGCTGGCCTGCCTAACCCCTTACTGTACAGCTGAAATACGAAAGACTCAAGTGATGGCCAGCAGGAAAGTGGATTCTCAGGAAGCAGTGTTTGATGAAGCCTGTTTAAAAACCTCTGCTGTGCAAAAGAGAGTTGTGTTCTGCAGTAAGAGCAAGGATTTTAGCCACTCTCTAATCACTAGCTTTTTCTTGTAAATGCTGTAGGGAAAAACATTGCAAAAACAGTTCTAAGGAGTTAGGAAAGCTCATTAGCAACTAGGTACTGAAATAAGTTTCTACGTACTCTACGCAAGTTAGAATAATCAAATTAAATAAAAGATGTTTTTTAAATATAGTTTTGAATGTGGATATGTGTTGAGAGACACAGCGATTCACTGGCCAGTTTAATTGCTGTAATAAATTTGCAGTAAACCTCTTGGAAATAATATTTTTTTTTCAGATTGATACTTCCTTACATAAAGAGAAGACTGCTTCCTCCTTTGTCTCATTGTTAACTACTATAAATTTCCAGGTAGATTTTTGTAATTGGTAACAACGCAAGAAATCCCAGCTGTATGGAATAATATGGAAAACGTAAGCACCCACTGAGATAGTCAGTAAGCTGTACTTCTGACTACAGAAACTCTAGGAAGAAATGCCTTTTTTCTTTTTTTTTGCCTTTCAAATTAGCCTCATGAAGATCATACAGAGGTGCTTTGTGGGAGGGCATTCCAGACTGTGGGAGCAGAACAAGTGCCTTTAGGCATTTGAGGTCAAAATGTGAACAAGGACTTAAGACATTTATAGCTGTGTTTCTCCTTGCTTATGAAAAGATTTATTTCAACAGTTTAGGGACAGTTTATATAGCAATCTTAATTTGGGGATAAGAATGCTTTATTGGCACAAGTTATATGATGCTTTGAATTTTATGTTCTCAAGGAGCTTCTTCACAGTGCACAGTGCGTATGTTCTTTCATGTAAGATGCACGAAATAATGCTTTTCTGTAAATTATTTGCTACTGAGATAACAGGACAACACCCTACTCTACCAAGTGGAAACAATGTCTCCTGGGCTAGGCCGGGACCCAGCCAGAAGGGGATAAAGGAATGCATGTTGCAGTATTTCCCAGAGTCTCGACCCCTTCGTTCTTGGAGCAGAACCAGATGTTGACCTACCCTCTGGACCATGGAGGCACCTCTGTGCCTTGAGGCTCTTGCCGTTGCATGGGGGACAGCAGGTGCCCCACTCCCCTGGGTTTAGGTTGGGCTGGCAGCTTGTTGTGCAGACTGACAGCCCCCGTGCTGGATAAGCATGGCTAGCCTTTCAGGCGTGCACCAACAAGTAGGTAAATCAAATCCTCTACTAATGCAGTTGGAGCCCTTACCTCTGTCTTCGGCAGCTCTGCCCTGCTGCAGCCAACACGTTGCTCCCAGCACCTTCCTGGTGCTGAGCACAGCATGGGAGCTAAAAAAAGCAGTCCTGCAGAGAAGCAACTCGGGGATGCAGGCTTGGAGTAAGCAAATCGGTCTGCACCGGGGTAGAGCAGAGAGAAGAGAATGTGCTTAAAAAAGAAAAACATTTGTGAAGCTTTGGCTTTGGCTGTGTTTTCGATGAGGGGTTACATATTGTCTTGTACAGCAAAGATGCCAGCTGCAGTGTAAATAGAGTAAGAGCAGGCTTAGTTTCAATGAACCCTTGTGCTTTTTAACTCTGATTTGCTCTTCTGTTCATTTCATGTAATTTAGATAAGAGGTTTGCACATCACTTACAGTTTTTCCTCTTATGTCTTTAAACTGTTGATTCAAAACAGAGGCACTTGAGAGCGCTGAAAGAATAGTGTGTGAGTGGGGGGTGGTGAACTTAGTTTATGTTAGTGCTTCATTTTCTTTAACTTATTTATTTTCCTGATATCTAACCTCAATTATTTTTATTGTTTCTTAAGCTTTGTAGTGAAGGTTAGTGTGAAGGATTGAATATTGGAGGTTTCTCAACATGGTCTGTCAGTAGGTTTTCCACTCAACCAGGCAGTGGGTCAGCTTTTTCCTTGGTCTCTCTTATAATTAAGATACCTTTTTATCATCAAGTCCCACACTAAGTCATTGTAGTGATGGCTGGAAATCCAGGTGATAGTGATGCACACTTCTTGTTCCTTAGATGCCCACAGGGACTTTCAGAACATCTATCCCTGTGTTTCGGTGTAAACCCCACACCAATAGATTTGTTCTTGATTCCCTGACTTTCCCAGGTATTTTCTGTCTGATTGCCTAAACAACAATACAAAGATGTGTCGATTTTCTAGATCATGTGAATTATCCCACTAGGTCTTTGTTACATGAATTAAGTCATAATTTTGATTTTGTATTGAAAACTTCTAGATTCTCCTGTTTATTTTTTGTGTAGGTCAGTCCACAGATATTTTAGATACCTATGTGACTGGCAGCTTCCTAATTTTATTCCATCTGTTACAGTCTTTTATCCTGGTCACCACATGCAACACTTATCAGTAGGTCTTCCTACATTCTCATTTTCATCTTTGAGACTATTTGAACTGCGTTAAAGCTGTCCTCACTATATTCCTCTTCCCCACAAGCCCGCTTCCCTTTTAGGATCTGGATAAGTAGAGGACAAGAATTGTAATTCTGTGATTTAAATTCTTTTTAATCAACCCTGTTTCTGTAGGGGTGCATGTGCTTGTGTGGGCAGTGAGAATTTTCTTGGACTGTGGGGTGAGTCGAGACTTCATAGGCTAATTCATTTTAATTAGAAATGTGTTCTTCATGAAGGTCAGCTTCAGTCAGCTTTTGTGCTAAACAATCCTAATAACGGAATAACACAGATCTTTTTACTTGCATTGTTTAAGCTCAGGGAACTTCGAGTACAATGGGAATTAGAGTACAATTATTCTTGATTCAGTGGCATATGCTTGTTATATATTTTTTTCTCCTTTCCAGCAAGTAAAAGAAAAATTCCTTGAAGTGGAATTCTCTTCTATATGGTCTCGTGTCCCAGACAGGGTCTGGGATTTTGTTTGTGCCTTCTGAATATATCAGAGGCCACTGCGTTCCCATCTTCACTTACCTTGGAGAAGGAAGTGGGCTCTGTTTTGCAAGAGGACTGCAACACACAGTTACGGCCCCAGTGCAAACGGCGACTTTCTCTGCAGAAAGTCCCTGGATGTAGCGGTCTTTGTCCACGTACAATCTGTGACAGAAGCATCCTTTGCACTCGAGTAGTCTTCCACCTCTGGCACCAAATGTGCTCAGCAGTAGATGAGGGAGGTGAGTGCAGAAATAGAAATGAAAGCAAGAGGAATTTGGGTTCACCTGTAAAGACTCTGCCAGGTTAATTAAATTTTTAAATCTTAGGTTTGTGTTCTTACACTAAAGTGTGTTTTTCCCCTGTCTGAATTAGGTTCCCCCTTCCCATGTCTGAAAGTGCAATTTCGGGGCATATTGAAATATATTTGAAGTATTCTCTTTCCATTAGGGAATGTGAACTTCTTTTAACTGTAAAATTTCCACATTTATACTGCCTGTTTTTTGACAGATATTTCTTTTTTCTTTTGAGTAATGGCAATAGTTCTGTAATGCATTTTATTCAAATCTCTGCGTTTAGCCTTATGTCTATTGTCAGGTACTTTTTTCCATGAATTACCAGTCAGCACACAGTTTGGTAATTTGTTAGTCTAAAGCCCTCATTATTTCAAACTCTTTTAGTGTAATATATTATTAGACATTTAAAATAAATTTAAACTGCTAGACAATTTAGTTTTTATAACCTTAGGAATATTCTCAAAGGGGAATAGAATGTTATTTCAGCAAAATGAATGAATTGAGAAAATAACCAAAATATACATTAAATTTGGGTAATGTAAACTTAAAAATGGATTACAGAAAATCACGTTGCTTAATAGGATGTTTAAATAACTCCTAGAAAGACTTGGAATATTTTTAATGAACATTTCATTTAAGCGTTTTGTTTCAATATTTTTGAGGCTTTTTGGGTGGTGGTGTAGTTACTGAAATACTTTGTGGTTGTTTTTTTTTTTTTTGGTTGTTGTTGCATGGACAGCTTTGCAATAAGCCGTCCTCTTCTATCTTCGAGTGTCTTGAAAACAAAATGAAAAAATGTTTGTCTTAAATGTTGTTCTTCATTAGAGTAGAACGCATTAAAAGATGATCTCTGTTGATAATAAGAGTCAGCATCTGAAATCGGTTCATTGACTGCTAATAAGATGATTTACACCAGTAAGACTTGGTAGTATGAATTTAATTATCAAAAGGAGCCGAAGAATTAATTTACATCTAGGAAATCATAAACTTGTGGGGTTAGTACTTGATAGTTTGCTTCACTTACGTATTCCATACTGAAATTTAAGTTTGTACCAATATTTTTAAAGCAGTTATCTTCTTTTAAATTTTTCTCTTGTTGCTGCCATGCCTCCTTCATGTTGAACTAATCTCAGTCTGTCAGTGTTAGAGAAGGTCTGTAATATATTTTTCCCAGCAGCGGTTCCTTGTTGGTTGCAGTATCTGTAAAAGCTAAGGACGTTAAGGAGTAATGGAGTATATCTTTCAAAGCACGAGTAACAAGTAATAGGAGTGTTTTGACATAGTGTTTAAAGAAAAAAAAAAATCATGGAATTTGGTTTCCAGCCCAGAACTTTGACTGACTGTCTGGGAATTCAGTGCTGTATGTCAGTGTTATGTAGAATTAGTGTATGTGCTTTGGAGTGGTTCTTTACAAATATAAAAGTGTCCTGCGAGTTTAAGGCCAGCGTATTGATGGTTTACAATGTTCTCTGTCAGCATTGAAGAAGACCTACATTCCTGAGGAAGTGCTATGTCTCCAAATAAATATTTCTCCTCCTTCTGGAGAAGCAGAAGTGTTATCTATCTTGTCTGCAGTCTGACTGTATACTATAAAAATCCGTTGTTCTCACAGGCTTGTTTCAAGTTTCAGATTTCAGTGCACCATTTTTGTTGTCTTTTCTGTGTTTGCACTGATGTCGCTGCCTCTTGCATTGACCTTATTTACCTTGTTCTGAAACTCCTGGAGACTTCCAAAGACATTGCAAATTTCATAGGTTCTTTGAGACAGCGGATGTTGAGCACGTATAGACAGTTTTACTGGAGCAAAAATTGACGTCTTTATTGGCTCTTTAAAGTCTTGTTTTCTTAAAATCACTACAACAATATCTATCTAAGCTGCCATTTCAAAATTTTATAAAGATAAGACAGCTCTTACAGCTATTTCAATTATCGGTTAGATTTTCTTTTTTCCTTAGGAAAAGGCTTGTTCCTTAAGTGTGTTCTTGGGGAGTCCCAGCTGACAGTATCCTGACAGCGATGATGAAGTGAATGCAGGTGTTTATCATCTTAACAGAACTCCTAGTCTGCATGCTGCTATATTCCATTTCTTTTTTCCTTCCTAAGCAAATAGCATGGAATAAAAGAGAATGTTAGGTGTGATTCAGAGTAATGTTTGGTTATAGAAATCCAGGTGAGGGGTAGTTGGAATCCACTAAAGATCTTGTTATTTTATGCAGAGGAGAAGTGACATATTTTAAAATGTCATAGCAAGAAATGAAAAGGTTTGGTGTTGGTTTGGATTAGACAAGACAGAAAATTAGAAAAATTATTAAAAATAATTTTAATGAGTGGGAAGGGTGGATTTTGAGATGGTGAAAGAATGCAACTGAAGAGTGTTATTCTGGCAGTGAGTGAAGACCTCACCCACCATTCAGAAGCAAGGGAAACTCCTTCTTCTCCCAGCTACTGGTAGGCAAAGACATACTTGCTTCTCCCACTTTCTGTGCTCATTGCTCACAGCAATGACAACGGAGTCTCTGGTTGACTGAGCTTTTGTGGCTGCATGGGTGGAAATTGCTCTGGCAGCCAGAAGTGGCACGGATTTTGCCTCCTGACTTCAGCATCCCGCTTTCCTCAGCAGCAGTCCCCCTCTGCTCACAGCCCTGGGCTGTGGCAGCACACGCTTGGTCTCTTAGCAGAAGGCTGCAGCCAGTGAAGTGAGACTGATGCCAGAGGACTGAAAATTTGATTTGGGTTTAAGCTTAACACGTTTCACTAACCTATTTCCTAGCTACGCACTCTGTTCTACCTGGCTGCAAAGTGCAGCTTTGGATAGTCTGCTCTCAGACATCAGCAATGTCTGCTCAGGACTGCGGAGCTGGGCCTGCGGGGGAATTGCTTTTGGTGCCGAGTGTTTGACAGCTCTCACATCTGATGTTTCAGCATTATCTTGTCACTCTGTTTCAGCAAGGGTGCAAAGGTGAGCACGCATGGAATTGACAAAGATGTCTGTCAGTAGATGAGTTCTGCAGTCACACGGAAGGGCAGTGATGACAGCTGAGCAGTTGTGGCTATTTCTGTTTGAGGAAGTCTCCTTCCTTCCAGAGGTGCTGCTTTAGGCTTTCCCAAGCTGTGGGTACCTCCTGCTGACCACCTCTGTCTGAATTAACCATCTTCCATGGTATGTAAAGGGAACAAGTGGCCAATGCAGTAGAATTTGTGCCTACGTACCTGTTATGTGTTGTTAAGTGCATCAAGCACACAACACCTTACCTTTTAGAGTGATACTGCAGCAGGACCTCTTTTCTGTATTCTACTGCAAGTGGTCAGCCAGGCAACACAAAACAGCTAGCAATGTGTTGTTTCCTTTATTGCACACAATTATGTGTATGGAAACAGCATGCTGTTATCAGGAGAGAGCTTATGGGGGAGCAGCCCTTGGACATTCCCATGTAATATGCAGCATCTGCAGATTCAAAACCACTTCATGCGCAGCTCTACTGCAGACTCTTCCTTCCACACACACATCCTACTGCTAGAAGTTAGTCATAGGCTGCAACATGGTGCCTAGCACCTTCCAGTCATGTGTTGTTTTTTTTTGTTGTTTGTTTGTTTGTTTTTTAATGACAGTAACTTTAAAGAATGCTTTGGTGTTGCTTCTTTTGCTGTTTTCCTCTAGCTCTTGATCGTTCTTCAGTTATAATAGTTTCATGATATCTTGGATGTTCGACCAACTTTTTTTTCCCTGTGTTCCCATACTCATCCTTGTCAGGTTCCTTTTTCAGAGCTGAGTTATTGTTCAGTGTTTGCTATGGTGAAATCTGCATTCCCCACTCGCATTCAAGTCCCTGCTGGGACAGATGATGTACACTGAGAAAAGACTGTAACCATCCCAAGACAGACTTCTGAGACAAGTTAAGGTCAGTTTGAGGAACAATTTGGCTGTGAATTTCAGGAGTGTTTCCATCAGGAATAGTTCCATGGAAACAGTCTTCCTGATGAGTGTTTCCAAGGAGGCTTCAGTCTAATAACCATTAATTTCAAAGGACAGAGGGTTGCAGATTTTCCTGCACATCACCATGATTATTTTGGGATATTTTTAGTCAAATTCTGAAACACATTTCAAAACCAATTCTCTTGATGTTTTGATGGCATACGTCACTTAGCATTTGAAGGTAATGTTCTTGATAGAAAGGAAAAGCGAGAGATGATTATGGAGTGTTCAATTATTATTTTTGTACTTAACAAAGGAGCATCCCCAGAGTTACCTATTTTACCAAAAATATATATATATTTTCATGAAGGAGTAAGCATGTGGTCTCCTTACTCTTTTGTTACAATTCAGCAGTTTCTTTGATGAAATTAAGAAGCCAGTGTATGTTTATACATACTACGTAGAGCAAAGAATAAGATAACTTCAGACAGTTGTCTCAGGAGTTAATGTTTTCTGTGACCCAAGTATCCTGGTTTGCCTTTAAAAAAAAAAAAAGGGGGGTGGGGGGAGCTGAAATGTAGCTTTCAAAAATGCTGCTATTAAAAAGAAAGAAAAAAGAAAAGAAGAAGGAAAAAAATAGAAAGAGGAGGGGTGGGGGGGAGAAGACTTGACACCAGAAGCTCTGTCATACCAGAGTTTCTCTCGGATGTCTGGAAAAAGTCTTATACTTCTGGGATGCTTTCCAAAATATTTTCAGTGACCATTGCCACAGGCGTGAACTTCTTAATGCATTTTGCAGTAATCTCCACCACAGTGAAATTGATTACTGTCTGAAAGCTTTTAATGATAACAAGCAAGTAGGGCAGCACAAATACCATGAACTAATTTGTGTCTGTGTATTTTGTTGCATCTTCAGGAGTCTTGCAGAGACAGATGTGTTGCCTCAGGAAAATCCTGCTTAATTTTTTTTTTTTTTTTTTGCATAATTATGTAATTGCTTATTTATCATTTGATTTAGAGGGATTCTTTTTTTCACACATGCATGCACACATGCCTCTCTGCGTGCATGCGCACACAAAAGATCTGGAAACAGTCCCTCTCAGATATTTCTTTCGGTATCCAAAAAAAGTGTATGTTGATTTCCTTAATTTTAATGTTTTCTAGGATTTATTTTATAGAAATTGAAATGCATTCAAAGGCTTGGAGTGGTTTTAAGAAATGGATTTCCAGCAGGAAAAAAAAAGGTACTGCAGCAGAGGTGTATCTTTCTTATATACCTACAAGGGAATTTCAGGAGGCTTATAAATGAGGGTCTCTCTTTTTATGTGCAGGTTGAGGGAGTTGAAGAAGCTGAAAGTACCGTTAAACTTGTGTGTTTTTTCATTTTATTTCAGTGTTAACCTAGTATTCCTAATGCAAGAAAAACTTCAAAACTGAAATATGAGCTGCACGCCTATTCAACGAGAATAGTTTTCAGGAATTATGTTCTTTCTTTAAAGAAAAAAAAGACATGCTCACAAATAAGCAACGTTTTAAACTATATGAATGGAAAGCCTTACGCAACAGAGAAGTTAGATCCCACAGGCACTGGTATGTCAGTGTCACTGTGCCTTCTGCCAGCACGGCCATGCAGCGCTAAGGCCCTCCATCCTGTGCTGTGGCTCCCACAAACCACAGTGATTGATGGATGATCCGCAGTAGGTGAAGAGTGAAAAATACGAACTTGAGCACCAGCAGAGAAAAACAAGCTGTCATAAGCAGGCTTCATTACAAGGGATAAAAAGGTCAAAATATACTTCCACCCCCCTGCCTTCCTTCAGAGCAGCCACTAGACGCATCCAAGCCGAATTTTTCCAGACTGTTAACTGGTTCATCAGTCGGGGCTTTCTCTCAATTTTAAATGCCAGCACCACTTCAGTGCAGAGGAATTGCTGGCTTCCTTCCCAGACAAGATTTCCCAAATTCAAAATGACCTTTCAAGATTCTAACTAATAGGAGCTGAACAGAGATTTCCTCTCCATTAGGCCTTTTCTCAGATTGATCCTTCCACTGAGAGCACCTCCCCCAGCACAGAACAGGGAAAGCCCAGCCCTTCTACCTGGGATGATGAAAACCTCTTTTGAAAACGGGCAATCTTAAATTGTGTTGTTCTACATCCCCGAAACTATTACACTTCTGTTGGATGCCCTGATTATGGAAAGGCACGGGGAGTACCAGCGAACTATCTGGTGCTTTTTATTTTGGATCCAACCATTCAAGGTCTGAATCAACACAATGGGATTCACGGTTACCTGCCATAGGGCTGAGGCAGAGGGGTGAGAGGAGTGGCAGAAGAGCCCTGGAGCAGGGAATTAGGCTGCTGGGTGTGTGGTTGTGCCACGCCAGCAGGCTTGCTGGGCTGGAGGAAGGGCTTACAGCATCATCCTGCACTGCAGCCTGCGCTGTGGCATGCAGTCCCTCGGGGACAGCAAGGTCAGGTCAGCATGAAAAGGGATGGGGGAGGCAGAGGAAGCAGGATCCTAATTCTTATCACCCAGATGGTGTTCTGGCTTCTCACCCATGTCTTGCGATTGTCTTGATGCTGTTGTGATCTTCTGTAGGGGTTTCACAAAGGTTTCATATGCTATTGAACACCGTTAGTGCAAACATCTTATGGCATTGTTGGTTCAAATGAAAGCTTGGGTAACTACTGAGAGAGGGTTTGGCAGAGAGAGGTGGAGGCACGGTCAGCCTGGTGCCTGCTCTGTGCTGCACAGTGAGGCATGGGCTGTACATTTCCCCTTCTGCCATTCAGCATCAGCGCAGTTACATCTAGCTGTGCCCTCTACAGCTACTGGGAAATGAGGCAAGGTAAGGTAAAACCCAAAATTGAGAAACATGGTATTAACAGATAACTGAAAGGCAGTCCTGTGAAGTCTTGAAAAGCAGCAGGATAGTAAATGCCTTTTAAGAATGACAGCAGTGACCGTTTCTTGAAAGGATGAAGTATTTCAAATACAGAGTTGTGAAGTTTTATGGTTCTATTCCCGAAGAAGTTTGGGCAGAAATAAAGTGGCAGAAACAAATAGAATACAGCTTCTAATTGAGAAAAACACACTGCGGGAAATGAATGCCATACTGTAAAATGAATGCCAACGCCAGACTAAAAACTGAGTACACCTTAGCGTCAGGTGTAATCCCACAGCTGAATTCAGGAGGAACCCCAGAGATGTGACACATCTCTTGAATTTTTAATAACACCTTGTGGGAGAAGGTACCAGAAGATTGGGAAAAATAAGTGGATGTGTGAAGAAGAGTTTAGGAAAGATTGCTGTAAAATCCAAGGTACCAGCTTCCATCGAGAAGACCAGCTCAAACTTGAAATCACTCGATTCTGTCATCAGATCTCCCTTATTTAGCTGCAGTTTTCGGTTTGGCATCTTCAGCTTTATATTGTATGAGGATCACTTCTCTGACATGGTAGAGGATAAAGTCTTGTAACATTGAGGGGATGTAAGATTTGGTATTTCTGCTTCTTTCTCTTAGCAGTCTGGGTTACCATCCTAAGCCTTTGTCATATTTTTATATTGAGATTCCCAGTCGGCAGCTCTCGTTTTATTCTCCAGCATCTTCCTAGAATTGTTTCTGTTCAATGCTGCATAAATGGTTGATACTTAATAATATATATAGCTACATGTGACACTTTTCTAATGTCATATGCAATTTTTCTTGTCAATACAGGTACATGTGATAAAAACTGCTTCCTTCATACTGTACATCCACTGTGATGCAGCACAGGTCCAGAGTTCCCACCTGTGTGCTGGTGGGAGAACAGACAGGGGAATGGAGGCGTCGTCCCCCTGCCTGTGTATCTCAGGGATTGAGATACTCCAACTCTTTTTTTCTTTTGCCTCAAGTTTTTGCTCAAAAACTTTAACTTGAGCACTTCGGGAGTCATTTGTATGTAGCACTTTGGGAGTCATTTGTATGTATGTGAGTGCTTCTTGATGCCTGGGTGGCTGACTTCATTGAAGAATTAGGATCTGTTGTGGCAAACTCAGCAACTGCAATAGGAAACTTTTAAAACAACATCCTTTTAGCTGACAGACATCAGCTGTCTCTGCTGAAAACACTGTTAGGTATGTGGTTCTTTCTTGGAATAGAGGATCTGCATGGTGGTCAAAGATGATCTGGTTTCAGCGGGCAAAGAAAAAGTCTCGGAGAAGTGTTTGGTTTCAGTTCTTTATCATCAACAGCTAAAACCACGTAGGGGCTGATGGCAGAAGGCTGGAGGGCGAGGTACATAGGTGGAAGGAACACGGTCTCGTCATCTGCAATTTATTAAGTATTCTTGTGCTGTGCTTTTTGTAAAAATGTTATAATGTTTACATACGTGTTGTTTTTCTGTCAAAGCAGCTCCTTCGGCATTTTATAGACAATTTAGAGTTATGTTTTCTACAGCTGTACCCAGGAGTGTGTTCAGGCCTGAATTCCACTAAGTTGTCTGTAACTAAATGACTTGCCTTGTTTTTCTACAAAAGTTTGGAGTAATATGAAAGCATCTTACGCTTCATTTTTCAGCTTTAGAGCCAAGTGTGGTAAAGCAAAGACCATTGTGAAGATGCTGTGTGGCTTTCTAAGCAGAGAGAAAAATAAACCGAAATAGAAACTCAGTAAAATGCTCTTGGGTATATTTAAAGTTAGAATATGGTTAACTCTTGGATATTGATTTAAATGCTATAAAAGTTGCTATGAAATGTTCTAAGTTTGCATTTCCATCAGATGCCACGGAGTGGGTTATTCTGCACTGGCAGTGAAGCAGCTCCTGGATGTAAATGGGTCTGGGCCTTTTCTCTTCAAGAGTAAGCAGGCATATTTCTAGCACACCCCACCAGCATTTCTTGGCACTTTTTTTCCTCTTCTTTCTTTAATATAGATCATTCTGGCTCAGCAGAAGAGCCACTACTTCTTGTGTCTGTCTCTAAAATGGGGATAACGATCCAGCCATCCAAAAGAGTACAGCACTACAGGACATCTTCGTTTTGGTCTTACTTCGTGCCTCTGCTGCTTAACGTCTTTGTCAAGACGTTAACGTCTTTGACAGAGGTGCTTTGTGGATACCTTCATTTGTTATTAGTGTCCTGAGAGCTGTCCTGTCAGTCCAAACGACGTACAGAATAAAACCCCGCTGTAAAACAGCCTTTGCCAAGCTTTTCCAGCATGGTCTGCGCTTCCAGTGGGGAGCTTGATTGCTTTGGACTTGGATTCCCCACAATTAGTGTCGTCAGTTAGGTTTGGGTTGGTGTCGTGACCCCTAGATTGGAAACTGGTGTTCTAAAACTTAGTTAAAAGCGGTCAGCAAATTGCCACTTAATTCCCAGTGACGTAAGTGAAAGTGCCATTAGGTCAGTGTTCACCTCAGACGTGCCTCGCAGTCTGAGCACCGTGTGTTTGCGTTGTCCTGCCTCAATTCTGCTTCTGGTCCTCAGGATATACGACGAGGAGTAGTTTGTCCTGCGTGCTGCTGCTGTGCAGTCCCTGGCCTGAAGGGACAAATGAGAAAACCCTCTTTACTGACGGGAAGATGAGGAAGTGATCGAACCATTTCTTTCCCTTGAAGAATTCTGTTGCCCTTACAATTCAGCTAGCTGCAGTTGTGTCCAAGGTTTCTTCTGCTGCTGTTTTGACAGAACGTAAAAAGCTCCTAAAGCAGAGGTAGGGGGAAGAAGTAGTTTTACGTTGTCCTCTGGCTGAAAGCAGAATCAAGTTCATTAGATCTGAAGTCCTGGCTGGGCCCGTGCTGGGGGCAGGGAGCTGCCTTTGTATTTTTTGCATCCCTTGTGCCATTTTGGACTTCAGCAGTATTTATTTTTAGTATGTTTAAACACTGCAGAAGGGAAGGGGCAGTTGTAATATGGCATATTTACATCATGCTGTCAGTTCCTGGCAGCTTATTTGCCTGTCAGAGGGCAGGAGAGAACTAGTCCATTAAGGATGTGAGTGCTACTTATGCCCACGAGTGGTGAAACATCGTCTCAAGGGTCAGAAGGCCTTCCCCGGCTAGCAGGTTGGTTTGTTTTTCTAAGGTGCATTATGGGGATTTTTTTCATGTCATGGAGACAGGAATGGGCCACGCTACCTCCCACTTTTTCCCTCTGCTCCTCTACGCTGCATAGGAAAGAGAGAAGCGAAGTCTGTGGACATGAGATCAGCGTGTGCTGGTTTTTCCCTTCATGTCATGCTTAATTTTTCCTCTCATGTCATGCTTAAGTTCTCTGCCCCTTTATAAAAATAAAAATCTATAAATAAAAAAGAACAAATGCTGAGGGGGACAAACTGGACCCACAGCTATGTGCATGTCGTCACTTGTAGAAGTGCGCCTAGCCCCATTCCTCCCAGGCTTCGTACATTCCCCGTTTCTTACGCTGTCAGCTTCTCCGGATGGGAAACATGCACAGATACAGTGCTGGCTGGAGAATTTTTGCCCAGCCATAACGTGATATTAATTGAGCTGAGGCTGAAATGTTGTTGCATTCATCTTGTGTTAAATTAGCTCATGCTCTGTGTGTGTGTATACATACGTTTTTTTTCCTCTTTCTTTGGAAAAAACGTTGCTCTGGGTTTCGCTGCCATGCTTGAATGCTGCAGTAATACCTTTCTCCTGGAATTCAGCAATACTTAGGTCTGATCTCTCGTATGTGACACGCTGTCTCTGTTAGGATTTCAAGCCTAGGCACCCTGTGATTTCCCGTTCTTGGAAACTGCGCTGTCTCAGCATGTGGGTAGGAGGCCATGTAAATAAATACCAACCACTTCTTAGCCTTCAGTAGGCATTTCCTTTTTCCTGGTGGCTACAGAAGAAACACTTTCTCACAGTTTGGCACCAAGCGTTTATAAAACTTTCCTGCTTCTGGAATTTTCGTTTAGACAATCAGATTCTTGGTATAGCTTTTTTCATTGGTTTCTATTTTTACTCATCTGTAGTTGCCCGGTTTATCAGTAAACCGTGTCTGTCAGAATAAACACTTAGCAGAAACTTATAAATTTCTGGTAAGGGAATAGTAAAGGATTCTAAACAAATTTTCTAATAATGAAAGATTGACTTAAAGAATAAAAATCAAGCTTATCTGGTTTTCTTAGTTACAATGGCATAAATAGCATAGACTTTTCTGCCTAAAACGTGTTTTATTATCTGTCCTAAGTGCTTAAAATCAAACCCAAATATTTTATCATGTAGTCCAGCATTCAACTGGAAAATATGATTTTTTTAATCCAAATGTTAATATGTTTTCAATTTATGTATTAGAATATTTTTTCAAGTGTGGGCCACTTGGTCGGGGCAGCAAAGCTAATGTGTTGTTACCTTTTAAATGCTACCAGTACTATTTAGCACATAAGTTTATAATATCAAAACAGATCACGTCAATCAAAGGCAGTGTTAGAGGACAGTGCATGTCTCCTAATTTTTATCTGTATGTATTTTATGCATAAGTTCCATATTTAGTTTTATTTGCTACTTATTCATTTATTTTTTTTTTGTTAGTAAATTGCTAATTTACTTTGCTTAATTTTATTTCTCTCAGTGGTAACTCTTACTGAATAGTTGACAGTATCCTCTCCTTTCAGTTTGCTGATCTCAAAGGCTCAGAGAGCACATACTCCATGCGAGCAGAATACAGACGTGAGCTCTGACAAACAGCTGGAGGCTGGCACAGAACTAGACTCCTTCATCAGAATTCTTGGTAGATGGGAGAGTGCAGAATATACTATATGTGATCTTCTGTGGGCATACTTTCTAGGATGGCTAAGCCAGAGGCAATTTGAAGATAGATCAGATACTTTTTACATAATACTCCCACACTGGATTTCGTAACTTTTGTATTTAACAAAACAAGACAGTAGAAACCATGCTTTACCAGAATGCCCTTTTGAAATATGCTTTTTCCTCTACTGAGTTCTGTTATAAAGCTGTCTAGGAAAGTGAGCCATTGTTGGACACATCACTATAATATTTTTATAGTTTCACTCTTAGATACATTCTCAGCTAGTTTAGTTTTGCAATCTGCTGAAGCTTAGCCAAGTTAAATTGTTTCTGCCCTCCCAGCACACACATCCCAGTCTAGCTAGAATTTCTTTCAGTTCTTTGCAGTGGAAGTTACTTCTGTGTATTTCTTCTGGAAAAAAACATGGAAATATGTATTGAGAAAAATGGGTCCTAGCTAGGCTTGGCCCTTTTGCCTTGTCTTAGGGCACGATAAAGTGTTATCACAGCCATGTTTCTCACCTGAGTCAACCACATAATGTCCCTGTTCACAATTCTCCAGCAAGTGCTCTGGATGCTAGACTTCATAGCTAGTTCTAACTATGGCTAGATGGAGGCCTGGCAGTCTTGCTTCATGTTGGCAGGTAAGGGACTGTGAGAGAATCCTCAGCTTTCTTCCTTTGGTGATTTATTTTGGAGTTTTGCTGTGGTTTATCTGTCAGTGAGAGGACTTAAAGGAAGTCTAACACAATAGGAACAAGTTATAATCATTGTGCTTTTTTTGTTCTGACCACATAAAGTAGCTTGAGGGTGTTACTAGTCCTTAATTTAGAGTGTCATGAAGCAAGAAACTAAGAAAAGGTGAAACTTGACTGATGAGACTGCTGTAAATTAGAGTTGTGATGCAAATGAGAAAGGAGTTCACAACAGCAATAGTGAATAGATTATTCCTGCCATGTGGATAAATGAGCTGGTTAGATTAGAGGTCAGTCTTGTTTATGTACAGTATATATAAAACCTTGTTTTTTCTATAATTTTGTATTTTCCGCTGGTGAAAAGAAAATTATCCCTGGGATCAGCAAATGCCAGCACAAATGCCAGCATAAAATAAGTGATAACTGATTAATTTCATATCACAGGTTACTCCAGTTGCTACACAGACTTGGTATGAGTGTTCTGGATTGATTAGATTCTACTTAGTTAAATTTGACCCTTTTATTTTTGGAAATCAAAGGAATGAAGAAGAATAAATGTCGACATTTATAAATTGCTGATGGAGTTTTAATTATTATTTTTTATTAGGAAACATTTTAATAGGGTTAATGAAAAACAACTGGAATTGAGGTTTCATTTCTGTTGCAGACATGTCGATGAGAGATAACCAGATATTTCAGTTTGGGATATTTCCTTATAATAAATGTCCCAAAGGCATTGCTGACTAAACGGAGCATGCTGGTATCAGGCTTCTTTGAGACTTATCACATAGCATTGGTTGGTTTAATCTGTTTTGTTTTGTTTTTCCTAGGAAAAAGAGAAGAAGTATATGCTTCCTCTGGACAACTTGAAAGTGCGTGATGTTGAAAAGAGCTTCATGTCTAGCAAACATATCTTCGCGTTGTTTAACACAGAGCAGAGGTAAGAGAATGTGCTGTTCTGCAGATAGTGCTATAAAGGTGCATCTGGCCAAGCATTTTAATAACTGGGACTGCAGTTCTGGTATTTCCACTGTGTGGAGTGAACAAAGATCTTGATACTTTTGATTTATCTGCTTCCTTGCTGTTGCATAATCATGGGATGAAAGGTTAGTGTCCTCCTAGCCACTCGTGGGGTGAAACAGCTCCATGATTAGTCATCTAGTTTTTCTGTAGGGCTGAATAATCATCTCCTGATCCTATTCTTGTTTTGTTTGGCAATCTCCTAGGCTTACCAAAACATTCATGACTTCTGTACCTTGTGACAAGATTTAACTGGTGTAAATCACAAAAGTGTCATTGCTTTCCACTTTCTCCAGTGGAAAAAACTTGCTTGCCTGTAATCTTCGGAGTCATTCTATTGTTTGTTTGGGTTTAAATACAGCTGAATGGAGAACAAATGAAATTCCTCTGCCTCTCTAATTCACAAGAATCTTTGCTTTGTAGTGTTTTGACTCACCCTTTTCTTTCCAGACTCCATCCTCCGATTTAAGTGGTTTGGGCACTCTGTGGAAGCCTGCTGAGGGGGCACAGCCAATTCAGATAATTGTGCACAAATAAGTCCAGAAAACATGAGAACAGGCAAACAAACAAACAGAAAATACAGTGACCAGTATTTTCATTGATTTATTACTGAGGAAAAGAATTACATTTGCAGCTAGCTTGGTGGAATTCCGTTTCAGCAGATGAGGTGCAAGTTCTAGAAATGATTTTTCAGGGAAATAAGTAAAATCACTTCTGTTGGTAACATGAATCGATGCCATTGTTCTCCTCTTCTTTTCTGCTAAGTCCCTTCACACCCACTCCCCCCCTCAATCACCAAAGCAAGGCAATCCAGTCAGATGTTGCACAAGTTGATGAGGGCTGGATGTGGCTCCCTGCAGAGCCAGCTGTTGTTGCTCCCGAACTGGCCAGAAATAGTCCTTTCAGAAGCAAAGAATGCCCCTCCCTCCTGCAAAGTAAAAGCAAAGGACAGGGCTTCTGGGCTGTCAAGTTTCTGCTGGCTCCAGAAACATGAGGACGCAACGTGAGTCTCACTCTGAACGGCCCCGTGAAGGCTTTGCCTACATCTGCTGACATCTCAGCTAACCCACATGTGGACATTGTCTGCCAGAGAAATGCCCTTTGAAAGTATGTCTCTCAAATACTTGCTGGGAATAAGATTTCAAACACTTGACCACTTGTATTTCTGGAGCACAGAAAAACACTTGGAAAAACTGTTCATGTTTTGAAAAAGCTTATATGATCTTCAGATGCTGGAAAATAATGTAATTCAAGCTATTCTGATATAGATACTCATGAATCATCCTGCTATTGCATATACTTCGGTCAAGAAAGATAACTTTGTCCTGGTGTTATAATCTGTTAATTATAGCTTGATGTTTCTCCTTAGTTTGGTTAACGTTCAAATGCTTTCATCATCTTAAATATTAATGGCCGAACTGCTGTGAAAATCCAAGAGAAGCATTCATTTCCATTGGCAAATTTGGGATATGGGGTGTTATATAGCTGCACTTTTTCTCCAGATCTTCGTACGTACTGGACAGCAAGGATTTCAAAGTCAGATGTCTAAAATGTTTGCCATGTCTGCAATAACCCCGCCCGTTCGGGCTGTGAGCAGACCTTAAAGCGTCTGCAAGCTGCTCTAAAAACATCCTTCTATCTATATGGGCATGTTAAGACATGACAGCACAGTGATAAGATGACAAAATAACTGCCGTGGGAGAGGCTGTTGATGAGGACAGTCCTCCAGCTTGAAAGGAGGCAGAATTTGTTCTTGAAGAAGCGTTTATTGTTCTCATTACAACGGCAATCCCTCCATTACTGTGAAACAGATGATTTTCTGTTTTTCAAGATTTGCCTTCTTGCATAAACCAATGAAAAGAAGCTTAGTATCACTTTGCTTTCCCTGTCTCCCAAATTCATAGTTTGTGTCAGCAGAAGCAGGGATCTGTAAGGTCCCTTCCAACCCAAACCATTCTGTGATTCTCTGATACTGCAACTGGAGTGAAATGATCAGCCCTCAGCTGGGGACTTGTGTGCCCTTTCCCCCTTTCCTAGGGAAACTGAAACATGGAAATGGTAAAAATCTGTTGAAGTAAGGAGTCTCGTTTTATTTTCTGCTGATGTATTGATCTGGTTTCTGAATATGTAGGGGACTAAATATTGTTTACTTTTCCAAAATTCATGTAGTAACTTAGTTTCTAGTTCCTTTTGAAAACCTAGTAATTGGGACAGAAAGCAGCTTTCTTTTTCGGAGTTTACCGACCGAGGGTTCTGGCTATGGAAATTTTTTACTAGTTAGACGTAGGTCATTAAAGAACAAAGGCAAAATCATCTACTCTGGCTTGATTGACAATAGCATGGAGATTATTCTCTATCTCTTTTTTCTGTAATCTATCGGGATTTTTTTTCCTTGACTGTGCAAACTTTCTTAGTGTTCAATTAAAATATTTTAATTTTCAAGCAAAGTCTCTGTCGGAGAAGAACTTTAATCAGCTTGTTCTCATTTTCATTCCCAGCCCCTCACTGCATAGGTATTTGCTGCAGCCATATGTTTCTGATACTGTACATTTCAATAGTTTCCTGGATTATGCACTGCATTTTTTCCATTTATGAAAACCTTTCCAGTTCTGAAATACAGTTACCAGGAAAATCCTCATTTCACTGCATAGAAGGAAAAACCATCTCGAGTCAGGAGGCTTGGAGATAGAGGCAAAAGGAAACTAACAGTATCTGTCATTTTGATTTACTGCAGAAGTCAACAGTTCTCTGACAGGAATCAAATGTGACTTGGTAATGTATAGTAAATGGAGACTGTGATGATTGATTTCACAGTGAAGATAAATTCTCATGAAACGAACATAATTGCACGGCTATGAAAACCCTCCATTGTGAAATAATTAAATTATTTTCCTGTTACTTTCTAATTAAAATATTAAAAAAAAAAAAAAAAAAGGAAAAGGGGGGATAAAAAAGAGAAACTTTGGTGTGAAATAGATACAGTATTGCTTAAAGAGCGGGGATGTGGTGGGGAGGCGTGGTTTAGAGTTTTTGTTTTTTTGGCAAACTTAATTTATTTAAAATTTTTGAGTGGGTCTGTGTACTTATTTTATAGACACCAAGAAAGACCTTTGGAGATGGACTCCTCTAGTTCATTTACCGTACCAGCACTGGGTATTAAAGCCAAGCACGTTAGAGCAAGTGCCCTTTGACTCCTGATTTGTTTTTGGCAGCATCCATCTATGTGAATCTGCCTCTAAGCAACTGCAGTTGAGCTGCAGGGTGAGGCAGTATGTGTCTAAACCGAAGTCTGTCAAGAAAGTGAGTTCTCCTTTGTGCTGACCATCCTTTTCTCTTCCCTTTCTATCTCTACAGTAAGCTGCTGGCAAGTCATTTAGACTGGAAAAGAGATCAAATGTATTCGAAGTATTTGAAAATAACCATACTGTAGAAAAATTCTAATGCATGTGTGTTTTTTTATTTGTTTTGGTTTTCTGCTCGCTCTTGTGAGAAGCGGAGTGATAGAAAGTACAATCATCCTTTTCAGAGCATGATTTTGAGAAATTTTTGTGAAGGGCTTGAATCCTGGCTGTTCCTCTCTGGGCAGTAAGGATGCTGCCCTTGAGTACTGCCCAGTATTCCCAGAGGGCTGGAGCACCAGTGCAGGAGCCCAAGGACCGGAGCCAGCTCTTGAGACTTGTGCGAACACAAGGCAGTTGGAGATTTTTCCCTGGTGGTGTGAGGAGATGAAGGGTGGCAGAATTTGTAGATGTAGCTGCTGATTGACTTTCCTAAGCAGAGCTAAGAATGGAGGAGAGAGGATTTTGTTGGCACATGCTTACACACAGTAGGTTCACCTTTTGTGTCAGAACTGGTGGATGTGTGAGATGCTTGTGCAGAGTTCAAGAACAAACAAATCAACTTCTTCCCATCCTAGGAAATTTACTTTGCTTTTAGTATTTCCCTTTGCCTGTTCCTCATGTATTTCCCATAAAAAAAATCCAGTGATTGGCACTTTTTCTTTTAAGTAAATACTATGGTTTGGGACAAGAACTATAGTCTTAAATGTGCCTCCCTTTAGGATCTGTGTAATGGTTGCTTATCAGTAGCCTGTCTTATGCAGGAAGCTCTGTTCAAGAAGATGGCATCAAGTCTCCTTGCTCTTCTACTTCCCTGCCCTGCCAGGATGCAGATGAAGCAGAATAACCATGTTACCTTCCTGTTACCTTCCTCTCCTCTGTGGTTCTGTATCCTAGTAGGATGTGAGGAATGAATTCAAAGCCCAAAACCATTCCTCTGCTTGTCTTCACAAGAACAGGTCCCTGAAAATGAAACGCTCCTCACCAATTGTGAAGCAGTGTGACAGCTGCCATCCCTGCGTGAGAGCTGACTGTCTGGGGCAGGCTTATTGGACAAACAGATCACTAATCTCAAAAACAGATGAATGCCAAGGGGCAAAGCCATCAAAAGAAAGCTTTGAGGGCACCCAATAGGACTGGAGATATAGCTGCCAGATGATAAATTTTAGCTACTGGCTCCCGAGCACACAGTGTCAGGAATCATACAGCCCAAGAAACTGCATTGTCTGCTAGGACCCAGGAAAGTACACTATGTCTACCGAGTGAGAGGTACGACAGTATTTGTTTTGGGTACCTGTTGTTGGCTGAATGTTGCCCTAGAAGGAGATGATGGAGCATAAGTCTTCCCTGGGGCTCCAAGTGCATTAGAAATTTAAGTACAGATTTTCTTCTTACAGACAACAACTGGTTAACTGCTATGTGTCTATAAGGGAAATTGGGAAGGAGCCAAAATAAAGGGAACTAGTGAAAGGAGACCGGGTCAGGGAGGTGTTGGATGGAAGCCAGGCTAAAGGAGAAAGCCTAAGATGAGATGTATGTTAGTTACTGTTTTTGAATTGCTAAGAAAGCTAAGCCCCAGGAAGAGCTGGACTGTGAGCTAGTCACAGCCCTCTCTGTTAGAAATGGAAGAAAGAGAATCTAGTTAAGTAAAAAAAAAAAAAAAGCTACACAAATGAAATCAAGAAAAAAGCTGCTGAGGTTTGTAAACGAGCTATAAGAGCTGGGGAGTACGATATTTAAGAGTAGGAGAAATGCACAAACCCGAACAAGAGCTAGCCCTTGTGCCCCCATCTCTATTCCATTAAAAGTAAAATGAAATAAAATCCGGAATATTTCATTCTTGTCATTATTGAGAAGAATTCTTTGTATGATAAATGAAACAGGATGGTAGATAGGTGGTGTGAGTATTGAGGTCTAAAATTGGCATTGCAGAGCAAAGGGTGGTGCTCAGGCAAAGAAACTGCAATGCCAAACCTGAATCTTAAATCTGGGGTGATACCTGAAGAAAATTCCTGAAGAGACTGAAACATCTGTGACATCTGAAACATCAGTGACACCTACCAGAGAGACAGGTGGTGTAAGCATGGATCAAGTCATGGTAAAGGTGATTCAGCTTGCAGGACAACTCCTTGCTGGCTCACTGTGACCCCGAAAGGCCACCAAGGCCACCGCTGCCACATGCGCTGGAGCCGTAGACATGCTCCCTCTGTGCGTGGCGAGGCTCTGACAGCTGGGAGCAGCTTTTGTGTCTGTGTGGCCCGCAGGGCAGGTTCCAAAACAGGCTTCCATCCCCTACCACAAAAATGATCAAACCTTCTTCTCTAGGGAGTTACGGAATATTTTTGTGCCAGTTACTGCAGCTTTTGGCCTACGTGCTGTTAGTTTTGGCTGCGTTTCTGTTCTGGATTACATATAGAACTGCAGAAATTCCATTGTCCGGGGTTGGCTATATGCTAGGCAGCATCTCTTCTGTTAATTTTCACCTTAAACTTGTTTGTGTGTGTATTTGTGTGCAAACTTGAAAACATCCCTATGCTTCTGGGAGACCGCTTACATGAGTTAATGGCAAAAACCTTAAGTGCTGCTATTTCATGGCATTGTCTCCGAGATGGTCTCTCTGGCTTTTCTGGATATTAAGAAAAAAGTCTTCAGAGACTTGTGTAATTAATTTTAATTAACATTCACATTGGACTGATCTGAAATGGCACGCCTTGATAGAAAATGTTAGTCATTGCTGTTAACTCATAGCAGATGGCCAGTTTGGGTTCTTTAAAATATATGATTTACAGAGCCTCCAGTAGAGCTCTCTCACAAGAAAAATAGCGCATACAGTCAGACCTGCTGCTGCAGAATTACAGGTGGCTACATGGTATGCTAAGACTAAGGCTGGACAAGCAGAGCATATCAAGTGGAGCTGCCCGTTGAATAAGCAGAAGATTCACAGTGGAGTTTCATTCAGGGTTATCTTTCTGAGTTGTGTACATATATTTGCAGTGCCTGGATTTTGTTATTTTCTCCATTTTTCGCTTTAGGTGACTAATTACTAAGCCCATATTCTGTGTGATTTAATTTTCAGTCAAATCAAAGCTAAGTAAGAACTGAATCATCTGCATTTGTTGTGGAATAAAATTGGGCCAATTTGCATTTGGTTCCAGATTTGGTGTTCATTTTAATTTGGCATGTGTCCTAATAAAAGATCAGAAGTTCACCAAAAAAGGATTTTGGGTGATGAGCACAATTGTTTTTAATCCCCATGAAGGCGAATAGTGATGTGTCTTTCAGTCTGCGAGTACTTTTGCTCACCTCAGTGTCACTGTTTAAGTTCATTGTGTTTTGTGTTCTTCGTAGGATTAAAGTTAAATTGGCTTAAAGGCACCACTCTAAAAAACCAATAATATTCTTGCTCTCTAATTGCAGTTCTGTCTCCTCCTATATATTGGCAGGTTTAGGGGCATCTGCATTAAATCTTGGTTTGGTTTTCTCTCTTAAAAAAAAAAAAAAAAAAAAAAGTATATATAATAATAATAACCTGCACATAATAATATAGCTTTGTCTACTGAAATATTCCAGATCCAACCCAATCTAAAAGCTATGCGTATATAGATACGTGTTAATTTATGTGCATGCATATCAACTCGATTTGTGATGTATATACAGTAATTGCCTTTAAAATTTTTCCATGTTTGTTGAAGCTAAATATTTAATCTTATCTTGATATTAAGAAGTTACAAAAGCTATTTTATGTCTTGAGGTTTAGCATTTGTTCAGACAGCAAACAGTTTTGATGTGCAGTCACTGCAGGGGGAAACCAGCAGGTGTTGAGTCCACTGTAGTAGACATCCAGAAAGTTCTTTGTGATATCCACTTTGCAGTAAGTCCCCTGTTGGTCCCGGATCCTACAGCTTTGCTTTTACATACACAATTGAGCTTTCCCTATGTAGCGTTGACAAGCCAGGGTTTGGGACTAGTGGGACAGGAATCTCAGTAACTCACCACTGGGCTCAGTGTTCAGTCTCACCTGGCACTCCTGTTCCCTTGTGGATGCTTTCAGATACCTGATTCTGTTATGGCTTGTTCTTGTTAGGATTATTCGGTGATGGGAGGGGTTAAAGAAGTAGCTATGCACAATGTAAAGGCCGTTTCTGCATTAGATACTTTGCTCTGGACCCTGAAATATATGGGGGAAAGGAATTCAGAGTGCTGGAAACAAAGCTAGTGGTAAAGTGAAGTTGTACAGCTGGGTGTCTGCTGGGCTCTCAAGTCATGGGTCTCTAGACTCTGGTCTAGAGAAGATGTGTTCCGAGGAGGGAACCATCCCAGAATCAGAAATGACATTTTTAGTCCATTTGGTTACTCATCACCGTGAGCAATTCTGTTGTGATTTTTCTGGAACGCACATCTTGAGGCCTGTGTATTTAGGCTACAGCAAAACCTGCAGACAACAAATAGTAATCTTGTGTATTTTCCACTCTTGGAGGGGGAAAATATTTTAATCTCTAGTAAGGCAGCTATAGGTTTATTTTCATGTACCGTACAGGATATTTAATTACAATGATGAGACTCCACAGGAGGAAGCCGCGTAGGCAGGTGTGGTACATGCATGTAGCTTTGCACACAGCTCCCCTGTTTGCTCACATTTTAAAAATGTTAAATATCCAAGGGAAATGTGGCATGCAGATTGCACGACGAGGCATATTCCCGTTTATTGTATCTGTTTTCTTTCTTCAGTCCCTGAGCTTTAAAGTCTCCTGAATTTCAACAGGGCTTGTATAGCTGCGAGTTCTTTTTTGCTTCTTGGTATCCTGTATTATATCACTCTTGCAAAAGTATGTGGCTGCTGTAGAGATGACAATGAGAGTGTGACCTCACTGTTCCATATGGAGTAAGTAGGTGAGGGCTGAGTAGTAACTGTTCCCCTGCGCTGCTATCTTCAGCAGCTTTAAAAAGTAGAAGGCAGAACAAAACAGAAAAGTTGAGTTGTTTTCAAGAACGTTTTTACAGCTTTCCATGAGATGCCAATGGCTTCCTAATGAGTAAAACATGTTAATGCGCTTTTTGTAAGATTCCACTAGGAACAGAAAAAGGACAAACTCTCTTCAGGAGTTGCTTTGGCTTTTTTTCCTTTGAAAAGTTCCTGTGCCTGTCAGCCTTTCTGGAAGAAAGAAAGGCAAAGGAAGTCTAGTAGCAAGGGAAGCTGCTTTGGGAAGCACGCATCCATCTACCTGCCTTAATGCAAGCTTCCTTGGGAGCTCCAGCTCGGAGCAGATGCTGTTTAGTTCCTCATTTATGCTGCGAAGCTGAAACCTGTGTTGCTTTGTGATGGTTGCAGAGCTCTCAGACACTGCAGGGAGAGAGGCTTAGGAGGGCTGGAGACATTGAGCAGCGTGGTCATCAGGTGCCCCTAGACCAAGGAAAGCTCCTGATATACATGGACACAGGAATGCAGGGCTGCCAGCTCTCCTGTGTTGGAAGTGGTCAGCTGAAAATCCCATCTCACACAGCTACGCTGGCTGTAGCAAGTCACAAAACGCCAAGAAGTTTGATACATAACACGACAATTCTGAAAAAATGTTGTCACAAGCTGGTGTCAAGTTGTTTTGCTCTCGCAGATAAGTATTTTTGGAACTTCCCTATCACAATGTTTTATGGCTTTTATTTGCTCTATTGTTATTTTTAGTCATCTTTTCAGAGGCTACCCTTTTACCATCTCAGCTTCCCTTTCCTTCAGAGTTATAGCTGCTTAGTTAACTTAGCCAAAAAACTTATCTCAGTAAGAGTTTCTTCTAACAATAAATTAAGCTTTTTTTTTTTTTTTTTTTTTTCCCCTGGCGATTTCATTTTGCTCCTCTTTTTGTTTTCATCAAGTCCTTTCTTTTATGCCGTAAATGTTGATTCAGAGCTCCACAATATTGTAAATCGATTAAAATTCAAGGGTTTTGTCATCGATTCAAGATAATGGCATCTGAAGAGGTTGTCCAGGTCCCCCTTTGCTTTAACGCATGATCATTGTGTTTGGAGTCAGAGGAGGAGAAGGTTTAATTTTAAATTTCTAATCAATAGAAGATCCATAGAGTTTTTAATCATTCATTCTGCCAGTGGCTTTGCCTAAGCTATGGGATGCAATTTGTGCTCTGGTTCCTCCTGGCAGGAAACACAGCTGTGCTGCCCTGCATGGCACTGAAACGTGCCCAGGAGACATCCCCAGCCTGGATGCTCAGGGAATGGTGCAGGGCTTTGTGCTGAGCACACCTGCCTGCCTGCTCGGGTGCTGCCATTGCTTTGTGAGAGTTGTCACTGATGTCAGGAAGTCCCAGTGTGTCCATTAGTGCTTGCAGGTTTAAATGCAGTCTCTATTTTCCCTCTATTTGCAGGTGGCTATGCTCTGGTTGCCATACTGTGGTTTCACGACTGCTAATTTTGTGTGTCGGTGTGATGGTGTCTTCATGCTCAAGCATGAACTCCTACCATTCAATAAAAATTTTTCTACACATGTTTTTCTTGAGACTGCCCCTAAAAAGCAGGGCTAGGAGCTGTCTGGTGCTACTGGTAGTAAGGGAGAAGAAATACTGTGAGCAGTGACTACATCAAGTCAGGTGGATTACGGAAGCATGAAGATGAAATCCCACCAGACCCTGAATGCTACAGAAATATATTTAGGCAGTGATGCTAATAGCTTTATCTCCTGGTTCTATAGGGTATTCACACTTTTTTCTCAAAATACATGGCACAAATCACCACTTCAATTGCATAACAAAACCGAAGAACCGCTGCTTGTTGCTGGTTTTGAAGGTTAAGTAACCTCTATCAACATCTCTTTCCACCCTTGACTCTCTCTTCTCCATAGCTTGCTACGGAAAGAAAACAGTCTTGTTGCAATGGAAGATTGATTCTTGTGCAGCTTTTAAGATCTAGCAAAATGTGGTTTCATAACCTTTGTCAGCTAAGCTTGTGGCCTTTCCTAAAAAGACTGTTGGCTGACAAATTTATAGCAATCTGGTCTGTATATAGACTATGAATTCGGAAACTAATGGCTAAACCGTAAGGGGAAAATCTGTTCTGTTTATTGGAGAATTTACAAGTACCACCTTCCTACATATTCTGTATTTTTCCTTCTTTCTCTTTTCTTCCATTAAGTGATTCCCTATTCATAATGCTTATATTTATCTAATTCTATTAATGACTTGCAATAGGTATTACTTAAACATGTCCCAGTTTTCGTACTGCTATGGCAGACATCAGGGGGGTTTAAAAAAGTATGTCTGAATGTCATTGTTTTCTTTCCCCTTTTACCGATGATGTCTAACAGCTAAAAAGAGTCCTCTGAAAGGACCTAACTTTGGAAAAAGTGGCATCCTTAATTGGTCTGATACTCGTTGGTTACAGCAGCAATTGGTGACAAGACGCGTAGTACTGTTGGCATGTCTTATGTGTTTGTCCTCTGCATCACAACAGTCTTTCTTTTCCTAAATGGGCCTTATTTTGGAAAAAGCTGGAAAATTGATTTTAAGTAATTTCACGGTCCTTTCAGATGATTATTATTTCCAGAACTGTGCTGTAGCTTTCTAAGATATTTTTAAGTACTCCATGTAATTATTAAACAAGCACCTGTCTCATAAACTCTGTTGTCCAGAACAATTACCAAGTCATTTCTGATCCCAAAGGATTTTTAATTTAAAATGCTGTGTGCATGATACAGACTTGTAAAATTCTCTTTTTACAATGTGGTGCTCTTTGTTCTAGGAATGTTTACAAGGATTACCGTTTCCTTGAACTAGCCTGTGACTCCCAAGAGGAGGTGGATAGCTGGAAGGCATCTCTGCTACGAGCCGGTGTCTATCCTGATAAATCCTCAGTAAGTTAAACAGCTCACTAGTTTTCCAGTAGCTGCTCTGTTTGAGTCAGAAAAACAATCATATCATCTGGGAAAACACAGTGTCTGCAGATTTCTCAAGAAATTGTAGCCTTTTCACTGAACTCTTATGTGGTAACTTTTAAATATAATGAAATACCTTAAGAACAATTTGTGTGTCAAACCTCAATATAAAAAAAATTCCAAAATGTTATTCATTGGAACTGCGTAGTAAAAGCGTTGAGCAAATCGGATTTTTCTGAGCTTCACTGTTTCTATGAATGTCTTCTAAGGTAAAGAAGTTTATTCCTGCAAGCTCTGTATTACAGAACTGACAGAGGCATTCCAGGCAATCACGTATATTTATTTTACTGATTCACTGCATGTTTTTGTGTATGAAACACATGCTAAACCTTTCCAAAGACTGTTTTACTCTGCTAATCATGTGAAGCAAATTGAACAGGAAATAGTCTTTAAAAAAAAAAAAAAAAAGAAAAACACAAAACCAAAAACCATCTCTATTAATTACACAGAAAAGACAGAAAGTTGGGAAATGGACTATGCCCAACTATCATTTCATATTTCTTGGATTTCGTCATTTTTGTGTTTGCTCGTTTATATAAGCCTGGGAGGAGCTGGCGCTGTTCCTGAGGCCCAGCTTCCTCAAATGCCCATATAGCCGAGGCCATAGCAATATGGACTACAGCACCAGACCCAGATCTTGATGTTGAATAGTAGAGCTGCTTAAAGACCATTCAGACTACAGCTACTCCATTTTATGGATAAGGTTTCCATTTTGAAAGGCCTTTGCTGTTCATGACAGATCTGCAGTAAACACATCTATTTCTCCAAGTTCTGGAACTCCCAGGGGATTCAATCAGTGTGTAAGGGGGGTTCCTCGTTTTTGGATTTCTTTAAAATAATTTTGAACTTTATGCTTGAGTGGTTTGAGATGAATTTTTTTCTTCAGTGTTTTTCTCTATTGCTGTTCACCTCAGCTTTAATACTGAGTGAAGGTTTGAGGAGATGTATCCAGAGAGAAGGCTGACTTCAGCCAAAAATATGTCAGTTGAGCTTTTGAAAGTTTCCCCAATACATGGTTCACCTTTTTTTTCAGTAAGTCCACTGGGTACCTTCAGGGGAAGATCTAGTCTGGGAAATGATGTTTTGATTTTGATGGAATTTTTTCCTGTTCCTGCTTGTTTCCTATGGAAAGACTAGGTTCCCTGAGCCCGGGCTGCTGCGATGTCTTCCATCTTCTTTGTCTCTCTCTTCCTCATACTTCCCTTGTACTTGTGATACCTCTATGGTTTCCAGTATAATTCTGCAGAATTCTGCTATTTATGCACCAAAGCAACTCTCAGCTTCCTCTCTTCACACCAAGTTTTAAGGCTACCAACAAAAGCTAAATCAGAGAATCCTTGAACTACTGGCTTCTCCAGTTACTGTAGGAATGAACAGTGAGGATGATAATGATGATAATTAAATAGGTGTCCTGCTAAATTTACATTTCACCCATCAAATATCTCAGGTTTTACCTTTTTTAAATACATGAATGTATTTTTGATGGCTGTTCAGTATGTTGCCTGTCCCAGTAGATCTGTTCTTAGATAAGACCATCAGAAGTCATTTTAGAAGGTTTAGTTATGAGAGGTTATCTAATTTTTTGCTAAGATCAAAATACTGCGTTTTGTTTTCCTGCTCAGGTTATGATGTTAAAAAAGCTGATTTAATCTTGTGTTCTGTGACATATTTGTCACATATTTGATGCTTTATTGATTAAAAAAAGGGCACGCTAGTTGGGTTTCTAAACTTCTGGCCTCTTGTCCCTTTCTCCCTAAAATATTTTATACTCAAAATAAGTTTTCTGAATAACTCTCATTGTTTTTGTTTAAAGTTAGTTTGTCAAAGCACACTTAGATACAAGACGAAAGTCTTCTTTGAAAGACAAGAGCAGGGGGGGAGTCAGAATTCAGTTCTTCTCTGAGCCAGAGTTATCTTTACATCAGAAAAAGAGTGACTAGCATTGTTCCAAAACCCTATAGTTTGAAATGCATCCAGTAGTCTATTAAGCTGTGCAGGAAAGATCCCTCATCCTGCTCCAGTCTGGCAAAGTATTTTGTTCCTACAGGACTCTAGGTCCAAACGCACGCTGAAAGTCTGCTCTTAACGTTTTGAGTTTTGTAAAGCAAAAGCTGCAAGGCCCAGGGTACCTTGGAAACTTCATCCAAACTTTTCATTAAAATCATATGCCTGCTCCTCAGTTCCACATCTTCCCCTGACGATATAAAATAGTTTTAGAGACACCCACCAGTCTTTTATTCTCCTTCGAAGATTTAGAGACCCCGTTTTCATCTAAGAGGCGCTGCCAGGAAATGGCAGCAACTTGTGTTTGCTGCAGTCCTTCCCCGCAGCTTTGCAATCCCAGCGTTAAAAACGCGCGGAGGGACCCCAGCCCCGTCCCGGCTGACCTCCTGGCTCTTTTTCCCGTGTGAGTTACAGCTGGTAACTCCGACTATCCAAGGCTTTGGCACCCGAAGTAGAAAAATTGCTGCTTAGAAATGAAAAAGAGATTAATAGTGCTGTAAACCTGGAGGACTGCAGTGGCGAAGCTGGCCTGCTTTCTGTAACTGCCAGAGCAGCGTGCACAGCCCCGGAGCCTGAAGGGAAGCTGTGTGCTTTCATTAACAGCTCCGCCGCTCGTGTGCAGGAGCGCCGATAGAAAACCCGACGCGCTCGCCCCTAGTTGGGTTCCTTCTGCGGTGGCAGGAAAAGTAGGAATTTGTCACCAAATTAGAGAGATTTGTTCTGAATTCTCACCAGGAAGAAATCTCTCAGCTAAGAATATTCCTTTTCCTCTTGTTTTTCTAGTAGTGCTACTTAAAAGTGTCTGATGACAGTGGTAATGGGGCTCAGGCCATGCTGCCACTAATAGGAATTCCCCAGTACTGATGTGATGCTGTAAGCTAAGTCTAAGATTGACTTTTATTTTTTCTTTGTGCCTAAACAAAACTCATTAAAATATTAAAAATTACAGGCAAGTATTACCCCATTCCCCCATTTCCTTGCTTCCTTCTGCCTGCCTTCCTTGCCCTTCTACACACAGAGACGCGTGCTCACACTCATGTGCTGCACTCCTATGTTCACTCTCTTGTGAACTTATCTTTAATCACCCCTCCAAGTTTCTCTGTGAGCCCCCGAATTCTTTTGCACTTTGCCAAGTCACCACTTTCCCCCAGGAGATTTGCTTTTGTCAGGACGTGGGCTTTGACAGCCACCCGGATAGCAATGAATCAGTGTTTTTATTTTTCCAAGCCATATGCAAGTCAGCTTGCTTGATATAAATCACACTGTGGCCAATTCACTTTGAAACGGGATATCCATTTACCAGCTGACTTTACTGCTGGCTTTCTCTATGGATGCATCCAAACCTCCTTTTTGAAAAAATGACTACAACTTTGTGACTAACCTTTCCAGACTGTATTTCTCAACTGTAGGCTGGTGTTTGTTTTGGCTGACTTCCCACTGTATAATATACACTGTTCGTGCCAGCTCATGGCAAAGCTCACAATTAAAAATAAAAAAAAAAAAAAGGCACAGATGTTCGTCGTAACTTGTAACTTGTTCTGCACACTCTACCTTGCTAGCACTATCCGTTCTTTTCCCCTTTTTCCCTAATTTCACCTCCTCCTTACTTTCACTGCTCATCTAAACGTACAACATTTGCTTTTTAAAAAGCTTTGGATCGGGAAACTTTCCATTCATTGGCGTGTCGTAGGGAGTAGCTGTCGTGAAAGGGTAAGCAGACACGTTTAGGGGGTTGCTTTGCGTACTGGAAGTTCAGCATTACCAGTGCACGAAAATCCTGCTGGCTTTGGTCCCATCCCTAGATCATTTCAGGCCTTGTTTTCCTCTCCCTTGTATTAGTGTCCACCGACTTCCCTGGAGCTGCTCCTGATTTACACTGGAGGAAGCAAAAGTGGAATCAGAATGTTTGTATAGAGAGGAAATTTTGAAAAACAGTGTGAATTTACAGCTTCGCTGAGCATTTTAAATCCTTCGCAAATGTCCTGCGCTCCCTGGAAGCTGTCTAACAACAGGATTCAGCGAATGTTCTTTGAGTCAGTTCATTTGGTTTGAGCCATTTCCAGAACTGTGTGAGTTCGACTGAATGTATGTAAAATAAATGTATCTAATATTTCTTTTTTTTTTCCCTCTTTCCTCCTTGCTGCATCCTGCAAAGGGGAACAACAGAGTAAGTTCTTTGTCCTTTTACAAAATCCTTTTGTATCCTGTCTCAAGGGTTTTGCCATAAAAATCAGTTTATCTTTTGTCTCACACAACTGTTGCCTGCGTACTCTTAAGAGCAAACTCCTGTTAGAAATGTGGGTACAAAAGTGTCTATTAATAGAGCTTCATTTTAATTCTGGGGGAAGGAGATGTGTTAAGTGGTGCTGAGTGTTGTTTTCGAAGGCATTTCAGTAAGAACAGTACTATAAAACAGTATTGGGACCAAAGAATATGAAGGTATAGTAATAAAGACCTTCTGAGGAAAGGTTACTACAGTCTGATGAAACTCATTACAGCTGGATTTTTTGACCATACATCAAAGCTTGTATTAATGGGCAGTTATAAAAACCCAGCACTAAAGTCTTAAATAACAGATTTGCTGGCGTTGTTGGCTAAGCTGAACTAGATCAGTGTACTGGCTTTGAAGGTGCCTTAAAATGGATGGAGGAGGGTGGGGTCAACATTTGACTTGGCTTCTAGACCCTTGATGTGTTCCAGCTGGACAGCAGCAGAAGGGTGTGGGGTGTGGAGAGGGAGAGCTGAAATATGCATGGTAGGTTTTTTGAAACTAAGCAGCACATAAAAAGACAGTTTTGCTGATGTTGATCTGATAAACTAATAACCAAGCAGTTCCCAGGGTTTGTACGTTTTGTGCCATTTTTACTTGAGTGTAAGAATGGAAATTTCACATCTCACACTTTGGAATATGCGGCAGAGAGAGTTTGTCATACCACGGAAAGAAGTTACACAGCTTTTGTGCTTTTTTTTTCTTTCCTGTTTTGGTTTATTAACCCTTAGGAGGATGTGGCTGGAGCATCAGAAGATGCTTTGTAGCAAAAGCTGAAGCTAGCCCCTGAAATATTGTCTGTGGTATCTTGTCGTGAGCTTGTAGCATTTCTCAGGTATTTGGGGAAGACCCAGGTGGGTTTTAAAAGCTCTGAAGGTCTGAGAATTTGTCTGGTTTGAATTTTTGTGTTTTAACCACTTTTTGACTGCTGCTGTCTCCACGGTAACTGGGCTTGGAAGCACCAAAAATCTGCGTTTTGTTGGCCGGCCTGCCTGAGAAAAGGGGCTTTTGGTGTTGGGTGGGGAGAGGTTAGGAGAAGTGTTGCGTTGATGGCGTGGAGAGAGAGACTTCAGGTAGCAGTGGTGTGAAATATCAAGGTAATGTTTGTAATGTTTCTTTATGGTAAAGCTGACTTAAGGCTTTGCTGCTGCAGTGGATGCTGAGCTGATCTCCTGCTGAGAGATGTTAGGCTGTGCGTGCTCTGTCACGGGGCACCAGACATCTCCTGGGGCTGGCAGAAACTAAACCTGGAAGCCAGGACTCAGGTGGACAAGCTCTGTTCACCAGAGACCTCAGCTATGGGGTGCTCCAGGGAGGTCAGGACAAGTAGCATCTGATCTGGAGTTAATTGGTAACAAAAGGCAAAATACATATATACAAGTTTAGGAGAAACCTGTGAGATTTGAGGTGTGGTGGAGCTGTTTGCTCTCCTTTTGCTCTGAGCATTTCTTGCTGTGGGCTCACAAATGTTCCCTCTCTGGGCTGGGCTGTCAGCCAGAAGGTAACTCCAAAGCAAATCTCCATGAAAGCCATCCTGATCTTTCTTTCGGACCGAGATCCTTGTGGGGGATCATTGTATCCTCATCTGTGTCCTCTCCTTTCTTTCACACAAGTTGTTCATGCTCGTTTCTGGAGTTTACGTATCCCAGTTAGGTGGGTAAAATTAAAGGCAGCTGCCTGTGAGGACTCAAATCCCAAAGACACCTTCAGACTTCTTCTGAGACTAGTTGCAAGGAAAATGAAACGGGTGAATCTGCGAGGTGGTAAAAGAGTTTGAAGAGGGATTGGGAGAAGAGAGGAGCGGCAGGTTGTGGATCATGGTGGTTCTCAAAGCTGCGTCATCTTTCCTTGCTGTCCTGGTACAGATGAACTGGGCACCTAGCAAGGCTTTAACCCTCCTACTCCTGTTGCCTGGTGTGCCATTCACGCTGGGTCATGTCATACGTAAAGGTCTCATGGTGCTGCTTTTGTGCTTCTGCCTTTAGCTTTGCCTCTTAGATTCGCAAAAGTAAAAATAAACATTGGAGTAACAAGTTCCTAAGAAAAAGCAGGGGGAGGGAAGAGAAGAGGGTTTATAGTCATCGGTGGACTACTAATCATTTTTATTTTTACTTTTTATTGTTGCAGTCATTAACGTAAGTGAGATTTCTCACATGGTTAAAAATAAATACATCTTCAAAAGCGTTGTTGGATAGGATCTGTGGAAGGGGTCGTTTGGAATGAGGTAATGGAGACGTACCTCATTCAGCAAGCACATGTTGGCAAGCCACGGCTCGCTAGCGTTTAAACTGAACTCTGCTCCGCAGTCCTGTGCAGAGGCGGGACAGGCAGAGCGCCGGGCAGAGCCCTGAGAAGCTGTTTGTAGTTCAGTCCAGATGCTGAAGATGCTGAGTGTCTTTATCTTTGCGAATTTGCTTCCTCCCCTGTGCATTTTCATCACCTTAATTTAAAAACAAAACAAAAGCCACCAGCCCTCCAGAGCCTGCTGTTTAAAAACATCAACAAAACCTACAACATTCTCATAAAGGTAATGAACATTTACATGATGAACATTTGAACGTTTACAGATTGCAAGGTTAACTAGATGCTGTGTCCTCCTGAAATTTTGATTTACCACTTAAGTCCCTAGGATTTGGAATCAACAACCACAAGATAAACAAAACCCCAAGGTGACACATTTTAATATAAAGAGTTCACCTTTCTTTTAGCATCCTTGAAACCTGTATTATCACTTCTGCTTAATTTAAAGGATCCAGCTCTTCAATGCTGAGGTCAATCTTGAGAAAATTTAACTTAAAAATTCAAAAATCTGATTAAAGTGTAATTTTCAGATCAAAGACTTCAAAATTTTGCTAATTATTTTGAATTACTGTGCTTGCTGATACCCTTTACAAAGCACGTAGAACCGAAGTATCCATATAACGTATCTGCATCTTGCCTAGTAGAGTTGTCACAGTGTGGATAACACCCAGCACATGAGCGTTCATCTAATATGAAGTCATTATAGTTTAGATTGAAATTTCTCCTGAGAAAAACAGAATTCCCTTTGAAAAGAGAAGGAAAGTACTCTCCCTGCCAGGTCAGTTTTCATGTTATTGCTTAAAATCCTTCTTGGTGACGTATTAATTGCTTAGTTTCAAGTCTCTTTTTTTCCTTTTTTTTTTTTTGGGGGGGGGGGGGGGGGATATAAGGGTAGTGGGGGCAGTTTTGCAGAACCAGATTCCAAATCGGCTACTTCATTAAGAAGACCAGATGTCCTACTCTCTCTTGAGACATTCCTGGAAAATGGGAACTGAGACCGAGTGAAGAAGTCAGGGCACTCGTTCTGCCGAAGCGTATGACAGCAGCGCTCTCAGCTCATCTGTTTCGTGCTTGGCTATTGACATGTACACGCAGGTTCTGTGCCAGAAGCCACGCATATCTTTGCGTCGTAGTAGGGCTGCGATGCTCGCTTGCTTTTTCAAACCCAGCCGTGTTTCTGAAGGGGCTTCAATTACCTGGTAGACACGCGCTCAGACTCAGCCAGCTGCTGGCTGCGGTGATGTTCTCCGAGCGTCCCAGCCAGATGCAAACTGAAAGTCGCTGCTTCTGCTCGGAAACTCCCAACGCCGCTCTGCAAGTTCAGGTCCTCAAGTGGAGAAAGTAAAAACTCAGTTACGTTTGTTATACACCAGTAAGTTGAGCAGCAAATTGTGCTGATGTGCCAGAGGATAAAGTGGTGCACGCAGAAGTCTAAACCGTGCATTGACTGCTTTTTAATTCAATATACACATAGATGTATTTTGGGAAAGAAAGGCTTTAAATTCTAGGAAAAGAAGAATCCCCTTCAGCTACGACTAAAATTGGCCTCAGGCCAAGTCGGTTTAAAAATAACTCTTAAATGAAGGAGTGTTAAAATATTTCTTAAGTGGGAGAAATGCCATAATTTTATAGACAGCGTTTCGGTCGCTGCTTCAGACAGACGAGCTGAATTTTATAGTGATGTCACGGTGTAAGGGAGCAGAGCAAGGGAGCGTGTGTGCATGCGCACCGCCGCTGGGTCAGCGGCAGTCCAAACTACGGGGAGGAAAGGAAATGGCAGGCTGTTTTTCACTGCCTTTCTTGCTGCCTTACGTTTTCAAGGAAGTGAAAACACGTCTCAAATAAAAACAGCTTTCTTGTTCTTCGCACTATTTACAAGTTGAAACAAAAACCTAGATGCAGCCTTGTTCCCCCCAAACCAGAGCAGCCCTCTTTTATATTCTTGTAGGGGTAAAAGAATTGCTGGCACGAGAGAGTTAAAAATGTACAGGGGAAAAAGAGATTCATAGGATTGCATCAGTTGCACAGACTGTAACGAGATGCAGGCTTGCTAACTGAAGGATTTCAAAACCAGCCCCAGCAAAGCTGGTAACTGCCTCTATCAGGGGTCGGGCGTTCAATAGCTGTCACAGAGTTTTACATTTCTCCTATTAAATGGACCTGCTGACATTAAGCAAGCTCCAGGAAATTTAGAAATGAGCAAACAGTTTTTTTTATTTCTGTAATGTATTCATGGTGGGCTCTTTACTGTGCTTTCAGCAAGGCATCCGCATATTAAAAATATTTTAGAATTCTTCATTTTTTATGTTGCAGCTGAGTTTCGCACCGCTTCCATTCTAATGAAGGATTTCACTGAAGCTGTGCAGAAAGGTGGAAACTCTCAGGTTGTTTCACATCGTGGAGCATGAGGGTCAGCCCTGTTCTGGACATACATGCCTACTGAAAGGAGAGAGATTTCCCCTGGGGAAGGTAGTAAAGGCAGCCAACCTCTAAAGATGCTTCCCTAGCGCTGGTCAATGCGTGCTAAGAGTTGGCTGGCAGAGAAGGGTGCCTCTGGGCTGGGCTGCGTGGTGCCATACAAAGATCATTGGGATCTTTGTATGGGATCCCTAGGACTCCAGGCTGATGCCTCCAACCTGAGTCCGTGTGTCTCCAGGTCTTGGTAGCTGTGGTTGCCTCTCCATCATCCCTTTAGTGCAGCATCAGGGTGTCACCCATGTGGAGAACTGAACAGAAGGGGAAACACTCACAGCTATCCCAGGACTTTGGGACAATCCTGTAAGGTCTTCCAAGTCAGGTATTTCACAAAAAACTACTCCTGAGTAGCATGTAATAATAAAAAAGTTGGGGCTAAATAAAAATACACATGATTTTATTTTTTCTTTCCTGCCAAAAATGTCACCAAGTCACACTTCCATAGCATTTATAGTGCAACAGGAAATGTAGTCATTGGACAGGAGGGTGGAGGGCAGCTGGGAAACAGCCAGATGGTTCTTTTTTTCTCCTTTGTAAGAGACAACAAAATGAGCAAGAGAAACTGAATGCTATTTTGTGTTCTGGACTAAACCAAAGATGTTCAATGTCTAGTCTGATGTGCAGTTGCATCCTGGATTTGTTTAACCTACCCTACCTCTTCTTGTGGAGATAGGTTTGTAATTACTCTCCCCGTGGAGAATTAGTTCCATGCATCCTGTGTGTAAAATCCTTTGTACTGAAACTTCATTCATAATTCTCCTTTTGCAGTGTTGTTTCTTCGTATTTTGTGGTCACTCCTCAGCTCCTGTCTCACAACACCATTGTGGCCTTGGATTGACCAAAGCCCTTCTCTGTTTGAAGTAGTTGCATGACACTTGATGTGTCAACTGTGCTGATTTTGGAGAGGTGGGTTTTGCCACTAGGAAAAGCTGGCTGTGGGCATTTTGTGAGGTTTGATGTCTGCAGTTCTTCCACTTTGGTGACTTACATACTGTTGTTCCTAAAAACTCCTGCTCCTGAAGTTGAGAAACAAGTGGTATTTCTTGCTTCACCTTTACTATCTCTCTCTCTCTCTCAAAAACAAAACAAAAACTAACTTCAACTTTTCACTTTTTACATGTATAATCAAATAATTTGAAACTCAAAGAGAGAATGACATATTTGAGCTTGGTGGAATATTCAGTAATAACACGTGAAGTTATCTGGCTAGATAGAAGCCATGTGGTGGGTAGATAGGAAGTTACTGTGAGTTGTTACGCAAGGTGTCGGGCTGGCATCAGACCTTTAAATAGCAGATATTCAAACTTTTCAATCGTATTTGTGGCACGCTGTTCTCTTGAGCTGTTCAGTCGTTGGGTTACTATGCTAGGCAGCGTACTTATGGTCATTTAGGGAAATTAATTTAAAAAAATGAACCCAGGGCATGAAATACTCTGGGTTTATAAGTATCTTATGCAATGTAACGTGGCATTCAGTTATGGTGCTTTTAAACTCCTCCTGATTTGCAGACCTAGATATTTTCCAGTGGAAGCAGGAACCCCCGTGAGCATGACATGCAGTCACAGGCCAGCGTCCCTAGGTGCTGTGCAGACACTGGAGGCAGTCTGCGGCTGGTGAGGACCAGAGGCTGACAGCTGCTGTATCGTCCTTCTGAATTACATATCTTAAAGGTAACCTGGCCAACTCAAAGAGCAAATTTTCGGAAACATTGCGAGCCAGATTGTCCTTAGCTTTGCTGTGAGGACAGTGAAGAAAATGGCAGAGGCTGCCCATTTATCCACTTTTGCAGCTGCATACAATCAGGCATCCTCAAATAACCCAACCTCTCTTTAATGGCCTCTTGTGACCCAAGCGATGTGGCTGCTGACTCTCATAAGAGGTGAGGTTTTCATGCCAGCCCTGGGCACCAAAGAGCTCTCTGGGCATTGTTCCTTGCTGTTCCTCACCTGGGGGCTTTGATATAGGTAATGGTCTGACTCTGTGAGCAATGGCAGCAGCAAACAGCCTCAAATGTATCGGTGTCTATAGCTGTGATACCTTCTTGAACAGGATTATACATGTATGTGAACCAGAGTTGGTGTATTTCTATGTGAGCCTCTGTCTGTATGTACAAGTAACCAATGCCCTGTGCAAAGGCAAATACTCACCCTTTTCTATAGGACTTGACTTCCAGAGCAGTGGCTTCCAGTTAAGGGCTCGCTGTTAAACCTGATGAAGCTGAGAACAAAATACAGCATTGTCTGCAGTCCACAATACTGTCTGTGTTGCACTTGGTGTGGTGGAAATCAGGACCCTTGCTTCAGGAAGCTTGTCATCTCCAAGAGTTTGAAAACCTCAACTCTTTCTCTCTGCGCTCTTTTTTTATACAGTGCTGTGCACTCTTAAACCAACAAATAAATACATATGCTCAGAAACGGTTTAGTTGCCACCAGCGTAGGTCAGGGAAAGGCTGGAACGTGGGTGAAATAGTGGGCATGGTGAAGCCAATTGCAAAACTCCCGTCAACTTCTCGAGGGTTAGGATTTCGTCTGCTGTGACTGGACGTATTCTGCTTAGCGTTGTAAGTTTTTAGTGGACTGTTGTTTTTTTCCCCTGCTTTCTGTAGTCTGATGAATGTTCTGCTAAAATAGCGTTCTCCTTTCCTAGAACCAGTCCTGGCATTGTCCAACTGAGGCTGTGATTTCTGCCCCATGTCATATTTCTTTTATTTTGTTCCATCTTATTTGTACAGTTTCTTTTGTAAGCCACAGCATGATGCCTTTCTAGCAGCTGTTGTTAATATTGTGAATAGATGCTATTTGTCTAGAAGCTGCAGTTGTGGACCAGGATCCCATTTTATAAACTTAGAATTAAAAAAAAACGTGGTTCCTGGCTCATAAAGCATACAGTCAAAAAATGTCAAGAGGGAATCAGTGGGTAATTACTGAACAGTGTCCTGTCTGCATTTTTGGTTAGAGGTTTGTCACTAGCCATTGAGCCCCTGGGGAAATAAAGGGTCTTGAAGCGAGCTACCTGTTTGTCACCCTCTGACTAACAGAGGATGTGGAAATTAGGATGATGTTTTGAATAGTAAATTCAGTGAAGTGGCAGCATGACTTCTTTCTATAGGACTTCTCTTTTTAGGCCTGCGAAGGCAGGATTTATGCAGTTTGGAGAAGGTTTGCCAAGACATCTTTGTCTTTGCTTCTTTAAAAATACCTCACTAACATCAGCTGAGTATGTGGTAACTTATTTCTGCCTGTCTTTTAAGAATAAGGGTTTGATTCATTAATCCTAATTTGATTCTGGTTCATTTGAGCGTCCCTCCTTAGCTGGTGAACTAGAAGTATCTCAGCTTAAAGTATGGTTGGAAATTTGCTCAAGTGGTTTTCTTGGGTCACTTGAGTTTGAGTGGTTTAAAATCCATAATTGTTGTAAAGTAGCCTAGATGCATAGGAGATTCTTCATCCTTTTGCTGGTTTAATGAAAGACAAAAAGAGAAACTTTGGAAAATTGTTTCAAATGAGTTTGCCCAAGACTCTGTGTGTGTGTGTGTCTGTGCATTCAACTGTGTCTGCACTCAAAGAGCTTTGGCATCTTTATTCCAATATACTGAACGTGTTTCCTTTGTGTGTACAACATTTTCTTTTCACAACTCAGATCTTTTTGGATTGGATCCAACTGGGGAATTGCATGTATTTCTAGGCATCTGTGTCTAGAATAACCTGTGATTATTCCTTCCAAGTCAGGATCTCTTGACTGTAAACTACTTCAGTCTCCCTTTGTAATCAGTGGGTCCTTGGAAACAGAAGCTCAGCCATCCAGAGTGCCAGGTAATTGTCCCGGTTCCTAGTTAATTGTGTAATTACGTCATGACAGTAAAGCCAAGGGACTGAAATTTATGATGGAGTACTTAAATACACATCTTTTCCCTGGTAAGGCTCGCGAGCATTGCTGCTCTGTAGAAGATAAAAAGATGCAGCACTTCTCAGTGTCACCTGTTCCCTTCTGTGAGTTCCTGGGTTTTGGGAGAACATCTCAAAGTCCTTCTTACCTGTGTCCTTTCTAGTCGAATCTTCCATTTGATGACGGAATAGATTATTAGGCCTAGAAGTTGCTCCTATTTTTGAGTTCCTTTTATCTTGCCACTGCATTTTCTCTGTGCAGAGCTCAGGCATCGTCAGTATTGATGGCCTTCAGGCTGCTCTTCCATAGCTTTTTAAAAATATGTATTTTGTCATATATTCCTTCATATAGGAGAGCATTAAGCTATTTCCCAGAGTTTACAGTTAGTGTCAAATATCTGAAGGATTGTCACAAATACCCTGTTTGTTCCAAATTCAACCCTCAACTTACAATGGAAAATTACAGTTCGGGTATCACTGATGCTACCTCTTGTGTTGCTGCGCATTTTGGTAAAAATACTGCTTTACTATGGTAACTCCCCAATCCCTTGGGAATTACTCTCTGATGCTTCCAACCTTCAATTTTTTTCTTGACAAACTTCTGGCTATATTCTGGAAAACTTCTGGAGTCTGCAGTGGATGCATAGCAGCTGAAAACATGGGCAGCAGCGTAAACTGAAATAAGATCCCTACAGGAATAACTTTGTGCAGGGGAGGTTTCCAGTGCAAGTTAAATCGTCCACATTCACACTTAACAAGCTAAAAATTCATTAGAGGGAGAGGTAAAATTAGAAAGAAGTTGCTACCAACTTTCCAGTCTGAGCTGGACATCTGCAAACCTTAAGAGGCTTTGCTACAAAATGTAAGCTCTGCTTGCTGCAGAATCTCTCTGCTTTTGTTACTTTTCCTACCTGCAATCTCCTACAGTAGTTTTTAGTCAGTCCAAATTCAGATATCACGGTTCGGATCTGCTCATTGTTTGGAAACCACTGTAACCTCTTATTTTTATGAACTTACACTTTAGTGAGTTTAAAATCTCTCTGTTGGAAGAAATCCTTAAAAACACAAAAAGAAAGAAAGGAAAAAAAAAAAAAAAGCTCGTAGGCAGAGAAGTTATACATTACAAGTTCAGTCCAGCTTTTCTTTGGATAGAGCACTGTTCCTTGCAAAGCCTGCTGTGTGGCTGATAACATATTCCAGAGAGGCTGTGCATGCAGAGAGCTTTTCATTCACTTTCTCAGGGCGTAGCGTGGCAGGATATTTCAATCCAAAGCGCTTAGCTATAAAAGAAGCAGAGTGCATTGAAATCCAGGTATTTATACATCTTGAGAGTACCTGCATGCAGTCAACAGAGAAGCGCTCTTCCAAGCTGTAAGGAAAAGCATTATTTTCACGTTTCTTCCCAATTTGCCTTAGACATATACAAGAGTTAGAATATAAGACAGATTTTGCAAGGACCCACAGCAGTCCTTACTGTTTTTTTGGGGTTTCCCAAAGAGAACTGTGCTCAGGAGGTGGTTCTGCTGCCAGAGGTTTTATCATGTGGGCCGAGTATCATAACGGAACAGACAACACCATCTTCATGTGTTTTCAGACATGTTATTTACTGGGGTTTCCCTGAAGAAAGCTCAGGAATTCTTTCCTGATGACTCACTGACCAAGTGATTGTTTTTATATAAACTTTCCTTCAGCTGGTTGGAGTTGGAACACAGTGTCTTCTGCTACTTCTGGAGTCTGACTTTTCTCTTAATTTCTTTTAATGGTTGTTCCTGCAGCCAACAGGATGGTTCGAACCTCGTGGCCTTCCCCTGCACCCTGACTTTCAGAGTCTTGAAATCCTGCGGTGCAGCCAGCTAGCAGAAGCGCTGGTGGCAATCGCCGCTCGTGTGTAATCCCACTTTTCAGCTTTCTGCCTCGGAGGGCTTTTTCAGCTCTGCACCTTCCTTGCAGCTTAGGGAGACTGTGCAGTTGATGCTAGCCAAACTGGAGTTCGCGTTTCGCGTGCTGAAATTAAAACCTAAAGTTGATGTTTGAGTTCAGCGGCGTAAAGGTTAAAAGCTGGAAAGTGCCGTTTCCATAATGGAAATCGCTAAAGCTGGAGAGACACATGCCTTCTCTTACATCCCCCTGAATCCTTTCCCACCCTCTTTCGGTGGCTGCAGCAGAGCTGTCTTCTGCCAGCGGAGTGGTGCAGAGTCACTTTTAATTACCTCCTTCCACTGCTTTTGATTTCAAGCCCAACTGATGGCGCCAGGGGCTGAACCACAGGGAGATCTCCAAGCAAGCCCTGCGTATGACAGGCAGCCTTGCCAGGCAGAGTCTATACAGCCCACTGCACTTCCTTGTGGTGTTCTTGGTATTACACTTCAATTTTTTTAGCCTGAGACAGGAGCTATGCTAAAATCTATTAACTCTGTAATGTGCTTACACATGTGAAATTCTAGGTTATGGGCACCAGCTTCTCTTCTGCGCTTCATACCTGAGATAGATGAATATCTCCCACGGCTATATATATTCCGTGTATACGTACGTGTTTGACTCCATGGGTAAAATATCCTGTATACACCGATTTAATAAAATGCATTGCATTATTTTAAGCCAGTAAACATGCAAAGTTCTTGGAGTCTTTTTCATAACCCAGGAGTGGATTTCTTTATTTTTACAGGAACAGGAACGGTTTAGCTGGAATGAAACCATTCATTCCACTGCATCATTAGCTACAGGCAATCTTCAGTTGAAGCCTTTCCCATTTTTCATGTTAAAGCTGTAATAGGTTGACCTATTAATCAACATGTAGGATGAATTTCTGAGACTGAAAGAGCTTGTCTGCATGCCTGTAATTTAAACTGATTTTTTTCTTATGAAAGGAAGGTAGCCAGAAAATAAATTATATTTTAAAGAGTTCACCTCTCTCTCACCCCCTTCTACCATTCACCTTGTGATAAACACCCCAATAGTTCTCCCTGGGCGGATAGAGAGATTTAGCTGGAGTAGCAGATCTCCAGTGTGTCTTTTGATCGTCTCATACTTCTAAAGCAATTTTCTCTTACATTAGGTTAGTTTCTCACATGTCGATCGTATCAGGTGCGATATTCAGTCCTGAGGGTTCAGCCCAGCTTGCTTTTATCAGTTTAAAAATTAATTTCTGGATCTCAGATGAAGTTTTCCTCCTCATCTCCCTGGCAAGAAGCTGTAGCCAGCAACCCACATGATAATGGTAGCATCACCATCTTTAGTCAGCTGCTTCCCTGCCTTTTCAGCAGCCTGCTCTTCTCTTGCATGTGCTCTTACCAAGCTGGATAAAAGCTTTGGGAAGGGTGACAGAAGGTGAGCATAAACAAGGACCTTGTGAGCGAAGAAGGAAAAGAGCTATGTAGTTCATGTAAGATGCAGAGTTATTGCAATTCAACTGTTAAGTGCTCTCAAAGATTGCCGTGCTCTATCCTGTGGATGCTAAAAAGCATTGTCAATGCTATCACAATAAAATCCTCTTGTTCTGGCCATGCAGTTCCATTTGGCTATTAAAAAAAAATGCAGCAGCCCTGGAAACAGGGAAATACAAAATGTTATCTTTCACCAGATGGCACATATCCTTCTACATCGGGGTTGAAACAAGATTGCACCTGTACTGTAAAAAAGGGTATTTTCTCTACTGGGCCTGCATTGCTCAAAATAGAGACCAACGTGTTTAGTCCTGTCATGGCCACATTATACCAGTATCTCAGGATTCTTGGTTAGAGGTGTTTTGGCTTTCTTTTCTCTTGTTATTGCTAGCTGATGAACTCTAGTCCAGCACAGCAGCTGTCATTAGTCTGTCAACACAAAACTATTGTTTTATCCTGCTTCTGTTTTTTCCAATCCTTGAAGTTATCCATGTCTTGCAGGACACTGTTTCAATCCTCCATCGTGCTGACAATGCCTTACGATTTTGTGTTATGGGCAGAAACAAATTTAACTGGCAAGGTCCTACTATTCTGTTTCAATTAGATTATCTAGTGGACACTTGGATGATAAAATCCTTTGAGGCTGCTAGTTCTTCTTCCCATATTGTCATGTATTTATCTGTTTCTGACTGTACTGTTCCTTCTCATTAATCCCCATCTTTACAAACGTAATTAGCAGTCTTTGAGGGTATCATTTATCACTTTGCTAAGATCTGTCAAGTTTCCCTTAGACAGAAAATCTGTCAACTTATTGAGTCTGGCATGCTCTGTAACCTTTATTTAGCATGTCTTTCATTAAAAACATGTTGAAAAGCCTTACAGACAGCTTTTCTGTAGACCATGCTGCTACTTTTGTACTGTGCTTTTGCACCCACTCCACGAGCAGTAGCAGGAGCTGTTGTGTTGGCCCTGCTGGGAGCTGATGACCAGGTGTGGTCCTTTAGGAGAATCTGCAGAATGTAATTTTCTGGTTTGGGGGTGGTGATTTATCCCTCACTGCTTTCCTCCACACCTACCTTCTTAGTTAGGAAAGAATGATAGTGATACAGCAAGGTTTTTTTTTCCACCTGGGACAGTTGGTACAAGAATGCAAGAGCTTTTCTTTAGGAAAGCTTGGTAGCCAAAACACTTTGCTCTGAGGAACCTGATGGAAATCTTCTTGTTATATAGCAAACTTCAGGGTTCGTCACTCAGATTTTCCCCTACTCAGGTCTGGATGACAAGAAACTGCCCATGACAAGGATGAGGAGCGAAAGCAGTAATTCACGCTCATGTGACTTTGATCTCATCAGTAAGTTGCACCCTGAAATACAGCCTGTGGCTCCAGACCGTGGTCTTCTCTCTGTGCTTTATTTACTTCTTGCATGGCCACTGACTGGTTTCCTTTTTCATTTTTACACTAGTTCAGTTCCCATTCTTCGTCCAACACTTCCAAACATACAATCACAATCCCTCAGGCTACTTTTTCCATTAGCGTGTGTTTCATATAAGTCTTCACTTTCTCCAGCCACAGTTTAGTTCACATCCTTGTAGATTTTCTTGCTGATAACCATTGCCCATGTGCATGGTATCTGTGCGGGGACGTAATGAAGTACATGCATTTATAGGCATCTGTGAATTTAAAGTGTGCTAGTTTGTGCTGAGATACATTTCCCTCGAATTCTAGAGAGGATTAGGCAGACATAAGAATTGTTTAATTTGGAATATGTAATTATCAGTTGAAAAATCTGCATCCTATCGGATGCCTTGTCAACACTTTGTGTCTTAAAATGTGTAGTAACCAGAAAACCGAGGCTTTAACCTTTTCTAGTCCGTGCTGGTCCTGTGAAAAATCAGTACTTCTGCGTGTGTGCATGGGATCTTTGTTCGCTGTGATTAATGTTCCACTAACAGTGTCCAATACAAGTTCGGTGCAATGCACAAAGTACCTTTGATGCCAGACATTCTACAGTGCTGTGCAGAAACTAAAGCTAATAGGCATAAGCCTGAGAGGACTGGAATGTTTTCAATTTACTTTTAAACAAATGACTTTATTGTGCCATTCTCGCATGGGAGTAAATTCCACAGCCTCAGTGCCACATTAGACAAAACTTTTTTTTACCTGCTGATTTCTGTTTATACTTGGAGAAAAGAAATTAACCTCAGTTAGGAATTGGGGGGAATTGGACATAACTATTAAACTCGTTGGGAATTTTGCCAGGGGTTTCGCCGAGAGCAGAGTTGGATGGAGTTGCACAGGATGTAGCTGCAGGATGATTTGTGGCGCAAAGTGGAGTTCAGGAATTCTGGATTCCTGAAAATCAAACTCATGAAGGGCACCTGTAGGAAAAGCTTTAAAACGGGCTCTGCATCTCTGGCAATGTAAGGAAGCTGTTGTAATCTGTTTGAATGGTGGTGGGTATCGAAAGGAAGATTTCAAGCAATTTCAGCTGGAGATAGATAAAACCAAATTCCTGAAGGTAACAATTCTCAAATAAGTAATGAGCATCTGTAGAGATACACGAATAACATCTCTTGACCAGAAGGAGAGAAAGTATCTCTGAGTTTATCACGTTGACTGCTGTTGTAGTGGTGAAGGTTTTCAGACTAAGAAAGGGAAGATAAGAATGAGTCTTTAATGCCTAAAGGATGTTCTAATACCATGGATTTGTTAAAATAGGAAATACTTGCAAAATGCTTGAGTAAGCAACATGGATCCATCTGTCATTGCTCCAAGTGGGAGACCTTCTAAAGATAATAAATGCACCGTAGGCTTCTAGTAAGTATAATATAGAATTCGTTTCAGTATGTTTTGATCAATACATGAGTGTACATTAATTACCACTAGATTTTTTAAAGGCTCACTAGGTCTTCTTTGTACTAAACCTTTTTACTAGGCTTTTGGTTTGTGCACACTGTGGTTTTATTGTTTTATAAATCCATAAGCAATCAAGAAAAGGGTTGAGTTTTGTTCACACTAATGCTTCTATTTTCACTTTCACCATCTACACTTCACTAGAATTTTATATTTCACTACTGCATGGAAATCCAAGTTAGGAAAAAAATGACAAGTTTAGGTGACACTTAAATAAATGTAATTGCACAAATTGGACAAATAAATCCACGCACCTGAAAATGGCTGTAGGTCCTTTGGTCTTCCTCTGATGTTTCTAACCAGTGCCTGGTCTTTTCCAAAAAAAGCTGCTTCTTCGCTCACCCTTGTGCAATGGCTTCTTGTAAAACCTTACCTCGTTTACAAAATGAACAATGTAAATGGTACAAAAATCATTCTGCAATGTCCATGGAGCCCTAAAGCCTTTACAACCTCTGCTTGTTCCTCAAGATGAGTTGTACCCTCCAGAGGAAGACACTGCAAAAGTTTTTGTAGACTGTCAAGAAGGAAGGGGAAGAAGGCCTCAGCTATTTCCATTTTGACTTGTAAGACAGGGAAATTCTGTCCTGTTTGTTTCTCCTTATTGCTAGCTTTTTTTCCATTTTCAAAGCCATGGTGTATGTTGATTATTACTGGAAAGAAACCAGTATGTGTGTAGAGGGCGACGGCTTTTGCATAGTCAAGTGCTGCTACGAGTCCAACCTGAGATGGGGAGCGTTACTCGGCGCCACTGGGAAGCTTGTGGGGGCAAAGAGTGCCAGTTCCACCTGGCTGTGGTTTATTTCCATGAGCAGAACAGTGATTTTGTTACAAATGTAGGTTTTCTAAGAAGTCTAAGATGTGTTTCAGGATGTTTTGTTAAGCACCTCTCCCTGCAGTGGGGCAGAAGCCATCACTTGTGTGTAAGGAAGGCTGAGGGTCACCGGGCAGCAGGGAGCTCCCAGGGCACGCCAGCAGATACCCAGCTGAGCTCTTCAGATGGGAAATTGGACTGTGGCATGCAAACATCACCAGGAGCCGAGGCTGTGCTAGCTTTCCAGGCTGGATAGAGCAAGGAGAAACGACGTGCTTTTGCCTGAGGCTCCTCAAGCTATCTCTAACCCGCTTGCTTCCTGCCCATCTGGAAACGCGCGCCTCTGACATGTTGAAGTGTCTTGGGAAAGGAGGCGAGGAGGAGGGAACGCACCGCCGGGGAGGCATCTGATCCCCTTTGTCTCCCCAAATACCTGTGTACGGGAGGGATATAAGCTGTGCTTAAAGCTTGCTGCTTGGGGGGCCCCAGTTTGGCAGGCACGCCGGTGGGGAACACATGCTCTGAAGCCGGAGGGTGTCTCAAATGAAATGCTATTTGACTCTCGCCACGCAGGTCTTAATAATCCATGGGTCTTAATATGGCTATAAGGCCATAAATTCAGGGATTTTGACCTCAAAGTCTTTGAGTGTGTTTAAAAATAGCTCACCCATCCTCATTTTATCACTTCATATACCCTGACACAATTTTGGAACCTGCCTCCGTTCCATCGAGCAGGGGAATGCTATAATTAAGAATCAGAGTTTTTGAAAGGCCGTTCTCTCCTAGCTTAAGGCAGAATAAGGCTGTATGTATTTTGCAGGAGATTATAAACAATTCATTGGCTAAAATTAGCAGTAAAAAGGGAGCCCCAGTTCTTTCCTGTGCTGTGGTTTGTACCACAAAGACTTAGTGTTTTTGAATCATGACAGAGCTCTCTAAAAACCTTGAAAGCATATTATGTATGTGTCATTTTGGCTCCGTTTGGAATAGTCTCACCTCTAAGCCAGAAGGCCATGGGTTCAAGTTCCTTGCCCGCCCTTGGATTTAGCTGTCTCACAGTAATTTTATTACAGAAAGCATTTTAAACTAGAACCACGGGGGAAGAAGAGTGAAACTTTTGTATCCGTAACCGTACTGCAAGGCGTTCAGTCATTGGGGTGATAATTCAAATGACAGCTCTCTTGCTGCCCGTGTTTGTTTTAGTAGGCATGAACCCACAGAACATACTGCCCTAATGTTGTGGCAGCTTTTCTCCTGTTGACAAAGGAACTTCTAATCCTCAGGAGCGTGGATGTGTGAGCAGCTGCCCTCTGTCTGAAGGAGGTTTGCATTTTCATCGTGCCGCCCCAAGGACAGGGTTCCTTGTGTGTGCTTCGCTCTGCAAAAGCTGAAAAACCAGCAAAGTTGAACGAATCCAGGTTTTGCTATACCTCTTGCTACAGACCAGTAACAGAATTAAAACAAAAATCCAAGTTTTGAGCTGAAAATGCAACAGGTCAGTTAGAAGCTAATTGGTAGAAATACCCAACTGAAGTGCTAGCTTGGGGTTGACTTGAACACCAATAAAGCCAGGGGGCAGCTCCATATGTGTCTGCTTGGACCTTGAGGGAGCATATATGTCACTGATGCCTTTGTAACTTCCCCACAGAGAGGAAGTCAGAGTGACTGAAAGTTCAAACTTTATAGTTTCAGTTTATTGTGGTTTTTGTTTGTTTTTACCAACAAGCATGTGACCTTATAAAGCGCTGCTTACAGACGTGTAGTAACTTACCAGACTCACACATCTCTCTGCTGCTTAAATACAATTTGCATTTATTTGGGAGGGGGGAGGAGTGGCAGAAAATCTTTTAATTTTCTACTCTTTTTGCAGAATACTTAGGTTTTGGCGTATTTATACAAAATGGAAGCCGTGCAACAAAGCAGTCTCAAATTTCATTTGGTCCAGGATTGCGTGGAGTGTAGTTACGCACAAATTATTTCTTCCCTTCAAAATCATTTTCCCAGTAATTTTCAATTTCTGTTCTTGTGGCGCGAAACCGAAATGCTCCTTTTTGGGTGAATTTCTTTTGTTGAGCAATATTTGTTAGACTTCAGTAACTGTCCCAGCGTTTTCAGATTCCTCTCCTGCTCTGCTCGGAGGCCGTTGTGCCACAGGAATGCTGCAGCTGAGATTTGCACTCGGGAAGTTAAGGGGCTTCTGAAACGGGGAGTTTGCATGGTGGTGATTGCTGGTGCTCTGCTGGGTGCTCAGCTCCTGCCAGAATTTGTAGGCTGTTGTCGCTCTGCCTGCCAGAGCGCTGATGGAAAACCCATTCCTGCATCAGCGAACGTTGAACCCTCAGACCTGAGTTATCAAATGAAATGTTTTGACCAGAACTTTGGCCAAGATGTGTTTGGCATATTAAGAACATCTGGGAAAAGTAGGTCTATTTGCATAAGATGCTGGTCTTATATGTCCTCTTGATAAATGAGATTAAATGCATACGTTTTTTCTCCTTTTCTCCAGATAACCAATTGCTGTAGGGTGCTACGGAGACTATGAGAATTGGGGTGAGAGACGGGGGATAATCCATCTTGTCGCGGCCACATCTGGGATTCGGGTGGGGTGGTCCGTGCAAAGCTGGAGCTGGTAATGGTCTGTCAAAAGCAGGGGTAACGGCTGGGCTAGCCAGCTAGCCTGGGAGGGAGGTGTCCACAAGACAGATTTCCCTACTAAGATGTGGTCTGCAGTGGGAGAAAAAGATTGAGAATCCTACCCGTGGAGTCTGGCGTGGTAATGTGGCCTGAATGCGAGGCAAAGGGGAAAGGAAATGGTGCTGCTCTGGAGCACAGTGATCCAACTGTGTGAAATCGGTGTGGGTGCTATTAAAATGCCGTCTTCCTCTCCCTTCCCCTTTCCTTCCTCCCTCCCTCCCCCTCCGCTGTCAGCCTGGCTGAGGAAAAGTCAAATAACGTACGACTGTGTTCCTTGGCATCCCGACTGCAATTTCCCTTTAGGGGCTTCGGACTTGAGAATGGGAGGTTTTAAATCTTGCTGATTCGTGCTATTCCTGCGAGCATATGTGTGAGGGGAGAGAACAATGCGAGCTCGAAACAGAAATCGCAAGTGAGAGAAATCGTTGCTGCTAAATCAGGTGTTGCAGAGGCCAGTGGAAAAAACGGGCTCTAAGAAAAGTAGGAAATGGCTTTGTTTAGAGCTGGGAAGGTTAATGAGAATGAACTAGAAAGTGCTCTCTGTGTATTCAGCCCCCGAGGATTTGAGCAAAGTTAGAGGGATTTATTTACTGATTATCCAGACTATACAACTGGCAATAAGATTAAGTGAGGAATTTTGGAACATGCTGACATTTCTTATTTGCATCATTTACTATGGAGATCATTTGTCGGTGCTGCACTGAGCTTGTGGTGAAGCAGGGCTTAGTCTGGCCCAGCAGAGACGGGTCTGGTACTTCTCATGGCTCGAGGGATGTGGGGGTGAAAACAGTTTAACGTCCTCTTCTGTGTCTCCGAGAGGAAACATCAAGTTTGTCTAGGTGCTTATCAGAGGAGAGTTTCAGAATATTTTCCTAGACATCATTAATTATGGGGAAAAAAAGCCCAGTTATAGGTGACACATTGCATTAGATAAAAAAAAAAATAAAAGGCAAGGCTGTAATTTATCGAGCCCCTGCATTGGATACTGTGCAGAACTGCCCCTCTGTAAGGCCTCCCTCAAGTCCTTCCCTCCCAGGATGCACGGAGATGTGCACGCTGCCCTTCTCCCTCTATTCCCATCTGTTTAAGCCAGCCTGGAAAGCTGGAAGAAATGGAAGGAAACCAAAGAATAAGAGCTCAGTACCAGATCTAGGAATAGAATTGTGATTTTTCTTCTCTGTTCTGGGTTCCTGCCTCTCAAATGACCACGTTTAGTGGAAAAACATGCAGCTCTTCTATGCTACACACATAGGCACAAGAAGTCATAAGCTGTATTTTAAATACGTAGTCTTGGGCAATGTGTTTTCCCTCACCAAGCCACCCTCCACAAACTGAGCACTTAACGTGCTTCTTCCTAACCCCACAAGGTAGGACAGCTCCTTGTCCCTAATGGGATCCTCCAGCTGAAGCTGGTACATTGCTGCTGGAACTAGGCGAGTTTTGTATGTCACCCTCTGATGCTCAATTACTAAAAGTCCTCAGTATCGATCACTTCTGCAGGGTTTTGGAGACCAATCTTCTAGGAATGGTTTTGGTGAGAAGAAGAATAACAGATGAATGGCAAGGTGTTATTTCAGTCTTTGCGAGCACTGTTACCATTTCTCTGATCAGCATCATAGGTGATTAATTCTCTGTTTTTCTACTTTCATCTTCTCCAGCAGAAGCTGCAAGGCTTCTATTTGCTTTCCTTTGCAGGGGAGCTGTGTACAACAGTCAGTAGCTCAAATCATCGGATGTCTGGCTGATGCCTTCACCCATCGATCACCTTTTCTCACAGCAGTCTCATGATTCTGTTCCCTTTATAATTAATGTTTGCTGCTGTTTCAGGCTATTGTCTTTGGGAATTTGCTTTGTGTATTTTGTAACAAATGCACAACAAATTTCCCCATGAACATCTTCCATGCTAATCATCACACTTGAAGTTTTTATCATCATGTCTTGAATTCCTGGGTAAGTCACCACTATATGAGACATCCCAAGATCCACTGACCTCTTCTACACTGAAATAATGGCAAATACTATGCCAGTGATATCTCACATCTAGATTTTTTTTTTCAAACGTGCTCCTATAAATACGAGGCACTTCATGTGTTGTTATGACAAGGAAATTCTTTGACTGAAAAGTTTGCAAATTCCAAAGTAGTATTTGTTTTATAAACAAAGGTGCTGTTTTCCTTATGCCAGCCTCTTTTTGCTTTTGCTTGTCCAGCAGTCTGTTCTGAAAGGCATGAAGCAGCTGTTGGCCCGGAATCAAAACTTGCAGTGCAGGGAGGGTTATGTAAAAGTCCTTTGTGTGAAAGATGTACATGGCAGCAAATGGTGAAACTGGAGTACAGATTCTTTGAGGGGATTTTGCTATTCACAGCAATGTTTTATTTGTTATTTATTTTGTAAAGAACAGAAAGGAAAGTAGAAGGCAGCATTGGATTTTTTTAATATATTTTTTTTTGCATTGTCAAAAATGCTCATTCTTGTTGCAGTTTGTAATTTCATGCTGCTTTGCACCCAGTATCACCCAACGGATGGAAGGGCTGCAAGTGTAGTGCTTTCCTTACCCCAGAGCAGGATCTTTGTACTCAGGCCATTTCTGAGGGATGCTGGCCTAACCTGAGGAGAAGACTGCAGCTCCCCTAGTCCATCTGTTTCTGTGCTTCACTATTCTTACCATGAAACATTTTCAAATTACTGCTTTGACATCTTTACCCATCCATCTTGGAGAATCATCTCTCCCCTTCCACAGAAGTTAATTCTGAGGTCACTAGTCCCAGCTAATCCTAATTTTTCCTTTCAAGTAGTGTTCTGCAGAGCCCTGTACGTCCTCCTCAGTTGTTTCCTCTGATCACTCTTAAAATGTGCCACGAATTCCTGGTAGTGTAATAACCAGAATTGGATACACAATTCTTGTGCTGATTTCATAATAGCAGGACATTGTCAGCTAATACTCTGTTTATACTCCGCTGCAGATGCAGTTCCATTTCTGCTGAGCAGCTTCTTAAGTGGCCATTCTCATGCTGTGTGTTTATAACTGATTTATTCCTGCCCAAGTAAAATATGTTCTATTCATAATGGATTTCATTTAGATCTTTAAACTGCTTCCCCAGATCATTGGGAATTCTGCTCCTGTCGTCTGACATATTTACTACAATCCCTTCTACTTTCTTCTTGCCTGTAAATGTAATAATCACAGGCTGTAATCCACCATCCCGAGCATTAAGGCATTAATAAGCACGTTAAATAATACATCCCACATGAAGTCCCCCGATAGAGTTCTCCAGTTTGACAGTGAACCATCAACAGCTTTTCTACGGAAACGTGTGTCCAACCAGTGCTCGCAGAGGGAGCACACTTCCCTTAATGAAAACCTCACGAGGTGGTGTCAGAAAGCTTGACCAAAGACCAAAACACGTGGCATCTGATGTCACAGCCCTAAGATCTGAATCTCTGCTGTAAAATGAAATGGGACTGAGTTGACGTTATTAGTTGTCAACCTTGTGGGTTGTTGCCTTTTTCTTTATGTGCTTAAAACTAGATCATTTGGCTCAGTCTTACCAGGAGTAGGCTGGTCCTTAATTCACTGCCTCTTCTTTTTAAAGACTCTACAAGAACTTCAGCTGCACAAAGTGCTGAAGAAAAAGAAAATGGCAGTTTACAAAAATTGCCCTAAATGCTTATGGACTATAAGACAAAAAATACTCCAAACGTGTCAGAGTTCTGGTAATTTATCATCCCTTTCAGTCTCGTAGTTTCAATCAGTTTCATGATTGAAGGAGACAGGGAGAGAGCCCAATGCAGAGTTGAATGTTTGGGATCATTAACATCGTGTAAATATCTGGGGACCCGTGTGTGGATTCAGCAGAAGGTTTTAGCTAATGGTCTGTGCTATACAATGTCTGTGAGCACAAAGAAGAACCCAAGTAGACGATCGTTGAAATGAATCCAGCCAGTTACATACTCTGAACCAAATCGAGCTCAGCTGTGTCTATCTTCTGCATGGGTACAAAGTGAGCCGGATCGTGTGGAAGGGAAAGCGGGATCCTAACCTCTGTTTGGAGCAGTTCAAGGCTGCTAATGAGAGCATGGTTGCTGAAAGGGGCAGCCCGTGGGTGGCTCAGTAAAGGCAACAGCAGTTCCCAGGCAGGAGATGCTGAAAGCATGAAGAGAGTGGCAAAGCTGCCCTCTGCGAGGGAAAAGGCCAGCTTCCAAGCTGCCCGGGAAATGTTCTGCTGCTGCTGCTGGCTTTGTTGTAAACGCACAAAAATAATGTATTGTCATTTACTTGTGGTTCCTTCCAGTAAGAAAACCTCACTGTGTGAAGCCGTCATGTGGTTTCAGCAGTCCTCTGGCAAAAGGCACACTGTGTACAGCGGAGAGCGTCTTAGCTGAATTGTATCTACAGCTTCAGATGAAAATGAGGAGAGAGTATCAGGAATCGGTTGAAGAGACTTAAGAAAAGGCAGGAGGTTAGGACAACTGCAGTTTTCTAAGTGTTGGTGCATTAAAGAAAAACCCTGCTTGGACAGGAATAGCTAAAACAGGTTCAGCAGCTGTAAATTCAAACGTAAATGCAGTCTGGAGGGAATGACTCATTTTCAGGTTGTTGTTATAAACTTGCATTTGTAGATAAAGGATAGGAAAGTAGCTTTTAAATGATGGGTTTCTCCCAGCAGTCGCGGATTTATTTCACAGCTTACGGAGCACTGGTTTGCTGCTGCTTTGGCTTTTACCCTTTCGCCAGTCACCTTCCCGTCTGCTTCCTCTCAGTCATTTTTAATGGAATGCCTTTTTGATTACATAAAATTGGTTGATACACTGCTCTAATGAAAATGCTAGACAAATGCTCCTTCTTGGAACTGACATCAGGAATGTTATACAAGACATTCTTAAATATGCTGGCAGCTGCCCTGAGTGTAATGAAATCATGGAAATTAGAAGTATTGCTCTCTCTGTGTGGCCAGCTCAGGACTGTTTTCAGTGCGTTACCCAGTTTTGCTGTGAATTTCGAAAGGAATTACTTTTCCTGAAATTTTCTTGGGCCACTCTGCAACGTGCTTATAATTCCCTCAATCAGAAAAATTATCCTGATATTCTGAAGTACTATTACTTTCTTAGGATTGCGTGTAATGACGTCTGCCTTCTTCCTTTTGCATCACGTGAAGTCATTCTTCTTGCACCAGGAAGTTTTCAGTCTTGAGAAGACTGATAACTCTTCTGGTAGCAATGCACATGGAGGGTGAAATCCTTTCCCACTGCAGCCAGCACGAAAATGCCCACAAACTGAAGTGGTTTGAATTTCACATGCAATTTTTAGGCTTCTCTTGTGTGACACGTTAATCCTTACTACGTTTTTAGTACAGAAGGGTGTTTTTAGCACAGTAGCAATGATGCAGACTTCATGTTTTGCTAGCAGCTTTTCATGCAAGGATCATAAGGCAGCTTATGAAAGAAAGGTGAGACCTGCTGCAGAGTGTAAGGAATAGTTTTTATTTTCACTTTTGTAAGTGCAGAGAAAGTAGACAGGACTGTCTCCTTACCTCTGAGGCAATGTGTACCCGTGTATGAACAAAAGCACCATCCTGGCTTCCATGCTACCTTCTCCTGTGTTGTTTCACCTATTGTTTCACCTATTGTTTGTCTGTACCTTTAGAGTATTTTCATCAGATAGTCAGAGCTTCGCTTTTCCCAGATTAATCTCACTTTCTTTACCCAATTTTTAGCTCTCGATTCTCCCGTAGTTTCTTTGTTGTAGGTTTATAGAAGTTCCTAAAGTAACTGCAGTTGTGTTGATTTGAAATAATAATATTTCATTCCTGACAACAATTATTAGCAGTATTAAGAGCCAACTGATTGAAAATAGCCCAGATTCGTATCTATATGTGTTAGCTGATGCTTAACACTTGCTCTTGGGATCAACAAGTTCTGGCTCAAGATGAGGACCACTGAAAGGGGCCTGTGGCTGCCCCGTGCCTGGGGAAAGGAGGCGTAGAAACCCACTTCCAGCTTTGATTCTCCTGTTCCATTCAGCATGCTGAGGTGGGTATCTCTTGGCCTCCTCTCCAGCATATGCCAGCACACTGTGGGACATGCAGGAAGCGCTGCTGTTCATCAAGAGAAGGCCTGGACAGTGTTTGGAGGTGGTGGCAGGGTTGTGCGGCTGCCCAGTTACCTGGGCACTGGATGCACACCAGGAGAACATGCCAGGGAGCTCCTGCAAGGCTGGGTTTCCTTGCTCTTCAATACACTAGCAAATTTTCAGCCTGTAAGCGCTCGCTTCTCAGCAAGTTACGATATTTTCCAAAGAAGATTGTGGAAAGCAGCTGTTCACTTAGTAGGTGTTCATTCAAAATTCTGAAAGAACAAAACGTATGTGGAATAGGGTGTCTGCATCATTTCTATCTTGTGATGCCCAGCATTACCACGCAGCCTCATTCTCAAATGTTGGCACAGAGAAAAGCCTGATAACTTTTATCAGTGTGCTACAGTAGCAGGGAGATCTGTTAGAAGCAAAATTTCTGGTGTATGAAAAACGCTCACATCAAGGTGGTTTCTAGCATGACAAGCCTTCAGCTGAGATGGCAAGTCTTTAAGAATACTAAGGCTGAAAGCTTTTGCAATAAATTACTGTAAACTCTTGAAAGATTGATCTTTCTTGATTTTCAGACAAAATAAATCAGCAGTATGTGCTCAGCTCTATTACAATTTCAAACAAGACGTGGACTCCTGAAGTATTAGCCACTTTCTGTAAATGTCACCTATGAGCCTGTATCTAAAAGGTTAAATGTTTGCAGACTTATTACCCCTTGCCTTAAAGATCAGAGACAAATTACTATTTTTACTTTACATTCTCTTGATGAGGATAATGATAAACATCTGTCACTTCGCTGCTCAGCCAGCTAAGAATCCCATTGCAATCTGTAATTTAAATGAGGGGGGGAACACACCGAAGAAGTAAAAATACACGGACAAACTGTACTTTACGTAGACAACAAAGGCAAAAAGAAAGAGAATACAAATCCGTGGCAACTGGCAAAGGGGAATTTTCTGCCTGCAATCACTTGCCTAAGATCTGTGGTTATATGATAGGCATATGATTTTCCATTTATTTGGTATTTCACAAGGAAAATTCAACTAGTTTAGTTTCAAACGTGGAGACTAAGGAACATAATCTGCATGCTGTGACACTTCAGCATGTGAAGGTTATTAACAGAATGATTAAGGTCTATAGGGTAGTGTGTCTACTGTTGTTACAGAATTGAAAAACGTTTTCATCAAGAGCTCTTCCAGTGTCCTCCACAGTCCCAAAATGTTTAGGAAGCACCGCTGATTATTTTTCAAGTCTTTAGATCAGCTGTTTTTCCAGTAATTCATCTGTGAGTAAGAACAATCGGATCCGTTGAGGCTGTTAGAACCTGTTCTTTTACACACACTTAATTTTGTTTTTAAATGGTACATTGGATCTTATGTCATAACAAAATTAGGAGTTAACAAACAACTGTCACAATTTCACTTAGATCAGACAGATTAAGCCACGGTTTATAAGGAAATAAGATGTGATCTACCTGCTAATGCTGCATGAGCGTTAGGACATGAAACTGTAAGAGTGGCTTTTTGTGCAAGGAGAGGCCTCTTTGGTGCTCTTCTAGCTCCAGTGGTCCTTTACTAATGGGCTGGCAATGAATTTCAACGGGTCAAGGAGTCGGTAAAGTGCCAGTGACGTGCAAATTTCAGCTAAATGCTGTGTTGTAAAAGGCGTTGTGCTGATAGCGGTAAGTCTGGCTGGTATATAACTAGGTTTTGTTACTAGTTTATTCGTTTTTGCACGTAATTTCTGCTTCCTTGTGTTATGCTTCCAGCTACCCACAGAATGGGTTTAGATTTTATAGTCCATGCTCATATGGCTTAAGTGCTCATTTTCTTCGTTTTCAGGGAGAAGTATTATATGTCAGAGTTTGTGGAAAGGACATTGTTCTTTTGACTTTCCAGGTTGAAATTTAATTCTTTTGGCGTCTTTGAGCCTCGGCAAGCGGTTTGATTTTTGCCAAAGGGATACTGTTCTTTTATTTTTAAGTTTCCTTGGTTTTGTACAGGCCAAACTGAAGCAAAGTGCATACCTTTTAGCTCCCAGTCAAAGTTCCTGGTATTTTCTTTAATTAGGTCAGCTGTTTACATACAAAGATGTTTTTTTTCCTCTCCAATGAAAAAGAAATCTCTAATATATAAACCAGCCTATGTTATGCTGAGCCTTGAGCACTGGAACCGATGATGGTTTTGCTGTTATCCATCATAAATCCTTTGTTTATGTAGGTGCTATTCACATCTAAAAAATTTCAGGCTGAATTGCAGAATTTGTCACAACTGAGTCAGCCTTAAGAAACAACGATGTTTTTTACCCATAGGAGGGTAAAATTAAATATCCAGACTTACAGCACTACTTTATTGCATGAATCAGGCTGGCTAAATCGGAATGGTGAAAAATAATAAAAATTGTTAATAAATATTGCAGCAAGTGATCTGAGATAATTTCTTGGGGTATCATTTACCTCCACACATCTTTATCCAAAAACGTTCCTTAACATAAAATTACAATTTGTGTGGAAATATATAATCGAAATATATATAATATATAATTTTCTCTTTGTGAAAACAAGTTTGCTTCTTATATTGCATTAACCTCTAAAATTCCAGATTTCATAATGTTAAAACACCAACGTTAAACAGGTAGGTACTTCGTATTTTAACTTCCAGTCATTCTTTGTATGAGTTGTGTTGCTGGATTGTTACAGTTTAAATCCATTTTGTTCCCAATATTTTTCCAGTTTGCTTCAGTCCGAAAGACTTTTCCTTTTTTCTTCCATGCAGACTGAAAATGATGAGAACGGCCAAGCGGACAATTTTTCAATGGACCCCCAGCTGGAGAGGCAGGTGGAGACGATTCGAAACCTAGTGGACTCCTACATGTCTATTATCAACAAATGCATCCGCGATTTGATACCGAAAACAATCATGCACCTTATGATCAATAATGTAAGTAACAGCCAAGCTTCTAAATTATTTTACATCTGCCAAATCTCTTCTGCTCGTACAAACACTTTTCTTGAATAGAGCAGCAAAAACAGCACGTATTAAAGAGAACACCCTGCCATAAATGTCACATTCTAAAACAAAATATTCCACTCTTCTTTAGTAGTACGATGTCCTGCAGCCTTCTGAAAGTCTGGCACAGTGTTCTGGGAGGTTATTCCAGCATGCTGAAAGTTGCATTCATTTATGTCTTAATAAGAATATAAATTGTTATTTAAAGGTAAACCAAGGATCCTTTTCTTTTCTCTGTTTTGCTTTTGGTATAGTAGGAAAAAAAAAAGGGTTGGGAGCTCCATCTAGGCAGTCTATGAGAGCAGCAGAGCTGTGCTTCCTTGATTTTCAGTCTGTAACCCTTTGTCATGGTTTGTTAAAGAAGTTTGTATTTTATTTGGGTTCCTTTATATTTTCAGATTGCCATTTTCAAGGAATAAATCTGGAAGCGTTGGACACTGTTGTTTACATAAGCTGATGTGGTTGTTTGATTTATTGTGTGTGTCTTTCTTAGATCTGAAGATTATTTGGTTAAAGAAATGGCTTTGAGATATCATTGTTTTTCCACTGCACTAGGATCTCAGCCTTCGTTTTTTGGCAGAGTTCTGAATGGACCTCGTTGAACTGAGCTTGCCATTAGAGCCGTTGCTGCCACGTGAATTAATAGCGGAGCACAGAGATCCTGTTAGTTATGTATAGTGCCTTTTCTGTGGTCTCTCAGGTCATCCAACCGATCAGTTGTTACAAATACAATGTGTTGTAACACAAATCTGGTTAGAAAGGAGCATTTATGTTTGACTTGGAGCCACCTCTAGCCTTAGTCTGATGGATTTCATTAGCCTTGTAGAATTTGTGTTGCACTTAGGTGTTTGGACAGGAAATTTCAATGGGATTTCCAGGGACATACAATACGAGCAGAATATTTGGAAGAGGACAACAGAGACTCTGTTAACTTCTTTAGGTTTAGGGAAGTCCAACCCCAAATTGTGCTCTAGTCCTGGGTGAGTTTGTGCAGAAGAGTACGGGAATGATGGAGCTGCCTGTTTCTCTCCCATACACAGACACACCCTGAAATCAGCCATGGTCTCAAATTTGTAAGGTGAGCAAGTTCCCTCTGCTTTCCCTCTGCTCTTTCCAGATCACAGCCAGCAACTTGCTGCTTCAATTTAGCACAACTTTGGTGCCTTTAGAAAGGGCTGTTTTTCAGCTCTCATTTCATAAGCTGTAGAGTTCAGTGAGCAGATACTTTTGAACGTTTACATTAAATTTTCTGCCACTCACCTCCTCATATGGAATAGCTTAAGGGTCTCTGAAGTGCTGCTTTACTCAGGAGGAGAATACTGTAAGATTTTGTACTTTCAATCTCATCAGCTGTTAACGCTGGTCAAGTCTGCCATGCTGGTTGCGTGTGGCACACAGAAACAGCATCCTTACCGCATCATCTGCCTTTCAATTGACCTCATAGTCCGTAGCTGTGTTTGGGCTTGCCAGTGAGCTAAGCCCTACACCTCAATCCTAGAATTTCAATTTCTGGAAAAGAGTCAGAACTTTTAAAAAGACTGTGAAGAACTGAAAATGTTTCTGCACTAGTTTCTGTGCAGCATAGGCAGCAAATACCACGCTAAACACAAAATGTGAGTTTTAAAAAATCAGAACTATTAAAAAAAAAAAAAAGAAAAAAGAAAGAAATGCTTGAATTAAGACTGTTGAGCCAAGCCAAAAGGTTGTGCAAAGACCTGAAAAGCAATGGTGCTGTGAGGGAAGGTGGGTCCCGTTAAGTAGTGCACGTGTTCCTTGGAGTTTTCAAAAGTCCTACCCATCCACCTGGAATTAAGTGAAAATATCCTCCCTCCCCCTTACTGATCATATTCTGTACTTTCTGCTGCTCCATCATGTTGCTTCCAAAACTCCAGGAACAAATTGATCCCAAGGAATTTGTTTCCATGACAATTGTAACCTCCCAATTCCTCCTAGAACTTCCTTTCCACTTTGTGGGCCTGTAAATGAGCACTTAAAATTCAAGGGGAAGTATCAGGTTCAAACTCAGTGTACAGAAAATAATTAGATGTGTCCCTCAGCATGCTTTGAGACCTAAAACTAGACCGTTGTATTCCAAATGCATCCCTTATTCTTCCCTTAGGGTGGATGTTGATTACCTTAAAAGAAAATACATTTACCACACAGAACTGCATTGAGTTACCATTAGAAATTCAAACATGCACAAACAAAACACACATTTCAGAATTTTCAGCATTATTTCATGGTGCCTAGGTATCACAGATTATTCAAGAGGGGTGGTCTTGGAGTAGACAACGTATGTTCCACAAGCAGTGTTGATATTAATCGCAGCTGAGTAGAAAAATGATCAAGTATTTGTTACTACCAACCTTAAGGTTAAGGAACAGATTGTTTTTGCGTTTGAGACTTTGATGTCTGTTGTAGTCTGCCCACTGATAAATGAAGGTTCCTTGCAAGCCCATCTCACCCCATTTGGACAGGGTGACAGGGCAAGCTTTGCGGTATTGGTGCTTTGGATGCTGGCTGTGGTTCAGCTTTGACTGCAGGTCTGATGTCTGCAAAAGAAAACATTTTAAACCCTTGCTTTGTATTTTTCTGTATTTTTGTTTTGTTCTGTGTTTTGGGTTTTTTTTTGGTGTTTTTTTTTTTTTTGAGCAAAGCCATGAAGAAGTGTCACTTTCCCTTTCTTTCTCAAGCTGGAGAAAGTGGCCATCATGGAAGGTCTTTATCTTGTAAAGTGCATCCCCTTGCAGAAGGAAGGAGATTTGATTCCAGAACTGTCCTTACCGCAGCAGCCTTCCCTTCCAGAGGGGTTCAGGGAGTTTCTTGAGTTTGTGCTAGTGGCAGGCAGGGATCTCTCATGATAATTGTCACAGGATGATTTTTATTTTTTTTTTCAAACAGATATTTGTGGTTTAACAATGCTTTTACAATCAGCTCTGGCCTTAATCTAATTTTAGGACTTCTTTTTTTTGAAGTGATGCCATTAAAATGCTCATTTCATCGAGTAGAATGTGATGCTGTTTAACTCCGATATCTGTTTTTAATGTGGAGTCTTTGGCAATCACGAGGGAAGTAGTGTACTCTGGCTCTTGATCAGTACCATCTACTGGAAAACAGCATGAGACTCATGGAAAATTTTTGCAGGCTTTGCTAAGAGTTTGTGCATCTCCTGTCATACGTGAATGGGAAATGACAGCCAAGCTCGGTCAGTATGGTGTGTTTTCCTGTAAGGTCTGTCCTGGCTTCTTTTCATCATTAGGTGACAAGAAAGGGTCCAGCACCTGTGCAGTTTGACTGCTCTTAATTGTGAACGCAAGCACTGCCGTAGTCTTGTTGTCAGGATTTAGATCAACTAGCACAAAGCCCTGTGCAAGTGGAGCTCAGGTTTATGTAATCAGAATCTCGGGAATGTATTATTGTTAGCATCTCCAGCTCAAAAAGAGCTTTATAGAGCAAAAAGCCAGATGAGAAATAGATCAGAACAGCAATGAAAGGTTTGAATGCAAGGATTTAGTAGGTCAGCAGTTGGTCTATTTACCAGCGTCTTATTTACTCAGAGTACCTCTAGCTTTTTATCTCTCGTAATGTGGCCCAGGTTTCCATAACCAGGGCAGGCATAGCAGGAAATCAATATAGTAAATTAGATTACTTGGAGCCTTCTCCCTTCAGTTTGAATGTGTTTGGATGGGATATTTAGAATTTGACAAAGTTGTTGGAGATGAAAGACACCATCTCCAGCAGGGTGAATTGTTGCTAAGAAAATAATTGACAAAGATGCTATAAAGCCTGAAAATTCCCATTCCCAAGGGAATTTTGTATCTGATGGTATGCTAATGGCTGACATTTACCTCTGGGTCAGCCATTTAGTATTGGACCAAAATGCTAGCTGACTTGTGGGAGCCACTGGGAAGCCTTGAAATTGAATTGTAAACATAGGTGTCACTTTAGAGACATTGACCAGTGTTAATTATGACCATGTCTAATCTTTCAAAGACAGAGAAAAAAAAAAAAAAGGCCACAGTTCATGTGGAGGGACTATACAAAACCATCTTATTCTCAGATGTGAATAGCAGTCGCAGAACATGGCTTTATATTTGCATTAAAACCATCTACGTGCAGGCAGCTGCTCTGCCCAGCTGTGTGTGCCAGCCTTTCCTTGGGTCAGAGCTCACCTTCAGGCTGCTGTACCATCAGCTCAACCTGAGTTCAGCATTTTTAGTCCCCAATAGGACCTAACAAAAGCCGCAATACCAATAGCATTGATGTAAACAAGGTAGCAGGAGAAACAAATGAAGTTTAGGTAGGTCTCTCTCCTGGCTCTATGGATCTCCCACTGTACTTGTTCAGTACTGTATTTTGCTTTGTTTGTTTGTTTGTTTTGTCTGATGAAATAGGTCAAAGAATTTATCAACGCAGAGCTCCTGGCTCACTTGTATTCTTCTGAGGACCAAAACACTCTAATGGAAGAGTCAGCTGAACAGGCACAGAGGCGAGATGAAATGCTCCGAATGTACCAAGCTCTGAAGGAAGCCCTAGCAATCATTGGCGATATCAGCACTAGCACCGTGTCAACCCCTGCACCACCTCCTGTAGATGATTCTTGGCTCCAGCAGGCCCGCAGGTAAGGATCTTCATATCTGCTTTGTAATGAAATTTTGGATGCGCAGACGTTGTTAGCATCAGCAGCTCCCTCTTTACCCATCTCTTTGGGCATTCCTCCAGGTCTTCAATGACATTTGTGAGGGGAATCAGAAAATCGTGCTATTATCTAGATGTTTTGTGTTGCTTTAAGTATTTTAGGGATGAAGAACATGCATATATATGTTTCTTGTATGTTGCCAAGAATTTCTGGAGCAAGATAGACCTTAAATACCCATGAACTCTTCCTAGTAAAGCCACCTGCCTTCTTTCCCAGTATCCTGTGTTCTGTTCAAGGCTGGCTTGGAGAAAAGGCTCCTTGTAGTTCAGGTTTCAGTGAGTTGCATGATTCCTAAAACGTCAGGAGCTTTGTGTTCTACCATATTATACTATCAGGAAGCCAAATCCAGAAATCTGGATGTTGAGCCCCAGAACAAATGTGAACCTGCATGTATGCTGTATGGCCCCATTTCTCTGCTGATTTTTTACAAACCTTTTCCCACATATGCATGTTCTATGGATATGTGTGTGAACACCAGACAAGGTATTTGCCTGTTAGAAGACCGTCCATGGGATTTACAGCTTGCCTGATGCTTCAGATAGCAGCCATTCCTGTCACCAAATAGTGTTTTGATTTCTGTAGGAGTATAATGCTTTTCCTTGTTCCAGCAATCCCACCTATCTTTGCAAATTAACCCTAAGACCTCTTCTTGCAAGCTGTTGTAACACTTCAGCACTTCAGGCTCCATGGCCTAGCCAATCCATTTAACGTAACTTTGTTAGGATTCTGATAATTAAACCCATTAGATATACCTCTTTGATTGTTTATTTCTGACTGTCTTAAGGCATGCTGTCTATGGGAATGCTATATGTTAGATCTAAGTATATGTGATGCTCTGGCACTGTCAGCAAAAGAAATGCAAAGGAAAAAAGTATATGGTGACATTAAAAAAAAAAAAAGTGTTCTGTTTTTTAAAACAAACAAAAACTGTCACCTCACTGAATGTCTTAAATATCTGATGTTTCACTAGATCTCCTCCTCCAAGTCCCTCAACTCAGAGGAGGCCTACGTTAAATAATCCCCCAACCAGACCTTTATCTGGCCGAGGACCAGCTCCTGCAATCCCATCTCCAGGCCCTCAGTCGGGGGCTCCCCCGGTCCCGTTCCGCCCAGGACCATTGCCCCCATTTCCAAGCGGTGGCGAAGCCCATGGAGGACCTCCCCAGGTTCCCTCTCGGCCAACACGGGCTCCTCCCAGTGTCCCAAGGTAAGATGGCTCTGCTTTCTTGTGGTGGGCATGGTTCTCTTCCTCTAGCATAACAGACAGATTGTGCACAACGTAGCAGAGGCAAGCACGGTTGTTGAGTAAGTCCTGTAACAAAGCAAAATCGTATATTCCCTGCAGAGAGTCAAAGGCGTTCCAAGGAAGCAATTTTTAATACAAATATGACTTGTTGAAAAGATAGGAACTTTTTTCCAGTCAGTTCAAAGAAACTGGCTTATATTACACTGAGAACCCCTGTTCTGGTTGCGTTGTATCCACATGAGGTGTTCACAGAGACAAGAAGTTCCCTAGCCCTCCACCAGAACATGGGCAGTGGTACAAAAAAATAACTCACTTTTGCCATTTTGAGTGCTCACCAGAGCATGTAATAGCTCTTCAGGGAGGGAACAAGAGCAAGTCCTTCTAGAATCGGTGGAACAAACTGATAGGAGTAGGATTTTTGTTCTTTAAGCCAAAAAATTTACAGCCAGTTGAAGATGGTCCAGAGCTATCTAACGGTGTAGGTCGTAGGATGTAGGTCACAAGCACAAAATGATTGATTAAGGAACAGCATTTTCACAATCACATTTATTTTCCTCCTGAGGTCTTTGCATTTGTCAGTACTTTTAGCTTTGCATATTTTATAACTTTGTGTGGCACTAACTGGTTTTTTAATATAAGTTATATGAATAAAATGGTCCTTAATATTTATTTTCATTATGACATAATACACTTAATGATTCATATATACAAAAGGCTCTGATTCCATGGGCTTCGTTAACTTCCCAAATTGTGAGAGGCATGGGCAGATTAGGTGATGCTGGAACAAAGACCTTTCTCCATTTTTTATAAATTAACTCTTAGATTAGAATTAGTCAGTTTGGAGGAAAAAAAAAAAAGCCAATTAAACAGAAACGAAAAGAAAATAGGCACATTTTCAATTTTAGAAATAGCAATGGAAAATAAAACTAATCCACCTTTGTAGAAAAACTCCTAAATGCTTTATTTTAAATAGGTGAGATATGTTGTAGTTGGAACAACTTAAATTTGACGCTGTTTCTAACATAATAATTTCTGTATTGTATAAAATGAAGATGCATATCCCAGTTTGAGGGTGAATGCCAGTTCTGAAGCAGCTCTTCAGCTGAACACATGTATATCATCATCATGTTTACAATATAAAGAGTAAACAAATGAGGCGTATCAAATGAATGGAGTTTTCTATATGTATAATTTCCGATGAAAAGGGCATTGCATCAGTGCCCAATCATGAACCAATTCCTTTCATCACAGTGAGTACCCCATAGCTTGCAGTAGGAAGAAACACAGAATTGCCTTTGGGGATGCTAAAAGGAAGAAGTCCAGGTTAGGGTCCCCCACTGGAAGAGCTTGAAGGGCACTGGCACCGGTGTTTCCACTGTGCCACCACTGGACAAAGCACCTCCCAGCTACAGAAATATGAGGTCCAGTGTTCGGTCAGTTGTACTACTGGAAAGAACCACAGCTCCCCGGCGCGTCGCACATTGCCTTGCGAATGAGCATGTCTCCTTTGTCCTGCCTGGCTGTGAGTTTTGCATGAGCGTTGCTTTCCTGAGGTGGCTTGCCAAGAGCATGTCTGATGATAATCTTTTTTGATGCTAAAGTGATAGGTAGGATGGAGACCGGGAAGGAATGGCCTAGCTCACAAAAGACACTTGGGTAAGCAGCCTGTGAACGGCTCAATTCATGCCTGCCACTGGTGGCATGCGAAGCAGTGGCTGATAAAGAAGGTCAGTGCTTTGAAAATGCTGAAGCTGGGTATATAATTCAATGTACAACTGCCTGACATTTTTGTGGAAAAAATATCTGCAATACGCATCTTCTGGACTGGATCCTAGTTGTCTTTTTTTTTTAGAGCTACGAAAGCCTCAGACACAAAAATCTCAGATGCTTAAGAATGCGGGAGGGGTTTGGTGTTTTGCTGAAACTTCAGGTTTCTCCCGCTGACTAAACTCGGAGAGAGGAAATCCCAGGGAAGGGGCTGCAGGGGAAATCACCTGAGGGGGACAGTGTGGCAGGCTCCTGCGCCTATTAAAACTTCTTGGGAGCCCTGGAATTTCTGCTTCGCTTGGTCTGGTTTTAATAACAGCCTTTGCAGGATCATAGGAAATTGACTCAGAAAATGGGTCTGAGATATTAAAAGGCAAAAAAAAAATAGTTTTAAGGAAAAGCTCTTGTGGAAACTTGAGCTTCTCTGTGACTTATTTTTGAACTGAGGCTCTGAGCGCTGAGCCACCGCTTTCTGCGACGATTCCTTGAAGTGTCAGGATCTGCCCTGCCTAGGGAGTAGTTAAGCTTCCTGAAAAGAAAGTTGGGGTTTTAAAGTTTGTCTAGCTTTCCAGAGGAGCTCTGTTTTGCAGCCCCCGTCACTGTCATGTGAAACTGAAAATCCTGACATGCTTAATAAGTAGAAACTTTCTATTTTCTCATGTTCTGCTTTAAGATAAAAAAGACCATTTCCAGAGGTAAGATTTAGACCATCCTGTTCCAACAAGTGGCTGAACACACATTTTGTTTGGGGAATTTGCCACCTTATAGTGACATAGTGAGATACAGCCCCTGCCTTTAAAATAATCTTTTTTTTTCCCCCCAGCTTTGGTTGGGGAGTTGTGCAGAAGGAGTCAATCAGAGGAGCTGGGCAGAAACTGCGAGCTCTCTGCCTTTTCTCACTGTTCCTCCCTCACTGTACAGGGAAAGGAAAAGGGTTAGGGGAGCAGGAAATAATTTTCTTCCTTGCTTCGCTCTGATTCTAAAGCTGGTTTGGGTTATGTGCTCTGAATATTTCTGTAAGGAAACAGAAACTATTTGCATGATACATGCCTCTTTTAATTAATCCCACTTGAGGTGGGTGGATCTCTCCCAGCAAAGCCTGTGAGTAAAGGCCCCTGGCTTTGTTAAGGGCTTGATGCCAAAGCATATATGATTTGTGAAATATTCCCCGCTGCCAGAATTTAGATTATTCCCTCTCTCTCTTAAAAGGCTGCAGTAGTATTTTGAAAGAAAATGCAGCTGTGCTCTCTTTGGTAAGGCGGCTTGAGGCAGGCACTAGAGCCACCTCCGCTTACCGTGATGTGTGTTTGCCTGCCTGCTTGGGGAGCCTGATCTTGATCAATTTTAGTTCTACTGGGGATGCTTCGATTTATGACTTTTAAATGTCCTGAATGGGAATCTCAGCTTTGCCACAAGAAGAACAATTGAATTGGAAATGTTTGTTTCTCCTGGCAGCAGAGCCCCTGGTGCTAGTGGGGGTAGGAGGGTGCTCCCCTTTCCTGCTCCTGTGGCTTTCTGAAGGCCTCCCCAGTGAAATGCTGACCTCTGCCATTAAAAAATACATGACCTTGCTCAGTGGGGAGCCCTGGGACCTGGCTACTGAAGGGTCTCAGAGGGCTGCAGCATCCACTCAAGCAGGCAGGAACAGAAGAGCTTTCAAGCACATGTATCTTGTGCTCAGGGCTGGTGGCGCACAGTCCCTAGGGCTCAGGATGATCTTTATACGGGAGGCAAGCAGCAGAAAGAGAATTCATGTTGTTGTGCTGTTCACTAGTGGTCCCGTGCTCTCTATACCTCTCTTTTTTCTGCCTTCCTACAATTCAGGTCTATCCACAGCCAGTCAGCACGGGAGGGGTGATGGCTACTGTGCAGCTACATTTTATTATGTCACCGAGGCTAATTACATGACCTATTATGTTTGTTACATAACGATGGCTTGCAACATAAATTAGTAGTTCTGCCAGCCCAATGTAAAAAAGTGCTTGTACTTGATAGTAATTACAGCTAGAAAATCCCAAAGTCAGATGTATTGCAGAAAGCGTCGCTGCCTGGCATTTCCTGGTCTGCAGGCTCTGTAGTCAGCCCTTTGGTTGCCAAATACCAACCATGAAGTAAGTTTTCTGCGATAGATTTTCTGAATTAAGAGTTCTTTGGAAAGATTTAATGGAATGCATAACCCTGTGTGTTGAACGATGAGGGGATCCCTTGCAAAAATTGCGTGAGGTCCTCTGATTAAAGTCTGTCATAAAATATTGGCATATAAGGCCAGAAGGATTTTCCTTCGTTAGTCTGGGAATCTCCTTCAGAGAGTTTGACCTTGCAGTCTTAAAGGCTTGCTACTATTTTTTTTTTTAAGGGAATATAAATAATAATCAAATAGCTATTTCTTCAAACGTTTAGGGTCACAGAATCTTATGGTGGGATGAGTAAGTGCCCACCTTAAAGCATCCTCTTCCTGAGTTGGATGATCGTAGTCTGAACACCTGAGGATAGGGGTATAACTCCATCCAACAGCAGTATCCATCTGCCCGCTCTGAATGGATCTTCTGACTTACAGTTCTTGTTGAAATGTGCACCCAGTAATAGGCTTCTTTTGCTGCTGGCTGCTTCAAGCAGGAGATTATATTTTCTGTTATCTATTAGAAAGGAGTTCTGCTTTCCCCCCTCCTCCACTGGTTCCTTTATCACTATTTTGTTTTCCCCTTTTTCTGCACACCCCTTCTTGTCCCTTTCTCAACCATTCTGGTTGCTTCCTCCTTCACCTTCTCCCCTCACTTGGTTTCCTGCCTAGCGCATTTGTCTGCCTTCCCCACATATTCCCTCCTTTCCTTCTCACTGTCTCATGTTGGTTTCTTTCCAACTTATCCCTTCCTAGCACCTTTGTAAACCCGTCTCCTGCTCCTCGTATTTGTCTTTTTAAAGCCTTTTATCCAGTTTTCAAACCATAAAATGCAATATCTGGCAATCTTTCCTAACAGAGCCTGGTGTCAGTGGCCGTGACGACCACTAGAAACACTAGCTGCACTCCTTAGGGTAGACAAACCACTACCATGGGGAAAAAACAGCTGAGGAACACTTGTCATTGTACCTGGGGTCATCCAGCTACTTCAGTCCAAATGGAAGCAATGAAAGAAGTAGCACTGTGAATGAGGACGCATACTGGAGGGATTGTCCAGAAAGCAGGTCACAGCAGCTTTTGCAAATGTGTAAAATACCACAATATAACAATTCTTGTGGTTTCATCATAATCCTGCAATACTGATCTTGCGAGAAATTTGGAACAGATTTGCACAGAACTGATTGTTCAGCTGCCTGTACTGTAACACCGTAAGAGAGAAACAGCTCCTCTGTCTGCTCCAGGAGCTTCAGTGCTCGCTCACCCCTAAAAGGATGGCTTTCTTCTCGATTAGCAAAAGGGTTTTGCTCACTGCCTTCCTTCATATGCCCTTCCTCCAGACGACTGTCCTGAGGATCAGACCAAATGAAGTTCATGGGATGTCAGACATTGCAGCCCAGGTACGACATCTGCTGCCACTGCATCTGTCTCCCACCAGCATCTCCCTTCAGCAGCCAGAGGCAGGCCTCTTCTCTTTGCATCTTGGTGGAGAAATTGTTCTGATGAGCAACACAGTATGACAGTTGAATACATTTTGGTGAAGAGTCGCTTGTTTTGCGTGGGTTTTAGGCTTGATCTATTTATTGTAACTCAGGTAGTTTTGACTATCTTTAGTATTGTTCCTGAGCTACATGCTTCTGCCTGTTTTAAAACTTATTCAACAAAATTGTTTTTTTAAACGAGGTGAATTGGGAGAGATCTGTTTCCTTTGGGACTGCCCAAGTTACCTCACAATCCGGTAAAGTGGATCAGGCTGAGAAATGGCTCTTCTTAGTGTAGACCAGTCCCGTGTGATGGGGAAGGGTAATTAAAAATTATGCAAGAGAGAGGAAGACAAAAAAAGAAGGAACCTGAAGAGAGCTGTAAGAGGCGATGCTGGGATAAAGATGATATTGTGAGTGCAGTCCCCAAACACAGCTGAGTCCTGCTTTGGGAGTGTCAGCTGGCGAACTGGATGAATGAGTAATTTATTCACTTAGGTGCTTTCAGCAAAAGCTTTTTGCTTGTTTGTTTTGTGTTTTTTTTTTTGCTTTCTTAGCCTTTTCTCTCTCGAGATACTATTAGAAAAAGGAAGTGGTTTTTATTTTTAGCATCTCACAACTTGAAAAAGGAAAGTAGAGTCAAACAATAGCAAATGTTGTTTGCCAGGAACACAGACAGGAACCCAAAGATGTGTTTTGTCCCCGGTTATTTATTCAATCTCATAAAAAGGGTAGTTTAACAACAGTTGCTGTGAAGGTTATATAGGATCAGAGCAAGTGTGTTCAACAGGAAATTTTTGGCCTTGTTTGAAAGAGTGGGCTGAATAGCAGTGCATGTCTAGCCTTCCTTATGCTGGAAGAAAAAAACGTACAACAGTATGTTTAAAGAGAAAGCAATGATGATTCGAACTTCCTGAACCTGCAGGCATTTTGAATGGTTCTCTTTGAAACTCTCCTGTCCCTGCAAGCTGTTCTGTTGGTGAAAAGAAGGGCACTCAATGGCTACATTAACCACGGTGACATGGACGATCTTGTTAGTCGTCATCATGGACAAGAAGAAATGCAAGTCCAGTTGGAGGTAATAGCCAGGATGTTGTTCCCTTTCTTGCCCTAACTTAAGAAGAGAGACACAAAATGGGAGAGAAGGGTTGAAGGAAGGAAGGTAGGAAGGCTGAACAGAGTGAGCAGAAATAGATGTGGTCTTTGAAGATGGGATACATGATACGAATTGACACTGCATGTTACAACACAGATCAGTACACAAAACTCGAACTACTGTTGAAAGACCAGATGTTCCTCCTCCCGATTTTGTGATCCTTCTGTTGTCATCATCTGCTGGGGAAGGAGGAAGGAAGAGCAGGATTCTGAAGGTATCACTCGTCACTCCTAACTCTCTCTTCCTCCATGTGGACTTGGATCTTCTGGACCATCCTGACCTTGGGCTTCTGAAGGCTTAGGACAGTCCACTAGTGGACTAACTCCACTGGTACTTGCTTAGTTGCCATGTTCCCTGCTGAAGGGCAAAAAGGACACACAGTTTAAGAATAAGTCTTTTTTGGTTGTTCTGTGGAATTATTTTTTTAAATTCAAGCTGTTTTTTCCATGTGACACATTAATTCCCTAAGATGACTAATTCCAAAATGCAACACCTGCTTAAACATGCAAACATATTTGTGTCTGTGACTATATGATAACTTCTGATGGTCGTATAGAAAATCCAGCTTGATTTGCAAAGAAATGAATCTGGTGGAGCATCATCTTTGGGAATTGTTTGCCTCTGGAAGGAATTACCCTATAAGGTTAAGTCATGCCCTTTGGAACCACAGGAACACTGTTAGCATTGAGTTAGTGGAGATTTATATTGCTGCAGCATAGTGGTGGCTAGTGGAAGGACAAATTCTTCCCATTTGCTCTTACTTTTTTTTCCTTTTACTGAGAAGATATAGGCATCAGATAAAACTACTTAACCTAACAACCTTTAACTTGCTTATACGAAACACAAAAATTCTTCCACTGACAGTATCGTTCAGCTGGGTCATTTGAAACAGGCTGAGCTGTGCAGGTACCCGGCAGGATAGTCACACCATGCTCTGTGTCTTCGTGGAGCTTGATACGTGCATCTGGAGCTGGAGGGCCACTTTAGCACTAGCATTCACGCCGTACCAGTGTGCTGCTGTGCATCTCAGTGCTCCCATTCCTGCCTTGCTTTCCAACAGCAGTCCTCTGGGCATGCTTACTGGAAACATTTCACGTTTGACAAAACAACAGTTTTCAGTACGGAAACAAATGAGAGAAACTTTCAGTCTCTTGGACCATTACGTTGAGGCGAGGGACCATCTCAGACAGGTATTCCCCTATCACTTCTTCTTTTCATCACTACTGAGGGCTGTTTCTCATTTCTCCCCTAATCATCTCCTCCTCCCGATTCTTGTCCATGATTCCTGCCGTACTGCTCTTAATGTTCCCCTTTTTCTGCTTTTCCTATTTTCTCATGACCTGTCACTGGTATCAAGTGCCTTTCCTCCTGATGGTTTTCCCACTCCTGCTCAAGATCTTTTCTCCTGAGCCGATGTCCTGGAGTCTCCACAGCAGCCACTCCGCATCTGCTGTAGGTCAGGAAGAGTTTTAAGCGTGCGTAGACTGTACACGGGCTAATCAGGTCTGCAAACCATGTCTTGCCTCTGTTCTTCACCCCTCGTGGCTCCAGTAGTTTCATTTCTGGTTTGGATTTTCTGCCAAATCCGGAAGCTGGTGAAGGTCAAGAGGCAACATGCGAAGATGGATAGGTTGAGAGAAGAACTGGGAAAAGCAGTTCCGAAGTTGTGTGGGTATTTCAGAATCTTAGGAAAACAGGGAAAATCATATAAAAATCAAATGAGCTCAAGGACAAGCCTAGGAATCAGGCTACCTAGTCTCTCTAAATAATCACCCAAGTAAGAATTGATATTTATTCCTCACCTGAAGTAAGCCACTCTTTTATCCTCCTCTCATACGCCTCATGGCCAGAGTTTTAGTGTCACCTACTTGAAAATTTGCCTGCAGTCCGACTTAAAGCCGTTTAGAGATTTTTTTTTTAACTATTTTAAAGATTTAAAAAACTATTTTCTTGTTAGATTCTGCAAAGACGATGAACGTCACGTACCAGGGTACTGCGAGGGGCCTGCGTTATAGGGAAACCAAGCTCACGGAGAAGGGAGAGAATAATGGACTTTTGTTTACAGCCTCAGATCTATAGGAATGTATCATAAAATCCAGTTATGTGCATGCCTTCCGCGAGTGTTCTCTGGTGGTCACAAGCAAACAAGAATGTAAAATGTAAGTGGAAAGGAAAGCCTTTTATTTAGAAGTATGCTAGCCGTGCTCCGAGGAGAGAAGCCATCTTCTTCGAGCGGGGCCTCCCATGGTAATTACAGCCATGCCTTACTGAAAGCATATTTTGTGGACTCTGTGTGGGGAGTGATAGCACTTCTCAAAAGGCAAGCGCTTGAAGAGCTCCCATATGTTTCTGATCGAATTTGAAGTCTAGACTCGCTTTATTTAGTTTCTTTTGCTCCGTGCTTGCCTAGCTCGAGTTTTTAGGAGTTCTTTTAAAACTGGAAAAAATGGGGTGTGCTGCTTACGTTAAAAATAAATGTAAAACTTTTCCTTTTAAAATAGTGCGGGCATGGGGGCAAGAGTTATCCTCTGCTCAAAACCCCACTGAGCTCTTCAAAGGAGGAGTCTCTGCAGCAACATGAGGGAGTTATTAAATACATACTTAGTCCACAATTTTCATTGGTAAATTCTTTATGTCTGCTTAATGTGCGCTAGTTAGAAGGACTGATTCTTTCTGCAGACTCGTTTACTCAACCCTGGGGACCTATGATCCCCTGCCCCTTTAGCACTAATTTTTACAAACACAGTTTCCTTTTTTTTAAAAAAAAATAAAAAATAAAAAAAAATCAGCAGACTGTTAAAGGGGCCAGGCAGTGGGACTCGCCCCCAAAACTTGAAAACACAACGAAAACGCTTGAGACAATAACAGGAATCGCTGCAGCAGTGCCATTTTTATACGAAGGAGCTTTCTATGAATCCGGAGCAGCCGTTTGCAGGCTGGGAGCAGCTCGGTGCAACTGCTGGAATCGCCCTGATAACGTGGAGAAAACGCTCTCCGTGCTGTCTCTCCGGGTATCATCTTTTGGCCCCAGACTAAACATTTAATTGGGCTTAGTCATATATTTCCTCGCTGCCATGGCAGCTCAGCCCGGACCTGGGGGAGGTTGTTTTGCTGCGGCTGCCCCAGCTGCGCGTCCACAGGCAGGCTGCAGCTCCCTCTGCTGCTCCTCCTGCCTGCCTCCGCTGCACAGCTGCCATTTGGAGGGGCTGGCAGCCTGCATTTATGTAACCTTTGCTCAACTCCACGCTCAGAAAGCGGTCACGCCGAAGTCACGCCAGGTTTCCACAGATCTGTGCTTTTCAGAGGTGCCTGCTGCGTCTTCCCGGGGTGGCAATTTGGGTGCCAGGTCCCTGCAGAGCTCCATCCAGCTCCATCCAGCCAGCGCTCCGATGTGATCCTTCAGCACTCCTGACCCTGAGGTTCCTGGTAGAGGAGGGGAAGAAAGGGTCTGAATCCTGCTCCCAGTGTAAAATGGTCATGTATTGACTTGTCACCTTGGCAGGGAAATCTAGAGACAGGCAATTTCTGGGTTTATCTTTTCCTTTGCTTTTTGACTTGAGCTTCAGCTCGTGCCTTTGTTACTGTGTGCCGGTGGCAAACAAAGCCGAGGTCTCTTCCTGAGCTGACCCTCTGTGCTGGGCTGTGCCCAGGGACCCAGGAGCATGGCCCATCGTGCTGTGTGACCCCGACACTGCCCAGGAGACTGTCGGCCGTAGGACTGGAGGTGAATGGTGCTTTTGCAGGTTTCTCAAGCCCCCCCTTTTCCCTTTTTGGTTACAGAGGGTGCCTCTGACTTGTGGGTGCAGATCCTGCTCCCCCAGCAATAGTGTGTGGGTTTAAGGGGCTGGCATGAAACCCTGAGCAGCAGCACTGCCCTGAGAGCAAGGCAACCCCATTAGGGGCAGAGGAAAGGGACGGGAGCTTAGGGCAGATCTGCCCGTGCCTTGCAGTCATCCCTGCCCATACCCGGGGGAGGAAAGCACACACCAACATACAGATGCAGAGGGGCCCAGAAACATACACGTGCCTCCATCAGGAGGTCTTTGTGGTGCAAACCGAGGGGCTCGTTGCTGTGCAGAGCTGCACGCAGGGCACCACACCACAGACCCTCGCAGCGCCTGTGGCAGAGGGGCCCCTAGGGAGCCACAGCTTCTCCTTCACATGGCAGTCTGCAGCAGGAGCCTGGAGCTGACTGGGGTAGTTTTCAGCTCAGTTCTGGCTTGAATGAAAATTCAAAATAGCAGTCAGGGTGCAATGGCAGCTTTGGTTCAAGGAGGGAATAGGGCTCAGACCTGATTTTGCTTCAGGTTCGATTGGAGTGATTAAATCCAGGATATCCTCCCCCTGCGCTCTCCAGTCTCTGATCCAGCCATGCTAAATACCAGTTTGACTAAATCACATTATTTGAATTTATTGTGCTGCATTCACCCTCGTATTAAAATGCATGCTTGGGCTTGTATCTTTTAAATTTGATATGAAGACAGCTGTATGCATTTTCCCTTGTTTGTAAATTGTATACACATGATATGATGTTTTCAGTAAGCGCTAAACAATGCAATGTGAGGCATTTCAACAAAGGAATAATTTAATGCAACCCAGCAGAAATGCAAAGCCTTAGAAGTGGTTCTTTATGAAACTACAAATTTTGGAAATGGGTCCAGAAGACCTACACTGGAGCAACACAAGAAACAATAGTTAACACAGTAACATTTTTTCTGTAAGAAAAATACACCATGAAGAAATTATGTTTTGCCTTTTTTTTTTTTAGCTTGTTGATTTACTTGAACGCTTCAGTTGGCATATTTTCTGTTCGTTGCATGTTAGGGATTAAAATTCTCATTTCTTCACCAAAAGAGAATATTGTCATACAAGATGCAATTGAAGCCAAACAATTTTTTTTGGTCAAGTGTAAATTTGTCTCATATATTATGTCCCAGTTCAAAGGAGATTAACACATTGTTGCATTCTTTTCATCTTCTATTTAGTTTTAACCAAATGAGACGTTTTCTTTGTAATCTTCTTCAGAGACGGGGACAGTTCCTAATTTCACAGGTAGAGGACAGAGGAAGGGAAGGTTTTGCTTTGTCCAGGTCGTTATTGAAGTCTGCCAAAGCTGGATTAGAAGCGAAGAGCCCTTGACTCCCCACCTTGTTCGGACCAGAGCTCAGCTTTATATTCTTGTGATGATCGAGGCTGGATTGAGGAATGGAGAGAGTTGTACCACCCATGAAAGAAAATGGGGAGCAAAAAGGCTGTGAAAGAGAAGGAACGGAACAAATAGCAGCAGGATGGTGCTGAATAGCTAGGTAAGAGAGCAGCCTGGCTGTGAGGATCGGCAGGATCAGAAAGCAGGAATAATGATCATCCCCTGGTGCTTCCCCTGGCCTAAGAGGGTAACTGTGTTCAGAGGTTAAGACTGTGGACTGTCGAATACGTGAGAGAGCTGAGGCATGTGGCACTCTTTACTGTCCTTGTTTTCAGGCATGCTTAGAACTGTCGTGCTTCAGTGCATGTGGAAATGTGACTTTTGTGTTTATGTGCATGTGCGTGTTCACGTAGTGACAGCAAACGGTTCGCTCTCAGTGTTTGTGCTTACTGTTTCTTTTCTCTTTCTCTCCAGTCGAAGACCACCCCCTTCACCTACTCGGCCCACTGTAATTCGTCCGTTAGATTCATCCCTGTTAGACTAAATGAAGTTTCTGGCATGCCATTCCTTGTTAACCAAATATGTGGAAGCAAATTGCTTGGTAACTGTTGCAATAACCAATGTATAGTCGCATGTATGGACATCTGTAGGCAAGTAACCAATTTTACTGATATACTCTGTCCATTCTGCTTTGTTTATGAGGTCTTAAATGTTTTGGGAAGGTCTGTACTGTCTTGACTTTTCCTTTCACAATAGCTGATGTTAGCTAACTTACTGACACACGTGTTTGCTCAGGCAGCCATGCTCACGATCCTGTACACTCAAAGGAGGGCTTGAGTTTGTGTGTGTTTGTGCATGTGTTGATTTGAGCTGCATCTTCTTTTCTCTTCTCTGCGAGGAAACCTGGCTTTTTATTTGTACCTTCCAGGTTTTCTGCCATTTGGCATTTTACAGTTGTGCCCACCTTCTTTTTTGATGGTTGAACTGAGCAAAGAAAACCAACGTGGTTTCTTATCAAGCTCTTCTGACAGCCCCACACCTCCATGCCTCTTTTGCAAGAAACTTGCTGGAAGGCTGCTTCTCCCGTAATTTCTTCTTCTCCGAAGCCTAGTTTATAAGGAATGTTGTTAAACTGGAAGGGTGTGTATGGGACAACGTGTTTTATTTCCTTTCCTCATGGATGACTGATACTTAGAGCTTGGGTGATTAGTAAGGACCGGGCTGCAGTGCCCCAGCCTGCAAGGTGTGGAGCTGTCTCACTAGCAGCAAGGACGGGAGAAGGGTGGTTTGAAGAGCCAGTACGTGGCAGAGTGGTGTGTGCTGGCTCAGTTTGTCCTCTGGTAGTGCTTACTCACCTCAGTCCTCCCACTGAACTCATAGGAAGGTTTGTGCATAGGTGAGTGCATGCAGTGTGTATATGTATGTATATATATATATATATATATTGCATGGCAGGATCCAGGGAACTGAGCATTGTTTTTGGCCATTTTGTGAAGCAGAGGGGAGGTAGATATATGTACATATATGTATACGCATATGCATACATGCATGCATAGCTGTAAATAGGTGACCATTCCTCTGCCCACTGCGTGAGCCAATTCAGAGCTATGGCCTAGATTTGCATCTGAGCTATCCAAGGATCCACTGTGGATTTGAGATACTTGCTCACACCAGTCGATAAATTGCCAGTATGTCCTCCAAAAAAAACCGATTTTCTCTTTGCATTTCTTGATATCCCACACACCTCAGATTAGGAGTCACTTTATCCAGCCAGCTACTGAGAAGTGCTCAGCTGTGCACCCTGGCAGTGTATTATTTTAGCAGACGTTCACCTTCAGAGGTCCTCTCTGCCTGTTGCTTTACACGTTCTGTATCGATGTGTTATAAAAACCTTTTGTCTTAACTCTGCATTACTTCACTTTAAACACTTAGGGTCAGTGTTACCCGTGTAGTTTAAAACTTGAGTCGACAGAATTAAGCTAGAGATTAATTTCAGAAAATATTAATTGCTGTTATTACAATTATGGTTACAGATCCCTAGGCAAAGCAATTGGTGGTTTCGAAGGTCCCCGCTATAATCAGTCCAATAAATTCATTTATTGAGGCTGCATGTAGGGCTCCAGTGCGCTGTAGCTCCGTGGTTAGGAAGAATCCAATCAAAGAGCCACAGCCAATGGGGATTTTTGCTGTTAAATATTCCCAGGCTGCTGATTAAATAAGTTGTGTTTGCCGCTGAAGCAAATCATGTTTCTGCTTGCATAAGAGAGACAAGTTTGGGAAAGCATCATGATTTGTATGTTAGCCTAACTTTAATTTCCTGTAAACCTCATACTTACGACACACACGTGGGGAGTCTAGAGGTCAACATCTGAAGCATGGGGGAGATGGAATTTGTCAGAGCACCGGCACCTCGGTGATCTCAGAAAAGTCCTTAAATGGCTGCTGTGTGTTTGGAGAACAGGCCTACAGCTTCACAATCAGGTGCACAGCGTCAGCTTTCAAGGATGAAAAGGCTGTAAGTCCAACTGCGCGTTTCTGGTTCTTACTACCAAAAGCCTACTCAAAGCATATTTTGATCGTGTTTCTTGGTCTACAGCTTTCTGCTGCATGGTACTCTCTGCTGTTACGTGTAGTCCATCAATCAGGTGTATTTTTATAGCTATAGTAGTCCATTTTGTTGCCTAGCCAGCAAATCTGTGTATAGCTTGTCAGAGCTCTATTACTGACTGGCAGCTGCCTTCTGACAGAAAGTCAAGCTTAGCACCTCTTGCAGCTTGGCCACAGAAGGTCACTGTACCCCCAGATATTGGTATTTGTTCAGTGATGCTGCAAGCCTATGGTTTGGGGTTATCCCACCTTACCCTAAGCATTTTGCTGAGTTGCCTCCAGAAGGGGTGATTCAGACCGGTGTGACTGCATGGGAATGCTGGTAAGGTAGGAGCTTAATTAGATGACAAAGCTCTTGGCCTAAAAACAGGTATTTAAATCCTCTGTACCTGAGACTTCTGAATTTAATGACTGTTTCTGTCAAGCATAAAGGAAATAGCTAGCACAGTTCAGCACTATCCTTAACTCTGCCCCACAGGAAATTGTATTTCTCAGCGGCAATCCTGAATTGTCAATGAAGCTCCCAGGAGCGGATTGAGGAGAGAAAGAGGAGGCAGCAGTGAGGCACCCATGGCCCTGGTGTGAGCACCATCTGGTTCTGTGCTCAGTATTGAGCTTGTGGGACGTAGCAGGTAGCTGCACTCCCCTCCTCTGCATCCCCATCACACCTAAATCTGGACCTGCTGCTAAAACGCAATGCTTTTAGATGTGTAGGCTAATAATTAACCTTTAGCACAGATCCAGAGTTTGATGATTTTACCTCTTCTTGCATATATACTTTTTAGAATCAACTATGTAGAATTGTTTCTAGAAAAAAAATGCTAAGTGCTTCACAAGAAATTGCCAATTCCAACTGAATAAACACTCTGCTCCTAGCCTAGACCCATTTTCTTGTGCTGTGCAGTGCCTGGGATGGATGATTCTGGTGAGCCATCTCTCTCCCATCCCTTGTTCTCAGAGGAGCAACTTGCTATCAGCTCAATCCACACCTGAAGGAGAGGAGAACAGGCTCACCAGTACCTTAAGGGATCTGCTAGGGGGACTGGCTGGCTGAGAGTGGCTGCTGTCCCCTCTGCAGACACCCTTCCCCAGGGTCAGCTGAGCCTGAGCTCCTGGATCAGAGAAGCACAGGTTACTCTCCCTTCGTTTGATCCCCTCTGGCAAAGCTCAGAAGATTGCTAAGGAGCAGAGGAGACTCCCGTTAAGCAACAGCAGGTTTTTTGAGCTTACGTGAGCCAGATGATGTAGGCAGCTAGGTTTCAGGAGGGTGTTTATCTAGTATTGCATGTAAGCTAAGCCCGAGTCTCTGCCCGGAGAACATGTTCCACTTTTCCTTGTCATGGCTGACCAGCAGCTGAGGAGTTTGCTCATGCCGTAAATAGTTCTTGGCCTTTGATGTCAGGGGATCTTGCGTTACGTTAAAATGCTTGTATGTTCAGAGAAAAGGCTTATGTACATAGTTAACCTGTGTTTATTTTATTGCTGATCTTGTTGCACTTTGAGTAAGCCTCGTAAAAATAGATTATTATATTAAAGGAGATGCATTAGAGGTTACGACACTTCATGTTAAAGCATAACATAGAAAATATTATACTCTGTATCGCAGGCCAATACACTAAATGTGTGTACATCATGTGGAGATTACTGGCTAGTTCTGTCTTTGTCTTAAAACAGTCCAAACCTCCTGAATTGAAAGCAGACCTATTTTGCACATGTGGCACTGGGGAGACATGGACTTTTGGGGATGCTTGTGGCACACGTCCTCCCGCGGTGGCACTGAACCTCCTCCCTGGGCTCTAGCAGAACAGCTTCCCTGTGTAAATGAACGTTACTCTGCCTGTCTTTCCTCTTGCTTTGTCTGCAGGCGAGCTGATACCGATGGCTCCTCCCGTCCAGACAGTCCTCCACTCTTGCTTGATATATGATTTGTCCCGTCTTGCCGGCCGTTTGCTTTACTTCCTGTCTCTTTACTTTTCCAGGATGGTGTAAACAATGACTTCTTTTTTGTAAGAAGCAAGCGCTTAATTTCTTTCCGAATTTTGCTCTGTATGTTAATGCCCTGTTTCATATGAGCCAAAACATCTGCCTTTGGTTTCGTAGTCTGTAAATGGTTCCTGGTGTTGACCTTTGAGCACAGTGAGTCGATTCCCGAAACCATGGTCATTACCGAGCATCGCATACACCTGCTGTAAACATGTTATGCTGCATTTCTGAACCTGAAATAAACTGTAACTCCTGCTGGGCTTTTATTATTACTTTCTGGATGTGCATGAGCGGGCTCCAGTCTTGTACCGTAATCTCTGCCTGCTTCCCACCTCGGTTGGGTCTGCAGCGAGGATTTACCGGAGAGGTGCGTTGCAGTTCAGATCACTCCAAGTGTCAGGAAAAGGGGAGACGAGAGAGAAGTAGCCCACGGGAAGCATTCAACCTTCTGCCCTGCTAGGGGCTTGGATGCTTTGGGGATGTTTTGCTGAGTGAATGTTTTTCAAGCAGAGCCTGGTGTTGGTTTCATTGCTGGGAGAAGCATATTTGAGGGGGGCCGAGAGCTGAGCACAGGGCCAGGCTGAGTCCTCAGGAGCAGAGTAAAACTGTGCCTGTGTACGTGTGCTGCTTGGAAGGGATTTCCCCTAAAGCAGTTGTGTATGGCCACGCAGCTGCCTCAGAATGCCTTGATTACTCAGTTCCTCCCTCAGATTGGTACGAGCCAAGTAACTGGAATGGGTGCTCGGAGGAGCAGCTCTGCACGGCATGAGTACAGCACAGCAGCAGGGGGCATTTCCCACCAAGCAGCAGGCACCGTGCTGGTCCTTAGGTTTGGGGAAATTGGGAACAAAAGGTGGAACAAGCAAAGCAGTAACGTCCCCATTTGCGTTCACAGCAAGCTTGCTGTAACACTTGGGGACATTTTTTTTTTAATAGCCTTTAATGGATGCGCCCGAGGCAGTCTGCACAGTCTCCCTGAGCAAACAGCAGCATGACACACGTGTCCGTCTGCCTGGGGTACGTTACCTCTCCCTCTGAGAGTTGTTTCCAGGCGTGCTGGCCGGCAATGCACCAGTGCTGCGTGCTGGACAACGGGGTGAGCGGCCGCTCTTCTCCATCCAGGCCACCGAGCCATCCACTGGCAAGGGTCTCTCCTGCAGGTTTTGGCAGTAGATTGATTACGCTGCTGTCACCCAAGCTTTTAGCCTTCCCCAGCAAGGTTCCCTTCAGATACCCCAGTCCAGCTCATAGACACATCTTGTTCGCTCGCTCCTGATTTCATCAGTCTCATTTGAAAAAGCTCTATTCCAGGAGCAGCGTTTGCAGCAGGTAGCGGTGTAGATTTTAAGGCTGGCTAGAGAAAAGCTCTTCTAGGAGGATATTATTTCCTGCACGAAAAGTAGAAAGCCTCTGAGCAGCAACCTTCACACTTGTGATGGGGTTGTCCTAGCTCTCTGGCGCCAGCACATCAGATGGGAAATGGTGAGGATGAAAGCAGAGGCTGTGCTGATAGCCAGCTGATTCTAATCTCCTTCTTGCTCTTTTCCTCACTGTGCATGTTCTGTGCCTTTTTTTTCCTTAACCCATTTTGTTAAGATAAATTTGTATATGAGTCATTCGATTGTATCTCGACCTTTTGTTTTAAATCTCTTCTCCCCCTCCCCTTGAATTTTGGGTTATTTTTTGTCTTTTTCCTAGGCGACCTCCTCCAGCTGTTCCAGGAAGATCGTCCTAACACACACACATCTTTTTTTTTTTTTTTTTTTTTTGTTATGTGCAGTCTGTCATCTTTTCTCCAAAATTATCTTTAATTTGCACTAGTCTATTTGTAAATGAAATATTTTATTTTCAGATGTCAATGATAAGCCTGGATACAAAGAAAATAAAAGTCTGGCTACAAAATGAATGTGTGCTGGTTTTCTATTGAAGGATTTACCTACTGCTTCTCAAATGGAGCCATTAATGCTCCCTCCACAAAAGCAATTGCCTGGGCTCTGTGGCGACCCCCACCCTCCGAGGTGTTGGAGGGAGGGACGTACTGCTGGGATTCCACCTCCAATTTCTGAATTCACGAGCCACCAGGACTGCTCAGTGTAAATACATTTGGCTTAGTATTAGCAGGAAGAAGAATAATCAACGTCTTGAACAACAGAGACTGCAAAAGGTTCCTAACAGATGCTTAACGCACCCGCAGCAGCACCTGGCTGCGTGCTGAGTGGAAAGTTGAAGATTGCAGCAGTCTCTCTGCCGATGAATCTGCACACTTATAGACACATCGCAGCTGTTCTCACCGCTTTTTTCAAGCTAAACCTCTAAATTCTCTGCGAGCTGACCTCGTTGGAGCATCAGAGCTCAAATAGCTGCAGGTAGCTACCTCTGGGATTCCAAGTATTTCTGTCCCTGTGGCATCCAAGTGAAAGATAAGCAGGCCAGGTAAGATAAATAAGCCAGGTCTGACAAAGCTCTGCCGAGCTGGGGCAGTTCTTGCAGCTGATTTAGGACCCTGCTGACAACTCCTCTATCCAGGGAACTGCTGCCCCACCATGCTGGTAAATGAGGTTTGCTCAAATGATAGGGGGTTGTAAGCCCAGAGAGCTGCAGACTTGTACAGATTTTTGTTTGCACCTCACTTAGGCTTTGTCTTCTGATAGAGTAAAACAGAAGAAACAATAAAGGTATTAGCAGAAAGCAGGGGAAACACAAACATGCCAACAACAGTAACTCTTAGGAAGAGAATCATTCCTGCTAGACTTTTGAGTTGTGTGTACTAGACTAGGAATTGCAGGAGCTGGAAAGAGAATAGTGATGGGCAATGTGCTTCCCAGCACCCTGGGAAAAGGGAGAAGTGGAGGATCCTAATGGTCGTGTGAACATAACTTCCAAAAGGTAGGACGAGAAGTGAGCTTGGGCTGGCTTACTTTGCTGCATCTCTCAGCAGTGGAACTCGCTGCCCTCAGAGACAGAGGCAAAACAAACAAACAAACAAAAAACAAAAACAGCATTCAGGAATTGTGCTTTTCAGGATTGCAAGAGAGATGACATCTGTACCCAGCTGGCTCTGCAAGAGGCAGGAGGTTTTGGCTTCATTTCATCTCTGAGGTAAGAGGGAACGGGACCAGGCTGAATTTTACAAGCTACTTTTTTTTTCCAGGTTGTTCAAGAATCTGTTCTGTACTAGGGCAGCTCTCACTGCTTTCCCTCTATGGTACGGTGTGGTACTGAGAAAGGAAGCAATGACAAAAGGTGGCTGATATTTTATTTCTAAAGCTTTATCTACTGCACCTCAGAAACTGCTGCTGCCCTCCTGTCTGCCAGCCAACCTCAGTGTGTTAGGATGTAAGGCACAAAGTTCTTTCGGGGGACGTTTTATAGTGTTATATCCTTCACAGAAATGTTTACCTTCTTCAGAAGCATTTGATAAAAATGTTGTTGGAGATAGGACTGAACTTCATGGTCAGGTAGCTACTCCTAAAATCTCATAAATAGTAGAAGGGATTGGTTAGCATAAGGGCCTTTGTGCTGGGAAACCTTGGCACGTGCTTTGGCTTCAGCTCGTGGGGTGACTTTCTGAAGAAGCCGTTTAACCTCGTCTGTGCCATTTCCATCTGGCAATGGCACATGTTCTGTGGGTAGGGGGAGAAGGTGGGTGGTGCTGCACCCCGGCCGGTGACATTATGCATCCCAGGCTGCTGCTCAGGGGATGATTTCAGACCAAAATCTTTATTTTGGTTTCCTGATCGCTCAGACTGTTGCCGTTGCCTCTCGTGGCACAAAGCTACGTGACGTGCAGAGCAAAGCCTAGCGATTACTGCGGGAACTGAAGAGATAAAAAGGTCTTACCTTCAAAGACTAAAGCTTCACTGTTTCCAGGCTTCCCAGACGCCGGTCTCCCACGTGCAGGAGGGACGGAGGCCCCTGCCAGCCCGCTGGGGCTGCTGTGGGTGGCTGCCGCTTGCCTTTCCCTGCTGCACGCTCTGTAGATGGAGATTCCAGACGGCACGTGGCGGCGACTCCCCCAGGAGCACGGCTTAGCCCCAGCCAGCGTGCAATTACTTGCGTTTGGGCCAGATTCAAATCACAAGAAAACGTCCCAGTGAGGCGCTGTATCTCAGTGGGACTTGGGAATGACAACTAGAAAGAAAGGAACCGCGCTTTTTGTAACACCAAGTAATTTGTGCTTAAAAAGTTTAATTCTGTAGAGGTGGTTGATGATGATTCAGTTACGTGCGAATCACAAAGGATCTATTTCTTTGCTTGGTGTCATCGTGGGCACCAGCGAAGCCTCAGAACGAGGCTCAGGTAGCGAGTGCTCAAAGGGCATCCGATTGTACTGCTGAGTTGAACACAGTTTTGGCTACGTTCTGCTCTGTAGGGCATGTTCTGACCTCAGGCACAAAGACGTACTCATTATGGCCATTTATTCCAGCAGTGCTGCAGAGTGTGCAGGCTAACGAGGCACTGAAAGGAAGCAGCAGGGCAGAACAGAGGCTTGTGGCTGCGTGTGGAGATGAAGCTGCCTGCGGCAAGCTGAGCAGGACAAATCCTGGCTGGAGCCAGGCAGAGGTGGCCTGCTGGATCAATCCAAGCCCAGGGATCTGTTTGTAGTGACCCACTGGGTTCTAGTTGGGGTTGATAACGATTGTGGCACAGCCACCACATGCCATGGCTAGCCTCAACTTGCCCAATAGGTCTCCATCAGCTCGAGGCCACCCCACTGGGAACCCATCTCCTCCTCCTGGACATGGCCATTCCCCAGCAGAGTAGGTGACCCGAACATCCCAGTGTGGGGCTGTCCTGCTGTGCACCGAGCAGCTCCAGACAAGCAGAGAGCTCCAGTGAAGGTAAGAGCACGGACTCTGGATCATTTCGAGTCCTCCTCAGGGTCTGAGATGAAGCTTTGCTGGGGGAGCAACACAGAGCCACAGAGTCTCTGCTAGTCCTTGTGTTTCTAGCTCCCTTATTGCCCAGAGCCACATTACTTCGTGCCCATTGCCACCTGGAATCATACCTTGGGAACTCATATTTGCACTTTTCCTAACCCAGGGTTGTTTTTGAGAGTCTGAATTTGAGTGGATTATTTTTTAGGAAACATTTCACTTTGGGTGAATGGGTCTGGCAGAAATTATGCTTTCTTGTAGCCTTAAATCCAGCCTCAAAACAAAAAAAACAAGGCTACCTTGCCCTGTTTGCATTAGCCTAATGAACCATCAGATCCCTGCAACCACCTTGAGCTGGTGGTGAGGGACAGCTGCCCCCCAGCCCCATGTGCTGTGCCTAATGGTGAAACAGCCCCCACGCACACACCGGTTTGTCCCCATTATCTTGGATATTGCACATTCAGAATGGAGTCAGGCGTGTGCTCCACCTGAGATGCACCAGCAATTGATAACCACAAAGATTTATGACTGCAGTTAGTAACAGTTTGGGGACAGTGGTGTGTTTGTGCAGCAGCAGCTTCAAGTAAACCTGGCTGCTGCTAGCATGGCCCCTACCAAGACAGAAATTAACTGCAGGAGCCAGGCAGGCTAGATTTGATTCCTTTCTTTGACAAGGATGATTTTTAACTTCTTAGGTTTGCACCAATCCCACTGGAGTCTTGCCCTACCGATGGACTCTGTGCATCTGCTTGGGGTGGCAGCATTGCAGTGGCATTAGCCTGACACAGGATGGGGCCCCCTGGTCCCTGGCAGCTGCCTGGCTTTCTTGGGAACCTCCTCGTGAAGAAATGATTTTCTTTCTGAAGGGCTGAAGAATGTCATCTTGATTGTGAGCATCTGGCTACTCCCGCGCTCCCTGCGAGCCTGGAGCACATACTCTAAACCTCTGCAGGTTTTCTTTAATTAAAAACAAAATGAGATGTAGTTGTCACCATGACAACAAACAGCAACATTTAAAACTTGGCAAATGTCATAACAAAGCGCTGGAGGTGTTGGAGGCTCTGCAGTGGGTTCTCATTTCCTAGGAAGCCCAAGGAGCCAGCGCCTGCTCGCTGGGAAGACGCCAGTGCTCCACGTGAGCCGTTTTCCTGCAAAAAGCCCTTCACACTCAGTGGGTTTAATCGAGCAGGAACTCACACTTCTGCAGCAGTGGGGTGCCTTGCCCTTGTCACCTTTCACCATCCCAGAGTGTGCGTGCAAAGTTGGTGCTGCTGCATCTTACAGGAAAACTTACTGGGATGGTTTAAACACCTCCTTGTACTGCTTCCAGGGTAGGAGGGGTCTGAGTGGCCTTTACACTGAAAGGAGCAGTGCTAGGGCAAAACACCGCAGGAATGAGAGCTGTCAGCCTCAGCTGCTGCAGGTCCCGTGGTCTGCAGAGGTGCTGGTGGTCTCAGACACTTGGTGGTGTGCATCTGCATACGGGTGTGTCTGCTTTGCCCAAGTCCGTGCCCTACTGGACCACCTGCCCCTGGTGTGTGATGGAAAAAACTCAACAGCACAGCAGGGCCGGCTCGTCCCGGGCTGGCCTCCAGCCTGACTTGTTTGCCAGGAGCGCCCTCTGTTGCGTTATGTGCGGAGCTGGACAGACGGACACTGGACAGATAGTGCTGGACAGGACCAGGCTGGGCCCTGTCACCGCTGCAGCACCCTGGGGCCAGGCTGGGTGCCCGCTGGGTGCACCCACAGAGTGTGCTGAGCTGCGGCCTCATCCCTCTGCAGGATTCTGCCCCGTCCCTCTGGCTTGATGGCCAGAGCTGGACAAAAATACCACCGTGGGTCTGCCAGGCACCACCCTGCTGCAGGGCTGTTACAGAGCACACACAGACACATTCCCTGTGTGAGAGGTTTTATTGAGCTGGGGATCCCCCCAGAAAAGTCTCTCCGTGCTGCTTGCAGCACTGAGCCCCTCTCCCCCCTGGCCAGGCCTACGTGAGGAACCTGGAGAGGTCCTCCTTGATTTCAGCCTCATCCCACGGCCCGTGGATGTTGTCCTTGAGCTGCTGAAGCCGGATGAGGCAGTAAGGGCAGAGGCAGGAGATGGAGAGCAGCAGCGAGGCAAAGAGCACGGCACCCACGCTGGAGATGCTCGCCAGCCCTGCCAGCGCCGCCAGCGCAAAGAGCACGGTCACTGCCACGTAGCAGCGCGGTGTCCGGGCCTTCAGCTTCTTCTGCAGCATGGGCCAGAGGGCGAAGATCTGCATGGCGAAGGTGACCATGACGAAGGCATGGAGGGAGCGCGGCAGGCGCGAGGCCAGGCACACCGAGGCGAAGATGGCCATGTTGAGGGACAGCGTGCTGGACACGATGGCAGCGTTGGCGCCGTAGTCGAAGAAGATGAGGTGGCCGAGGAGCATGAAGACCGACATGGCGTAGATCGTGTCCGTGCTGATGGACTCTGTCAGCGTCTTCAGCACCGGGGAGAAGCCGTAGGTGAAGGCGATGAACACCAGCGTGCTCTTCAGGTCTGCCCACCGCGTCCGCCCGCTCTCCCGCCGCCCAACCCCGGCGTCGATGGCATCGAAGAGCACGTAGCCGAGCAGCGAGGAGGCCAGGGCCGCCCCAAACAGCCCCTGCGGGCTCAGCACCCCGGCGTCCATGTACCACCAGGTGACGACGAAAACGCAGACGCTGCAGAGCTGCTGCACCACGGCCCCCGACTCGAAGACCACGGCCCAGTACTGGTACTGGCGGGCGTGGACGTTCTTCCGCAGCTCCTCCAGGAACCTCTGGTCCACGTAGTTATCGGGGAAGGGCTGCCGCTCGTACAGCACCTTCTGCCAGCAGCGCCTGGGGCTCGTCTCCACCTGCGCACACACCATGCTGCAGCCCAGGGGCTGAGGAAGGAGCCGGCTGCGGGTTCACCGCGCTGCGGGACCCCTTTGGGGTCTGCCAGCGGGCGCGGGCAGCACCCACCTCCCCCTACAGCCCCCCCCAGGCACGGATAAGAAGCGGGGGGTGCCCACAGCGGCAGCAGGGACCCCTCAGAGCCCCCCCCAGCCCCGGAGCTTCCCGGCCCCGCCGCCTCCGCCTCAGCCGAGCCCGGCCGGGCGCAAGGGACGCCGGGGAGCCCGCAGCCGCCATCTGGCGGTGGGAGCCCGGCCCTGCCCGGCTGAAGGGGCCGCTAATTGCGCTGTTTCTCAATGATTAAATGGTTAAAGATCCCCCTCCTTCAGCTCGTGACAGAGCAGCAGGCGCTGAGGCTGATTTTAGTTGAAGCACAGAAAGCGTGTGGGTGTTCCCAGCGCAGTGGGGAGGGGGTGATGGGGCCCCCTGCCAGCCCACCCCTGCACTGACATTGCTCGTTTAGCCACCCCGCTTTGGTTTGGGGTCCCCTTGGGGATCCTGTGAGCAACCGCAGTGCTCTGGGGACACTGGGGCACCTCAGTGGTGCGAGCTGCCTGAGTCTGAAGGGCAACTGGGCACATCCAGGTGGCTCAGACTTTGCCTGCGAGGCACTGACTCACCTGTGCCTGCGTGCCACGCCACGGGACCGGCCACGTCACCGCCCGTCCCCGCCGGTCAGAGGCGAGCCATGGAGTCACCCCTTGGCCCTGCCGGGGCGACGTGGCCGGTGGGGTGTCTTGGCAGCAGAGCAGCTGGGAGAGGGACATTCCCGTCACGCCCCGAGCAGTGCCTAGGGTCAAGGGTGCGAGCCCCGCTGTGAGCGCCTCAGTTCCCACTCTTCATTCCATGCAACAAGATCTCCCTCGCCAGCTGCAAGGAGGGCTGTGAGGACCACCGACCGGGTCAGCCCTCCGTCATATAGGAAAACACTCGCTCATGCAATCCCCTTCTGCCTGACAGTTCACTGCATGGAGCATTTGGGGTTTGTGTTTCCTAAACCCCAGCTCGGGGGGGAAGAAGCCGGCACCAGAGCACTTCCCCAGTGCCCCCCAGCCTGCGTTTCAGCTCTGAGACCACAAGGAATGGCTGTGGCATTGCTCAAGCGACCCCATCACAGACGTGCTTGGTTTCTGCAGGGCTCCCAGCCCCGCAATATGCCGCTAAAGCTGCTTGGAAGCGATGCTGGAAAAGGTGACAGGCTGGGATTTAAATAGCTGTGACTGATCTAGGCCTCCACCGGAGAAATCTGAATATCAAAGCATTCAAGGCACTGGTCTCAGGGGCTGCCTTGAAGTGTGTCTGCATGTTCCCATAACGGGGCGATCGGGTGGGAACTGGTGCTTGTGGTGTGGCCCCTGTGCTTGGGGGCCAAGCGTGCCTGAGGCTGCAGGGACAAGCATGGATCCTGGGCATCCCTGCATCCTTCAGCTCAGGTTTTTCCCCATTATCCTGCCCGTGCTGAATCCAAAAGGGCACCAGGAGCAGGGCAGGTCACCTCACGGCACACACTCAGCCTTTTTTGCCATCCCGAGCTGCTGCTATGGAGCTGGGCCCATCCACAGGCAGGTTTTGCTAGGTGTGAGGGTGGCGGGACCGGCAGGGCCGCCTGCAAGCACAGCTACATGCGCCTGGGCTTCATTCCTCTGACAACTGATCCTTGAGTTTTTCCCTTTGACCCTGGAGCTGAAACCTCCCTTTGCAGGAATGTTTTCGGGGGGAGTTTGGCGCAGCTCCAGCTGCTGAATTTTTCCATGAGCAGAGACCGGCCCCTGCCTTACAAGGCCCCGCAGCGTTTGCTGCGGCTGCTCTCCTGCAATCACCTATTTAAGGATTTAAGTCCCCAGTGGGGAGTGGGACAACGCCAGCCCTTAGGCTCTGAGCAGCCCTGCAGCCACAAAGCTGGCACTGGTGGCTGTGAGCCCCACGGGAGGATGCTAGGGCACATGGAGCTGGTTGCCCAGGCTCCCCCTGCAGCTGACCACCTCCGTGAGGGTTCTCCTGTGCTTGCTGTTCCTAAAAAGTACATCAGACTGAGCCCAGTTCTCCTGATCATCCCCCTTGCCATGCACGGGTTGGGTTTCCTGGCTCCAGGTCCACATCCCTGTCCCAGGGACAAGGTGACCCTGCCGGGGTCCCCTTCCAGCTCGAGGGCAGGGGTCAATGGGATCCTGGCCTGTAGGGGATCTCTGTGCGAGTCACCAGTTCATTTATTTTTTTTTTAATGTTTTTTTTTTTTTTTTTTAAATGTCCGTAGGAAACGGCAGCCAACAATGACGTGAAGAATGCACTCTGCCAGCTGCAGGCCAGGCGCTCCAAGGTGGGACACGGCCAAATTTCAGCTGCCCAGGTAACCTCAGCTCAACCCACACCGTACGTGGCACATCCTTAGCACCCAGGGAGGAAACCAGGCTTCGGGACACAGCTGCAGCCTGTCTGAGGGACACACAGGTGGGTTGTCACTGAAGCTAGGGATGAAAAAAGCAGGTTTGTGAGCAAGAGGGGGTCTCAGGTTCCCAACACCAAGCAGAGCAGGGCTGGGGCTCCCAAGTAAAGCTTTTGTCAGGTGGCTTCTGACTGCATTCCTCTTTGTTTTGCCCCAAATTTGAAGCCTGGGGATGGGATGTGAGGTGCTGACCCAGATCTGCCGTAGTCAGTGGAAACATTTGAAGAGCTGTAGGTGGCAAAACTTGCCAAAAAATCAGCCCCCTGGGGGACAAAAGCAGGGACAAAAGTATTTGGGGGTGCTTGCAGTGAGGGCGATGGTTGCTGGCCCCCGCCTCCCCTAGCAGCTCTGGCACAGCACAAGCGGCGTGAAGGGATGTGGTGTTTCCCGGCGAGGTTTTTACTGTCTGCCCAGGGGAAATTTCTGTTCTTTGGCTGCCTAAGTGCAAAAAAAAAAATAAAAACAGAAACAGGCTGGGGGGGGTGGGGCAGGTAAACTGGATGAAACGGAGTACAGAAACAGGGCAGCTTTTATAGGAAGCATACAGGGGGCTGTTGCAGAAATGTGAGTTGAAAGTAACTGTCCCAGGGCAGAGAAAAGGAAGCTGGTGTCTGTGGTGGTGCGTGCCATCCATGTGTTCTCTCGAAGCTGGCAGCTGTGCGTTGAGACCATCCCTAGAGCCCTGCCCCACGGACTCCCCCTTCCACTGATGCCGCTGATCCCTTGTGCTAACCAGGGGGAGAGCAAAGCTCGGAGCAGTGGCAGTGCTTTCCTCTGGTTGTACTCTGTCACTGCAGGGGAGCTGAAAGGGGCCATGGCCTGGGTGAACCCCACCTGTAACATTTTTTCTTGCCTGCAGAGGCAAATAATCGATGTGGGTTTTGTTTGTTCCTGCCCTTGCAGGGTTGCCCTGGGGCATTGGATTCCCTGGGAATGGCCCGCAGGCCCCTGGTCATCTGCCTCCCTGTCTTTAAATATCCGCCAGAGAGCAGAGGGGATGGAGCCAGGTGGGAATCTGGTTTATTTTAGTGCTTGGCAAGATGGGAAAGGAAGCAGCTGAGCCTACGGGGGTGCCCTTTGCATGACCCGGGCACTTGCACCGCTGTGAGCATGGTGCCACCAGCTCAGCCCGGTCCCTGTACTGTGCCAGGGGAGTTTTGTCCTCAACAAAACAGGCACTTTTACAGCCCTTCTCGTCCCTTGGCGTACATTTGGCATGTTCCTTGTGCCACCAGTACAAAGCTGCAGGGGATGGCTGCCCCGGACAGCCCCCAGCCTGGGGTGCTGGCAGTTTTGGTTTTGTGTTGACGAGGTGACAGCTGTGCCACCCTGCCGCATCACGCATCTGCCTCTTTGCCCTGCTTTGGCCTCAATTTGCATGAGGGGCTGTTCCCCCAGCCCCTCAGCACCTTGTGGGCAGCTTCAGCCCACGCTGTCCTCCCAGAAATAGAGCCAAAAGCACAGCTTTACGCCTCCAAAGGCAAGTTTTGCCGTTTCTCAGTTTCTGGGGCAAGATTTGGTTTCTCTCTTTGCAGGAGGGCACAGCCAACAGGGAGCAGTGCTGCTGTGGCATGGGGCTCTGTGACAGCACAGCTGGCATGGAGCAGTGGCCTCCACACTGGGGTCACCCCAGCCCGTGGGGGCCAAGGACGTGGTTTGGGTTGTGTCACAGCTAGGACAGGACCAGGGCAGTGGTAGGAGCCTGGGAGGTGTCACGCTGCTCATTCCTCTGCCTCAACAATCCATGCTGGGATGCGGGAGAGTGCAGGAGGCGACCACTGGCATGACCTCCGCCCATCTCCTGCCCCAAGCATGCATCCACCAGGGCTCTGGGAGCCGTGGGACCATGCCTGGTCTACCCGTGCCAGATGTCAAAGCTCTCGATCGGCGCCGGCTGGCTGGAGATGAAAGCAGCCACGCTCCCACACTGGGTCACGCAGTCCCTGCCAGACACTGCTGTTTGCCGTCCCCCCTGCCTGCGGGGAGAGCTGCCTGCCTCCCCTGCAGTGTGGTCACACACCCAGGCGAGGGTCACCGCTGCCCCACAAAGTAGAGATGGGTAAAAAAACAGGGAGAAGAGCTTGCAGGCTGCCTGGGGACAGACCTGGCTGTGGGGACAGGTTTGTGTTCAGAGGGAACGGCTCCTTGCCCCATCTCAGGGCACTGGCACAACCGTGGGATGCTTTAGGATGAAACAGGACCTCCTCAGGAAGCCACTGGCCTCAAATCCCCCTGCTGGAGGCCGCAGTAGGACAGGGAGTGCCGAGCCATGACCCAGCACAGCACCAAGTTGGCAATGATGTTATGTTTGGCCAGCACCAGCCTTCCCCGGCCCTGGGATGGGGTGATTAGAGCCCAGGGCAGCGCAGCAGCGTTCAGAAACAACATCAGGCCCCCCAGAAATTACAGTGCTGACTTTGGAAGGTGTCACAGCGGATGGGCAGAGTCCCCGTGGAAGGGGGAGCTGAAACCAGTGATTTCCAGTGATGTGCTTGTTCTGGGGCTCGGTGCCGGGATGCATTAAGCAAACGTAACGAGGCACTGCGCAGAGCAAGCCTTTCAGTGACCCTACCCTACTGTATCTGCTGTTTATCGGGGGTCACTGTGACCCCTGTCTCACATCCAGGAGTCCATGTCACACCGTGGCATGCCGCAGGCTTTAGGTAATGCACAGGACGGGTGCAGGAGAGGAAATCAGCAAGCGTGCACGAGGAGTTGCTGGGGTGCACATTTGGGATCGCACAGGAACACGGCACAAATGCCACCAGCACCCCTGGTGCCCCGTGCCAGGGGTGACATTTCTCAGGAGCTCCCACAAAAAAAAAATAAAAATCTATCTCACAGCATTTATTGGGTGATAAAAGAGCAGTTGGCAGCTCTGCTGGAAGCAGCATTTCTCCTGTTTGGTTTTGCAAGGAAAATTATTTGAATCCCACTTCTCACACAGCTCTTTCCCCTTTGATGTGAGTTGAAGAGTTTTTGGCTACCCAGACGTTTCAGGGCTTTTTAAAAAAGTTTTATGCTGTTTTGCTGGATTTCCCCCCGCAAGTGGATTCCCCCCCGCAAGAGGTTAATGGTTCAGCTGTAAGTTAGAGGAAGTTATCTGAAGCAATCTTGCAATTTATAGCTTTTCGTTCACTAAATAAGAAACGGTCAGGAAATTAAACAGGAAATTGCATCTGGAAGGAAAACTCAGACAAAAGTTGAGTTGTCAGAACACGCTTAGGAAGGATTTGCTTTATTTTAAACAGTAAGGAGCCAAGATCAATAGTCAGAAAAAGAAGGAGCTTTGTGCAAATTAAATCACACATTAAGGGAAAAAACAAAACACTTGGGGAAGAAAAGAAGGTTTTGTAAAGAGAAGGTGAGGATATCCTATGAAAAATCAGAAGTAAGGCTTTCAGCTTGGAGGTGCTGAAACACAAGGGTCTAGCTGAGAGCCTGTGCCAGCCTGGTTCCTGAAGCCCACACCGTGCTTCACTGTGTGAGAAGCAGAAGCCAACAAGTGCCAAACACGATGCAGCTGCAGAGATCTTTCCAGGCCTCCCTCCTCCAGCAAAAGCTGCCGAGACGCTGCGTGCTCCTGGCCTCAGCTTTTCTGCAGGGTTGCCCAGCAGGAAGGGCCAGCCCCAGCCAAATGGGACTGCTGGGCAAGGGAAAATGCAGCTGTGAGCACTGCTGCTCCTTCTGCAAACTGCAGTGCTTTATAAGGATCCCAAGCAAATATTTGCTCCCGTGTTGCCTACGTGCATTGTTCTCAGGGTTAATTACAGGCTCCAGCAGGGAGATTGGGTAAGCTGTGATGTTGTTTTACCATCATACTCCTCATCTTATCAGCGTTTGAGAAGCAAGCTTAGCAAGTGACAAACTGTACAGGTAGGTCAGGGCTGATGACCTGAAGCCTCTGCCTGGCAGGTGGCACTGAAGGTTTTCAGGTGTACGCTTGTACCTGGTGGCAGCTGAGTCGAGGAAGTTTTTCTCCAGGATCCTGCCTATTTACTGTGATGGCTTCCCTGAAACAATCTGTTTGCCATGACAGCTCTTCAACTGTGTATGGTTTAAGCTGCATGTGATTAATCCCCTGCTGATAAGAGGACCGTAACACATGGGAGCCGTGCCAGCCCCGAGCAGCCACGTGGGCTGAGCAAATGTGGCCACGGAGGGGACCTGGAGGAGGCGGCAGCTGTGGCCGAGGGTCGTGTTGCACTGCCTCTCGCAGCACTGTCCACCCCGAGGAGGAAGATTTTGGGCACTCCCTGACATGGTTAAAATAGCTGCGGGTGCGACGTGTGCTGTTGCTCCCACAGCTTGGAGAACAGTGAGGAAGTTTGGGGGAATTTCCCACCACCAGGGGCACGGCTGGGGGACCTGCAGAGCGATTTCACTCGAACAAAGGAAGAGCTTGGAGCCTACCACCCATTTCTGACAGGGCATTTTAACAAAGGGCCACCCTCCTCTTAGAAATGCCGTTGTTTGACTTGGCAGCGTGTCCTGAAGGTAATAACTGCTCTATCATCATCGCATTGCCACTGTTGAGCCTCTGCCCTTTGCGGGAAGAGGTGGCGTGGTTCTGATGCAATTAGCAGAAGGACATCCCCTGCAAGAAGGTGTGACAGCACTGGTAGAGAAAGGCAGCCGTAGTGGCACACCGTCAAACCACGGGCACAGATGTGGGATCCGCGTGGGACTCGGCAGGTTTGTGAGCTGCAGTGGCGTGGCCCTGGAGGGGACTCAAAAGGGTTGGCCTCAGGCGCAGCCCTGTCCTCACCCCATTGTGCCCTTTGGGACCAGTGTATGCACTCACAGGGGATCTGCTAGTCTAAAACCAGGTCTGAAAACACTCTTCAGGACTCAAAGCATACTCAACTTTTGGGGCTTGACAATTTTTGGCAAGAAAATAAAAAAGAGCGGGCTGTGCTTCTTGTGAAAATGTGTGCTTTTATGAAACATTTCCTTGGCAGGCTGGCTCAGGTCCCGCCAAGAGCCACCTCAGCAGCACCATGCCCGGGACGAGCAGCGCAAACACCTCTCAAACACCTCTCCTGCAGCTGGGAGGGCTGGAGCTCCTCGTGGGCCGTGACTCAGCCCTTCTGCACCTCCCTCGGGGCGAAGCCGCCCTTCCTCACCCCGAGCCCTGCTGTGGGGTGAGGCTGTCCCCCTTGGCCAGAGTCCTGCTGTGTGCACGTTTCCAGCGTGGCGTGCTTGTGACCGTTCACCCACGAACCTTGGGGCTCTCGTCATGCTGTGCGGGTGGGAGAGCGGGGTGCCCGCAGCCTGACATGGTGCTTTTTGTCACTGGGGCTCTGCTTTTTGTCACAGGGTCTCTGCTTTTTGTCACAGGGGCTTTGCTTTTTGTCACTGGGGCTCTGTGGGGCTGTGTTAAAACCGGGATAAATTCTGTGAGCACAGCACTGGCGCGCACCTGAGCGTGTTCTGCCCACCATCTACTTATTACAGTGAAAAAATTAATAGCAATAATGAACAATAACGGCTTGGCGCGTCTCGGGCACCCCCTGTGCCTAAGCACGCCCCGAGCTGCCTCCTGTGAGGCACCGTCCCTCCCGCCCCCCAACCCTTTTACAAAATGGCCGCCGGCCGCCTCCCCACCACGAACTACAACCCCCATCACCCCTCGCGCCCCCCGCGCGCGGCCCGCTGGGAAATGCAGTTCTCCCGCCGGCGTCCTCCCCCGGACGGGGCGGGGCTTCCGCGCGGGAGCTCGCCTCGCCATTGGGCGCGGCGGGGCGCGGCGCGTGACGCGCATCCTTCCAGCTCAGCGCGTGCGGGGGGGGGCGGGGGAGGGGGCGGGGCTGGGCGGGCGGGTAACGGCCGCGCTCGCGCCGGAGCCGCCTCAACGGCCGCGGCCCCGCCGGCGGGGGGAGGATGCGCCGCCAGCCGCCAGCATGAGGGGGCCGCCGGCCCGCAGCGCCTGCCTCTGCCTCTGCGCCCTGCTCTGGTGAGACCCCGGCCCCCTCACGGTTCCCTCACGGCTCCCTCAGGGCCCCCTCGAGGCCTGTGCGGGGCTCTGGCGTTCTTCCCGTGCCTCGTTTTGGAGTCGTGTGTGGGGAATTGGGGGGAGGTCGGGCCGGGCGCTTGGTGGGGGGGGCGCCCGGCCGCTGAGGGGACTCTGGGGTTGTTGGTTGTTGGGTGATTTGAGGGAAATATTGGTCTTTCTTGGTGCCTTGTGGGGTTTGGGAGGCGGCGCAGTGAGGTGAAGGAGGTAAAAGGCAGTGCGGTGAGTGCAGAAGGAGCCTCTTGGAAGCCCTGCTGCCAGACTGCTTCGTATCGTCGCCTTTTGGGGTTTAGGAGCTCTTATACTGAGTACTGACAGAGCTTGGAAGCTTAGCCACTAAATTGGTTCGTTTCGTCACCTTTTGGGGTTTAGGAAACCTTATACTGAGTACTGACAGAGCTTGGAAGCTCAGCCGCTGAATTGGTTCATTTCGTCGTGTTTTGGGGTTTGGGGAGCAGCACAGTGAGCGCAGAAAGGACTTGAAAGCTCAGCTGCCAAAATTGCTTCATGTTGTCGTGTTTTGGGGTTTAGGAAACCATACACTGAGTACAGAAAGAACTTGAAAGCTCGGTTGTCAGATCGGTTCCTATCATCGTATTTTGGGGTTTAGGAAACATTTAGGAAACAACATGGTGAGTACAGAAAGGATCTGAAAGCTCAGCTGTTGGGGTTACATTTAGGTGTTGTGTTTACATTTAGGCAGACTTTTTAAAAGGAATAAAAATCTCCTAGCTGCGTGTGGCAGGCTGAGCTGTGAACCTGCTGAAACTGGCTCCAGACACCTTCCCTTCGCTTGTAGGACGATTAAGCCTCTTTCCACACAGGGTTCCTATGTGTATAGGTAGGTTTCTTATCGGAAGTTTTTGTTTCTTCCTGGGGATTGGAGGCGGATAACCTGTTCCTGCCTGGAGGTATGTTGCTCAGGGAGCTGGTCATGGTTTAATGATACATAGGTGACTAGAGAATTTTGTTATTCTTCTTAATGTGCTGTTATAACAAGGTTTGTCTCTGGTTTTCTGTTATTTTAAGAAAAATTTCAGGCATCTTTTCCACAGTGATTAAGGAATATCATGTCTAGCAAACTTCTTTAAAATCAGATGCTTGCTCTGTAAAGTTCAGATGATTTTTGTGTACATACAGGAGAAAAATTGGCTTGAGGTTTTTTCTTTCTCTTTAAAAGATTGCTCTTTCAAGCAGTCTTAACTGATCCCAGTGCTTGTGCTGCAGTATCCCAGAGCTCTCGCTATTAAAGTGCAGATCATGTTCAACCTGCTCGCTCTGACTACTTCTGATTAAAGAGCTCCTGGACTAATTCAGCTGTTGGAAGGGCACAAATCGACTTCTATAGTCTCTGTTGGACAAACAGCAACTTGTGTTAGAGTTTAAAATCCTCTGTTTGCAGCATGGTGCTGCAGCTTTCCCTCAGTAGCCATGTCAGGTCTGCAACTGGAAAGTCTCTAAGTCTTTTAATCCCTGTTGTGTTGCCGAGCTATGTAACGTGGTAAGTTGTGGTGTATTTAACTTCTTCCTAAAAAGAAATTTAGCACTCTTGTTCGTGTAAACTGTAAAGCAACTTTAAATAGTAAATGGAGGGCTTTGACTGTGTTACAAATGTTGGCATGAGTGACAACTGGTGGCTTCTCAAATACAGTTGTCTGGAAATGGAATCTTGAAAGGATTTAAATGCTGGGGGGAGAGAAGCTGTTTTTACAGGTGAAAGTAACTGTCAACAAATTAAAACAAAAGTAGGAAAAAATGCCAGGCAAAAATAAGTCCAGGTGGTGCTGAGAGCGTTTTTTCAGTACCTCTCTTTAACCTGAACTTTGTTTTTATTTCTGGACAGGCACTTGCTTCCTTTATTTCATGAAATTAAAATAGTTTTTTGTTTTTTTTTTTTTCCATACCATACATTTTGAAGTTTGTCTGAAGAAGCTGGACCAGTGGAGAAATACCAATTTGGTTAAGGGGGGGGGAATGGCAAGGTTGATTTGACAGCTTTCTAACTACAAGGTGTTTTAAAAGATCTCATCTGGTCAGTTAAAAATGTATCTGCCTATTAGAAATGTACAGAAAAACAGAAGCAGCTCAAGTCTAGCTTGTTAGCTCGAGCCCTTTTGGTAGCAGCAGTACGGAGCTCTGTGGGAGCACAGGATCACAGGTGTGGCACCGGAGGCTTTCTGAAGCACATTGCACGTGGAAGGAGCACAATGGTGAGCAGCCTGGGCTGGTGAGCTTGTCCCAGGGAGTTCAAACGAGTGGGTTGGCTGCAAGGCTTTAGAGAAGTAGTTTTGATGGGGATGAGGCTTGTGAATATACTGCTCTAGAAATAAGACTCCCGTTGTCCTGAATTCACAGAGATTTCTTTGTTGTGCTTCTGTGAATCCCTTTCTGTGGATGTTTGCCGCGGAAAAACACCTTTAAAACTTGTGGTGCTTCAGGCTGACAATGCAGACGGAGCTGAGTAAGTGGAGTAGAAGCTCATAGGAACTGAGCTGAACCGAGACAAGCCGTGACAGTTGTTTGAACAGTAACCAGTGTAAATTGCTCTGACATCAGCTTTTGCCTAGCATGCGCTGCACTTTCAAAGGGTTAGCTATGCATTTGATAAAGAAATCATGCATGCGCTGATTTGTCTGGGATAGAATGAATCAGAAAGTGCTTTGCACATCCTGATCTACTTAGCTTTTACGAACCCTTTCATAATCTCAGCTTTGCAAGTATGAATAAAAGGAAAATGGGGATTAAGTACGTGTGCACATCAGGGTTGTTCAGTTGTGGCTGCCTTGTGAGCGTGCTGCATCGGTGCAGGAAGGATTGTGTCAACGTGGCTGGCAGCAAGGTGTGCTGTTGTTGTCAGAAGGCCCCTGCTGGAGTCCTGCATCTGAACCCATAACGAGATGTACCCTGAAAGCTGTACAGGTCAGCGGCATGGCCAGGGCTGGTCCTGCTGTACAGGTACATCTTGGATCACTTTGTATTCCTCCCTGTGACAGGTTAAATGTGAAGATTTATGCAGATCTTAATGAGAGGGTATTCCTAGTTTCCTGGTCTTTGGTTTGCGTTTACAGTCTTGTACCTTTTGGAGGGTGTGCTTGTGGAAAGCTGCTGCACTGCAAGAAAAGCTCCAACAGTCCATGCTGTGCTGGCAGCGTGAGAACATCACTCAGGTTTATCTTGCCCCCTCTGTCCTGTGCAGACAAAAGCTGTTAGCCGGCTTAGAGATCACAGAAGTAGAGGCTTTGCTGGTTGAGCAATTATTGGCCCTGTTACTGACTTCTTGCTTAAACCTTGGGCTTGTGTCTGTTAATGACAGCAGGGTGCTGAGTGGCAGAGCTGGGGGCGAGATGTGTTGAAGGCACCGCCATGGGGTTTGTGCTCCAGAGCTCAGCGTGCCTCTTGTTGCAGAGCCCTCCTGGGGTGGTTTCAGGGGGCTGCCCAGGTGGAGCTGTTCAGGGAACTTGCTTGTAATGGTGGTCACAGTTCGGTCACTATCTGCATAGCTACAGAAACCTCCCCAAAAAACTTGTGCTAAAATTAAGGATCGTGTGCCTGCTTTTTGTGGCAGGAAGAAATAATTTGGGCACTGTCGATGTGATTAAAAACTCCTGTTTCAGGCATCCTATTTCAGAATGAAGATGTGCTCTTAGATGTGCAGGGTCTTGTTTGGCAGTGTCTTTGCTCTGTAGCTGAGGCCAGGACGCGAGCTGCCTCGTGACTCCTGGCCCTTAAAGCCCAAGCTGTGCCTGCCTTTTCCTGGCTCATGTGGAGGTGCTGCATGCGAGCAGGGGCTCTGGTGTCTTTCCTTAAAAACAACCCTTGAATATTTACTTTCATTGATTTTCAAAGAATTCTAGAAATGCTTTCATGCCGTATCTTCTAAAAGGTTTGTCCTAGAAACTTCAACTTGTTTGCTTGTTGCAGGAGCAGTGCGTGGGAGTGGTGTGTGCTCCTCTCCGGGACCCTGCCCCTTGTGAAGAGATGCTCCTGGCTTCAGCGCTTCATCTTTTTCTGAAACGCCTTTCTCTATCTTGCTAGTAGTTCCTCTTCGCCCTCACGTTCTTTCCACTGTATTTTCCAGAATGATTTTTTGCTTTTGTTGTCTTTCACTTCCATTATTAGTCCAGCACTCTCAAAGTCCACATTCCTTTCAAGGGGAGGATACGCAGCTTCTCTTGAAGTTACCGTTATAGGTGAGAACAGGCCTGTGTCTGAAGGGGGTAATGTTTCTGAGCATTAAAGCTAGCACGTCCTTTGGCTGAGATCAAGGTAATGCAGAACTGTAAGTCCACTACAAAATTTCCTGTAATTCTTGGGGAAATTAGTGAGCTGGCAGAACAGGCAGACTGATCCCAAAACTAGCACAGGGAACTCTTGCTCAGGTGAGTGAAAATATTGCTGTAAATGACTTAAAATCCTTTTGATTGAAATGTCAGCAGATGGTTTGAACTGTTCAAAATAAGCTTGGGTGCTCAAAGGAAACTTCTTGGCTTGGTTGAATTTTGGAATGGCAATCAAGGTATTGTTGAAGTCTATTAAAAATACATCAGAAAACATCTGGGAGTCAGGTCGTAGTAGCTTTGCAGTGATCTAGGGCAGATTCCTGCTGCTGAATTTATGCAGAAATTTCACTTCATGGCTCTTTCAGGTTGTGTTTTACCTACAGTGAGTTTTAAGCAGGGGGTGTTGTCGCAGAGCAGCTGAAGGGAAACCCTCAGAGGTACCTGGGTTAAATAGTGCTGCAGACCCTACAGGCCTTCCTGGCAGTCCCTGGCTATTCTACTGTTCCCATCTAGTCCTCAGGATCAGATTTTACAGTGGTGTTTTTTTCCAGAACGGTGTTCTCCCAGCACTTTAGTGTGAAAGTAACTCAAATTGGATGACATGGGGAGCTTCTCTGAAGCTGAGGTTTCCACTCGGGTGGTCCTCAGCCTGGGTTTCTGTTGTTTGACTTGCAGCAGTGGGCAGCCTCGGGCAGACGGTGTGTCCTCCCTCAGTCATGAGTTTATATCAGAGCACACAGCACCTGAAAGCTTCCTCCTCGCCCCCAGGGTTCATCGGTGTGTGTCCATGATCTCCAGACCTGATGCAGGGGTGCAGGAGCGATGTGTGGCTGAGGGTGGGATGTGGGACTGCCCCTCTGGGCACTAGCTTGGGTCACTTGGGTAAAGCTTGTGGTGCAACCTTGTTTTGCAGCCTCTGCATGCTATTGCACTTAAAAAAAAAAATAATAATTAAATCTGAAAGCCATATTTTAAACTGTGAGGATTGGAATTTTATTGTCTGAGGCTATGAAATGAAGAATTGTCAAAAGTATCTTTGTGTTGGGCTCTGACTGAGTGAAGTAACTGTCTCCTTGGCGTGGCATTCCCGCGAGGGGACGGTCTGGAGAGCACATTCTTCACAAGGAGTGGGCAGGATACTGAAAACCAAAATTAACTGCAGAATTCAGCAGGGTTAGGAAAGGCTTTGCAAAAAAGCTCCAGTTTCAGTTGTGTTGTGGCACACAAATCCGGAATGCGAGAACAGAGGTAGCACTGCTCCTCAGTTAGTGGATTGGGTAAGAAATGGGGTGTGCTGGTGCCTTTCTGGCAGCATCCTTGTTAGTCTGGGGCTGTGGAGGGAGTCCCTGGCTTTCTCCTCTCTTCAGGAGCCATCATCATTTTAAAAGCTGTCTTGGTAAGGCAGGCTGCTCTTCTGTGGTAATAAATGGCTTCTAAATGAGTGGTGTGTGTGTTTAAAAAAATAGTAAGGTAGGCTAATGGTTTTTCTTTGTGTGTATCAATGCTTATTTCCAGTTCACGTGCAGAAGTGAGTATTGTGGCCGGGGGTTGTGAACGTTGCCATCCTAAAAGCTTGGCTGTCTTTCTCTGAGGTTTGCTCCCTTCTGTGGGTCCTTTTAAATGCAATTCTGTCTTGCTGAGCTCTTCTGGTACAGGCTGATCCCACCGAGCAACCAGGTGAAGATTCCCCAGTGCCATTAGTTCTGTATTGGCAGCAGATGGGGGGTGGCTGGCTGCGGCCTGGGCTTGGATCCCCTGAGCCCCTGTTCCCGGGGCTTTTTTTTAAGCTCTGTGTCTGGTGACAGGGCTTTTTAAATGGATTTCCCCAAGGTAGGTTACCGTGTTACCAAGAAGGCGAGCTCTGCAGCCAGCAAAGGGGCACCTCACCCCTTCCGCAGGCGCTCTCCCCTCCAGACCCCAAACCCACCCCGCTCCTCTTGCAGAGGCCTGCTCTGCACCGGTGCTGTGGATGTTTTCGGTAGGGACGTGCCACTCGGCAGGGACGACGACGTCTTCCTTCTCCCTCTTAGCTGCTGGACGCGGTGCATCTGCACCTGTCGGTAACACAACCCTCGGGAGGTGTGCAAAATGTCAGTGGTCGTCCTGGAAAGGCTGTTCCTTCACGTTCAAGGAGGTCCTGCAATCAGTACACTCATGAGAGCTTCCTTTTATTTTCCCTTCACTTGAAATTACTGTCTCAGGGATGTCAGCTCTATGCTGTAACGAGCTGCTTCTCTCTGGTGTCCAAAAATAGGTCTTGTTTGGGGAGAATTTAAGGCAACTCTTGAATCATTTAGAGGACAGATGTGTCTGAACTGAATCTTGTGCAAATGTTAGTGTTTTTTGTGGCGCTTCTGGAAATAAAAGCTTAGGCTGTTTGGTAAGATCAAACTGTGGCAACACTGCTCTTACCTTCAGGTTTTACTCATGTATTTTGTTTTGGGGTTAGCTGTAATGTGTATGTTTCACTTTTTTCTTACCAGTTGCTTACCTTCAGCTTGATTTTTATGCTTGTCAAAACAGTTAGGAGGAGCCACACCACAGTGCAGCTATTGATACTCCTCTACGGCCGCCTTCACGAGTAAAGAGTTGGAGGCGAGCTAGAACTGGACAGTCTCTCCCGAGAAATCTACACTGCGATTTCAAAGCCACCTGCACTTTGCATTTCAGTTCTGTCAAAGCCCTCCCAGCCATCAGCAGAGCATAGCTAATCCGGACAGCAATAAATGTACGTGCCGTTCAGAGGGGTGAGCAGACTTTCTGCTTCGGTGGAGAACCACAGTGTGGGCCTGCCCTGGGAAGAGTATGTTTGTGTTTTTTTTCCCCTCCGTGTTTGGGCTTGCAGCTTTTGCTTTGGGGTTTGTGCACATCAAGCTGAAAAGTTCATGGTGGATCAGTGAAAACAGCTTTTAAAATACGCTAATGATCTGAAACGACTCGTGCTTAAGTTTCTTTGTTCTCAGTGAGATTTAATAGCAGCTGCTATTTTGAGTCACACCAAACAAGAAGGGAACTATTGAAGACTTCTGTGTTCGGGTTAAGTCACGAAGTGCTAGTTACATGTTTGGAGCAGCCTCTGGTGTTCCCACACTGTTGCCTCACCTGAAGTTACAGCTTGTGCCTGAGACAGTAGATCTAGTGATTGATCTCCAGGACTGTCTGGACGTCAGGGCTGCTTGCTTCCAAGTCAGCATAAATTATTGCTCTTGCCATGAGGAAGGGAAGGCTGCATTCCTGCGTGCAGCTGCAGGAGCTGCTCTGCTTTCACTGGACGTGCTGCCTGAGTTTGCTCAACTCGGAGGGCTTCTGTTCTCAGTCTACACCCAGCCTTTCGTGTTCCTTTTGCTCTGGGCATAGAGAAACGCTCAGTGGAGGTGCTGTGCCACCTTACGGGCTCTACCGTGTGGTCTGTGGCTAAAGACGCCAGCTAAATGAATACACAGGGTGGTGACAGGTGGGGAGGAGGCAGAGTGCTGGAGGTCCAGAGAGGTGGGAGACTTCTTCCAAGCGATGGCCAGTCTCACATGGCCTTGCCTTCTGTGCAGTCGCGTTCCTGATGCGCAGTCAGATCCTTCCTGCCACTGCTGCAGCAAGGCCCTGGTAGTCCTGTGCGTGCGTATGTACACACCAGGAGTTCTCGGTCCCCTCCCTGGCTTAGAGGGTTCTTGGCAGGCTTGTGGCATCGTGTTTGAGCTGGGGATGAGACCGAGAAGAACTTCCAAATATAAGCTGTGTTGCTCACATTTTTTATACACTGCAGTTGTGTTCTAATAAAGCATGACTTGTGTTTGAAGGCAGTGTATTGATGATGCTGCTAGAAATGGATGTCTTGCTTCTCTGCTAAGTGCTTTTTGTGCCTGCAGATGCGAAAGTAGTTATTAATGCGGTTGTGAAAATGTGCCCTGTTTTAAAATGCTGGTTCACAGCCAGTGCTCTCGTTCCTTTTCCGTGTTAAGGGATTTAATGTTGCTCCATACAGCTCACTGAAGATTGCTGCCTTAGCATAAGCAAAACAGGAAAAAACATTGGGGTGTATGTATAATAAAGGGCTGGAGTGAGCTGTGGTTATGTTCTCTGTAATTTTGGATCTTTTGTATTTTTATGAAGAAACAGGCAGTCATTATAGCTGGAAGAGGAGTTCAGAGGTGCTGGAATTAAAAGCATGAGAACATTTCACTGCAGAATGATTGAAACCATGCTTCAGAAAAATAAGGGACTCAGAGTTTCAGCACAGCTAATTGTTCTGAGTGAGAGTTAGGAAATAGGACTGTGAGAGGCCACAAAGGTCAGTAACATTGCAATTAGTGTGAACAAGCAACTAACTACCTGATGAGATAGGGATTTAAGATGGGCAAGCGTACGCTCCTCATTTTCAGCTTACCTGAGACATGAGACTACCCGCTGCAACCGGTGGTTATTAGGACTTCCATACCCCTCTGCTCAGTGTGCTAGTTTCTGATAACTCCAACTGCTTCACTTGGGCTTCAAGGACTTCTGTCTAGTTCGGAGGAAAAGCTGTTACCTCGGAGGAAGAGGAGTCGGTAGGTGTGACTGACCTGGCCTGCCTTCTTTACCCGCCTCCAGCCCAGTAAGTCAGATCCCCCGGCTTCCTTGTCTGCTCCTCTGGTGGTGAGACACCTGGCGTTGGCGTGGTGAGCTCCTGGCTTGTTCTTCCCCCTGCTGATGCAGGTGGAAAAGGAGCAATAGGTTTATATAAACACCAAAAGCCTGTTTTTGTGACAGCCTGCAGCCTGGAGAAGTAGTGCTCAGTTTGCCACTCTGTGTGGGTGTGCTTACACACGAGCGTGTATGCAAGTATACAAAACTGCTCGAAAAGTGGTATCTGGCTGTGGGGTGGTGCAGCACGGATTGCTCCTTGTTGGAGGAATCTACACTGCGTATGCTTCCAACAGAGGTGATCTCTGAGCTCTTACGCCAGGTGTAATTCAGAGTCTAAACCCCAGGCTCATGCCAGCGGCATAGGCAAATCCTGACCCATTAATGTTGTTACCGTTGTGGATGACTGTTAAGGCTGTGCTTTAGGTTTCAAGTCTTATATCAGAAGGGTGCTGTTTTCTTACATGTATTTGCACAAAGCTCTGCAGCAGCCGTGCGTCCCCATGTAGGACAGGCTCTGCTTTTGCAGGGTGTGAAGTGATGGTTGTGTGAATTCATGTGGGGTCAAACCTGCCAGCTGGCTGTCATGTCAATATTTCCTGGGCAATCGTTTGCTTTAATATGGCAGGGGACTCCAGTGTTCAAGTGTAGCTGAAAACCACACAGGATGCTGAATTTGCATAATGTGGTTGGACACAGAGCCTGCATGAAGACCTTTGGTGGCCTTTGGGCCTCCAAGCCTAAGGGATTGCTGGATGGATGTTACCCAGAATGTCCAGGGGCTGTGCACTATGTGCAGCGTGAGATGCTGTTCTCATGCAAGGGTTTGTGTAGATGCTGGCTGCCTTATTACAGAAGTAAATCCATTTCCACTCAAAGCAAAGCTGTTTGGAACTAAAAGCACAAAAAAAAAAAAAAGTGGAGGTGTTAGTAAAGCCATTACCTGGTTTCCTACTTGTGTCTGTTTTCATTAGTTTTCTCATGGGCCTTTTGACTGGCAGACTTGTTTTTGCTAATTATCTTAAATGCGCTTAGTGATATTGACAGTATAGAATTTTCTGAAGTAATAAGTAAACAGGCTTTTTATTATTTTTTTTTTTTTAAACCGTGGCTTTAGTTACTCCTTAGTAAAAAAAAAAATAAAATAAAATAAAAAAATGCTGCTGAAGATACTCCATGACTGCATGGCAAAGGTTGATTCAAATTGTTTCTATTATGCAGAAACTAACTTGTCACCTTCCACTTTGTGACATGGTATCACCCCAGTAACTGTTTTACTGTTATTTTTGTGTTTTGGAAGTAATATATATGTAGTGGTGGCTAGGAATTGCTTAAGGTTTAGTCCTCTAACAGCTTTGCTAAACAAGTATCTGTGAACTGTATACAGACATGTTTTGGGAACAACTGAAAAAAAAAAAGTTGAGGGAGGCGATGCTGAGGGAATATTAAAATGTTATTTATTCATTTAAAATCAAGACTTTGACCTTGTTTTTTTCTGTGTTCTTTAACAGGCTTCCTATTTGGCATGTCTTTTGTGAAGACAGTCTTTCATCTGCAGTGCAATATGCCTCAAGTGATGCTTGTGCCCTGGCAAGTGATGGCGAAAACATCCAGGATAAGGTATGGTAAATAAATCATGTTAATTAGCTCCTTAGTCTGACTTTTTATTTGAAAAAATAAAACTGAATCATACACTTTGGTTCATAGCCTTCTTGGCTGGAATGTTTGATGTACTCACGTGTTCTGTGAACCGTGATATCTGCCTGGTTTTGCTTCCTTTACTCCATTTGTTGCTCTTATCTGACAGTACAGCTGGGCAGGTTTTGGGGGGAGGGAGACAAATAGTCAAGCTAGCAATGGTGGTCCAGTGTTTTCTTTTATATGGGGTGCTGGCTGTCAGAACCGGTTATTGGGGGCTGTACGTGGCTCTGTAGAGACCACAGTAAGAACTGATGGCCTTGTGAAGTCTTGGCTGCGGTGTGCACATTGCGTCTGTGTTGTGTTAGAAACCCAGTGCACGAATGACTGCTATCCTGAATAGAAGGTTTAAGATAACTTGTTTCATTAAGTCCGTCTTCATCCTTTTTTCATCCCCTCTAATAAAAATTAACAAAGCTAAAATAGGTATGTAAAATTAAAAAAATTGTCTCCTTCTTACTCGCATTGCTTGGCAGTACTGAGTGTACTGGGTTCTACCGTGATTAACCCATGGTGGGTTTCTGCATGTTTCAATTCCATAGCGAGTTCTCAAGCAGTTGAGCTGTATCAGAAAGTCATGGTGATTTGATTCAGTTTTATTTACACAGGTAAAGAATCATCCTATGATAAGCACAGATAACGATGTTAAGGGCGTCCCATTTCCCCCTTCAGTCAGTAGTAGTGTCATGGTCCTGATTCCATGAAAATTTCTATATGTCACATAAAAACTGGGAAATCACGTCAAGTGTTCTAATAGACTCAAGTGGTGAGCTGTTTGGCTAGAAAAACTTACTTTTTTGTCATCCGTTTTTTACACATTTTATTGTTTAGGGCAGCTTTTTGTTTTGCCAGCTTGTACATCCAAATAGCATTTGGTTTTATTCTTCTGGCCGCCTGAATTTGGAGGACAAGCTGTGCTTTAAAGCCGTAAGAACACACGATGTGTGTTGTGTTTTGCTTTTTAAAATCCTGCTTAGGTTCAATGGCTGCTACAATAAACCTGGAAAGATCAAGTGAGCTTTGAGATTGGGAAGCTGCTGGTGTACGTCTTCCTGCTTCCTTCAGCATTGTTCCCTTCATTCCATTAGCATTGCTACATTATTAAGATAATTTCTCAGCTTAAACTTCAAGATGTGAAAGCTCATACATCATGCTGCAATTTTTTATTCATTAAGCGAAAATCTCAGTTGCGTGAGAAGTCTTAAGCATTTGGCTGTTACTTCTTAACAGGCTGCTGGAGATGTCTTGTAAGGAGCAGCGTTTCAGCTCTTGTTCAGTTTTCCTTAGTTGTCTTCTTGAATTATTGTTGGTGTTTAGTCTTGTATAGCATAGCGGCCTGTTCTGGGGTCCAAACACTAGCACTTCTGTTTGACCAGAGAATTTTAGATTGCCCTTGTAAAAACAAGGGGTATGGGAATTCCTACCGGATTTGTTTTCGTATTTTAAATAATTGTTGTAGAAAGAATGTTCTCAGAAGTAACTTATGTATTGTGTAGTCATTTTCCTTTTAAAAAAAAAAAAAAAAAAAAGTTTTGTAGGGTGAAGTAAATTGATTACACAGCCTGGTGCTTATAGAATATTTTCTTCGTAAATTGCATATTCTTGCTCTGTGAACTCATTGCACCTGACAGTAAATCTTTAGTTGTAAAAGCAAAAGCTTTTTAAAAAGGTTACAACAGACTTAGGAATTTATTGTAGTTTCACTGATAGGACTGCTATAAAATGTGCCGGGTGTTACTTTGTAGTCCTTTTTTAATGGTTGTCTTTTGAAAGCCATTGTAGGATCACTTTTCTTCCCTCTTCTGGGCAGCACAGGAATAGGGAGGATCTGTGAACACAGCAGACTATGGCAGAGTGATTGACTTGCCTTAGCACAGGAGCTGAATGGCCTCAAACTTGCCCGTGAAAGTTTAACTGAATTGATTTTATTTGCTGTAGGGTTTGTATGGATGAGAATTTAACCGTACGTGGGCAGTGGTTCTGAAGGTTCATAAAGCTTAGTTTCTTGTTGATGTTTGGGTGGTTGTAAAGGTAGTAATCAGTCTCTGCCAAAGCTAGCTCCTCTTATTAGAATAAGAAGGCATTTGTTACTGCATACATACTGTTTTACCTTTTAATACACTAGAGGGAAGAGGCTGGTCCCAGACTGGAGTCTGAGCATGCAGACTCAAGTACGCAGAGTTACTCCACAGAAGAGCTACTTGATGACTCTACAAAATCTGACCAGGTAAGCCTATTATTTCACTCACTCTCCTTACGCTCTTCAAATGCTTCTTGTATTTCAGAGTCTTTCATTTTGAGTTGTCTAAAGCTCTTGGTAACCATCTAGGTAACCATCTATCACATTTCACTTGCACGTAGGGTTGCTGCCAGACTCATTTCCAATGAAGAAGAAAACCTGTGAGCTAGCAGATCTTGCATTTCCCATGTGCATAAGTAATAGTAATTTAGTATTTGTAGGTACTGAGTAAATCTTTCCAAGGTAAATTAAAGATGGATGTTACAGGTATGGATGTCACTCCTAAAAAAAAACAAACAAACAACAAAAAAAAAAAAACAAAAAACAAAAAACAAACAAACAAACAAAAAAACCAACTCACTGAAATCTTTTATATATAGGTCAGATGTGGGGGATTGTAGCAGTCACTTTTTATCTTTCATCTTCCATGCCTTTTGTCAGTTTTTTCCATTGTTTAAAATGAAAGCATTTTCCAAAGGGTTTTGTTTTAACTATTTGCAGGGTTGTTAATATTAAGTCAGTGCCAGGTGCTAAATGTTACGAAGCCCACTGTTACAGATGACTTAACATATACATTTGTGCTCTGTAGGTTACAAGACAACAGAAGTAGGATGTACTTCCGATGATATATATTGCATAGTTTAAATATGTAATTCTGTGGTGTAAACCTAGACTACTTCATGGTTAGTTAAATGACTTAGAGTAATCCTGGTATTGACAAGAGACTCTTGTTTGAAGTGTTTTTATTGCCACAAAGAATTGATCTGACCTGTTTTGGTGGCTGTGTACTCCTCCAGATTCAGAAATACTTACTTTGGTTAGGCTGTGCACATGCTTATAAAACTGAGGAACTAGAATTAGTACACCTCAAGATTACTGAACTCTCAGAAGTGGTAAGTGATTTATCTTTAAGTTACAGCAGAGAATAGACTTCTGAATGCATTTCTGACCTCCATTGGTGTGTTAAAATTGTAAGCCTTCCCCAAAGCGCAGCCGAAGATGAAAATTAAACTGTATTGAAGCATGAAGCATATAGAACTGCTCATTTCAGTTGTTGAAATACTCAAGCTAGTTTTCTTGTGGTTATCTTTTCGTAGTCTTTTCCTCATGGTTGATGAAGCTGTTGCATATGCTTTTCCAGTTAATACTTTTATGCTGTTGTTGTAGGCTGTGAAAGAGTGTTGTAACTGCCCTGAAGTAGCACTGAATGCCAGCTAGGTTTACGAACAAAGAAAACTTTTCCGATCTGTCCTGCTGTCTGATTTTCAGGTTTATTGATGACAGAAATCTCAATTACTGAACTGTTAAAATTTTGTAGGTGTTCTTACAAGAACTCTTTCTCTGTTCAAGTTTTCTAAAACTTATGTTCATCTGTAATGTTTTCACAGGCTAAAGAAGTAAGTGAAACAAGCCAGCTTGAAGCTCAGACTCCAACTCCGGTAGATTTAAATGGAGCTTCACCTAGCATAGTTGCAAGCACTGAAAATAATTCCAGTTCACCTACCTCAGAGATATCTACAGTCTCACAGCCTGAGTAAGTTTTTTTTTCTTTTTTTTTTTTTTTAATTCCATTGTTTTGGGCTTTGACAGAATACCACTTTTTCTGATATTGTTAAAAGGGTTACCTGTTCAGGTGTAGCAGAGGGGTGAGGCACTGTACTTCTCTAGACTGTTACGTGCTATTATTTTGCTGTTCTTTGGTTTATGGTGTCAACACTAATGGAATATGCCATCACTTGATCTGCAGATTGAGAGTTGCATACTTGCTTGACTGTTGCCATTACCAGTTCTAAGGCCTGGCTCTGAAAGGGGGAAATTCGATGTCTCTTATATGCTATGTAATTTGTATTATAAAAGGCACCAGGTCTTCAGCATCCGGATTTCTGCCCCTCACACATGTGCTGCACATATGTGATAAAGAACATCATGGTTGAGTGATGGCCTCTGCTTTCAGTTAAGGGTTAACTTCGTAGGGTTTGGGGTTTTGCTCCAGGACTGGGAACAGAGCAGTCTTAAATGAGTTCTGTTATTAAGAGACTTACAATAAAAATGACAAATTTCAGTATAAGCATATCCAAGTTGTTTGTAAATCTAGTACTTAGCAGTGTATTGTGAAGCTACCTCTGCTGCTGTAGACAGAGTCCTTTGAGAACTGATGTCCCTACTTCTGTTTCCGTTCTTCTGTGGAATGCTGTGCAGCCAAATTTGAATAGTAGTATAGGAATTCATGTGTTTATATTTCTAGGTACTTGCACAAAATTCTCCTTGTTCTTTTCTGCTTTAAGGTTATATATTTTTTTTGTCTGCTAATAAAGGTCTAGTATTTTGACAGATAAAATTTAGCACATTAGAAGTGAAGTAGAATTCCCTAGTTCTTTTTTTGTGTGTGTGTGTCCAGTTTTGCTGATTTACTAAATTCAGTGGTCTTAGCATAGAAAAGGTCTGAAAATCTTGTTGCCTGACTGATCTTACCTAGTCTGCTGGGGCTAATGCTTAAGTACCTTTAAATGTCTTTAATCACAAGTCTTGGAAAATCAAGCTCCCAAAACTTGCAGTTTTCATAAAGCAAAACTGGAATGTAACTTCAGTGTTTCTTTTTATAGCTTTTGTGGACTGCTCTACCAACTTGTTTATATGACTAGATGCAGGCCCTACTGTTGTCAGGTGCTGGAGGAGATTCAGGATCTTTGTTTAAAAGAAAAAGCTCAGTGTCGTGGACTTGTTGAAAATAGTCTTGTGCTACTGTAGTTGCTAGAGTGGTGTACTATGAAGACTCAAACTATCAAACAAAGGAGTATTGAAACTTGTTTTGGAGCACCTGGTTTATTAGTTGTGGGTAGGAGTGCTCTGATCCTGGTATTCTTTATGGGAAGAAAGGACAGGATCAATAGAGGGGACGTAGCATATTTATATATTTTTTTTCAAACTTCCGTTTTACTTTAAATACGAATTTGTAGTCTATTTTACTACAGACTCTCTTAATACCCAAGAAGGCTGTGGATGCAGTCCAGCTCCATAGTTAAACAAGATTTTTAAAAAGACTCAGCTGCATTTGTTATTGTTAGACAACATTTTTTCTCTTTTAGGTACTAATTCTTATCAGTGTAACAAATTGCAGCTCCATTAGGTGTTACTGGTCTGGTACTGCTGCAGGACCTCTTAGACAAAATATTCTGGAAGTAATTTTATTCCAGACTACTTCAAAACAAATCCTTTCTTGCTGCCATTGTAGCTTATCTTTGCAGCCCTAATTTGTGGAAAGCTTATTGAAAAATAATTTGTGCTCTTCTGGTTTTAAGTGACAACAGCTGCTGTGCATGGTAAGCCTGGTAATGCACTTGAAAAATGAAGGCAAGGCTACTAACAAATGAAAGTGCACAAAGCAGGGGGGTGCTGCAGTTCCTAGGCTTGTGCTACTCCTGCCAAATCTAGATACTGAAGGCCAGGCAGGTACACCCTGATATCTATCTCTCTCTATATGAACTTAGAGATATGTGATACATATGATTATATGATATATCTGGTGCATATATATGTCAGTTCATACTTGATATATATTTTAAGTTGGTAACTACTCATACTGTCATCTATTCATCATCTTTTCACCAAGATCAAGAATATGTGGAGCTTTTTAGTTAGAAGCAGAGTGGTCACCCCTACTTTGGCTGTTAGTGTTATGTGCAGAACTAGCCTGTGTGCATCTCAGACATGCACCTTGGGGGATTACGGAGAAACTATTCTGTTTATAGCTACTAACTTCTTGTATTTGAAGGGTTTGATAGATTGTGCTATGTAGTCTTGAATGCCTCTTGAGTTTTTTTGTTTTGTATCAAGGGAACTTAATCGTGTGAAAGGTACTAAAATTGTACCCTTGTGTTTGTTATGGCTGTTTTTTGTGAATGTAGCTGTCAAAACCAAAAAGATGACTTTCTACGTTGCCCAAGTGCTGTTTGTTTTTGCGGATCTGTGTGCTTATGTTGAAATTTAGGAAGCAGAGTAAAGGCTCTTAGTTAAATCTGGCTTATAACCTTCTAGATCAATATGAAACATCCCTGCACTGGAAACTCATCCCTCCCCACCCACTCCATGACTCCTAAAGAGCATGCAGGGAGGCTTTCTTTGCATTTTTGCCCTAGTATTTGTCTGATGCAGTATGTTTGTTCTCCTTGGGAAAGAAGAATTAAAGCAATGGGCAGATAAGCAAGTTCAGGCTGCTCATGCAGCATAGGTAATGATCTACTGGATTACATCATTTCTGTTGCACTAGCAGAAAAAAAACGAATGGAAAAAGTCCGTCAGGCTGTGCCACGTACTGTTATGCCACACCTTTCCTTGTGGAGGTTTGGCCAAGTTCTGTTCTGACTGTTCCCCATTGACTTGGTAACATTAGGAGCCTTTAGTGATGGGACTCAGTCTCCTGTTTAAGACTTTGTTGAAAGAAAGAAGATTGCTGGCATTCAGATTGTGAAGCTTGTAGTTTGTAGTAGTGATGGGCAAAAGTATCCATTGCAATGTTTGTGATAAGTTAAGTGGGAGTTCTGGGAGATGGGAAGCTAGCTTTGAGTTTATTTGACTAGAGTGAAGAAGAAATCCTGTTCTTGCACAACTGAGAATGCTGTCCCACGAGTACGGCATACTTCATTCCCCTTGTTTTCTTAATTATTTCTGAGATTGTTTTTTTTAAAGCTTTCAAATATCTTTAGTTTATCTAATTGATTAGCAGGGTTACTTGTATTATCAGAAGGGTAAAAAGCATATTGTTTCTTTCCTTCAGTGCAATAGAAAATTCCCGTGCTGATACCCCTGTAGTCAGCTCTAGTGAAGCTGAACAGTCAGAACCTGACTGTGATATTGGTGGGACACTTGAGGCTGACCCTCAGAGTGAGCCTTCCTCTTTTGTCAGTCCACCAGAGAGGTGAGTATTGAAGTAGGTTATGAGACTGAATAATTTAAAGGTAATTGTTCGTTTCTGTCCTGGCCGTGCAACAAAGATCTGCATGTGCTTGCTTATCCGCATTTGTATGTGTGTTTTATTATTGTATATGACTGAAAATGTGATCGTTTTGTAGGTCCTAATGCTCTAAAATTTTCAGCCTTGCAGGCCAACATATAGAGAACATATCTTCTTCACATGGCAAGGGAAAGAAGACAAAATCTGAGTTTGAATCAAAAGTTGCAGCAGCTGAAAAAGGGGCAGATCAAAAATCTGCTCTGAATGCCTCTGAGAACTTAAAAAGGGAGGTAAGCAGTACTGAGATTCTGCTCAGCACGCACAAGAGTACGAAGGCCTTTGTTAAATAATCAACGGTGTTAAAGATAAGTGATTTCCATCGCTTTTTTGATTGCCACTGTCTAAATGCATAGCTCTTGCATCAGAAGCACTGCGTGCGGGTCTGATGTTGCCCTCTCAGCAAAGGTTTAAAATGGAAGAACAGGGCAGCAAGGTCAATCATTTTGCACAACTCAGTTTTTCTGAGCTGTCTCTTCCAGTACAGGATCTAGGGAAATCATGTCAAACAAAACCATCTGGAGCAGAATCCAGAAGAACGGTTCTTGGTATAACAGGTAGTGAAAGTGGGACTTCCTGTAGGATGCTGGCTTCCTCTGCGTGGGTTAAAGAAATGCAGGGGGTTTGTGGTCCAGGTAAGCTTGTAGAACAGAAGTCTGAAAGTTGACTCTCTCGACTGAGTCAGGAAGTCCTTAAGCAGCAAGCAGATAGCTAGAGGCAAAGACTACACTTGGAGGAAATATACAATGTTTGCTGTGTTGTTACTCTTTCCTAAGTATCTTGTTTGCCCAGTGTTAAAATTGGGTTACTTAGCTTAGACAAGACTTAGCCTGAACTGTGGGACTGCCTTTATGTTCTCATTGAGAGGCATTTTATAAAGCTTATTTGTTTTATATAGGTAAAGAATGTCCAAGGCCACAGTAACACCACATTTTGCTATTTTAGGATCACATTTAGATTGCCACTAATAACTTTGTTAACTTTTTAAATGTGTAGTCTATCTAAGAAGTTACTCCCACTGAACAGACTGCGGTGTGCCTTAAAATGCAGTCAGAAAGAGTATTCTAAAGAATTTGACTACAAAAAATGGTGTAAAGTGATTTTTATAAAATGCTTTAAATATTTTTTTTTAAAATAACCTAATTCTTTAATGATTGAATTAAATAATTGTGGCGTTGCATTCTGTCATAGTTAAGCAAGAGCATTGTTTACTCAATTGGCTTTTTGATTTGTCACTTGCCTCATAGTCCGGTGAGGATCAGATATTTCTGAAATTTCTTGGGAGAAGAAAATAGGCATTTTTTTAGGTCCTCTGATTTCAAATTATATGGGGATGTATATTTGGATATGTCAAATCTAAAGGTCGGTTGCACTGTACGTCATGTGAAGAATTCTGTCATGTCACTTTTATCTAAGTATGTGTTATTCCTCTCTGTTTGAGGGCTTTCAGTTACAGAACTGTGTGAAATACTTGAAGTACAAAGATGTCAGCCTACAAAGCAGTCCTTCTGGAAATTACATGTAAAATATTGGCTGCAAAACAACAAATCTTCCTCACTTTAAATGCCTAGCAAAAGGTTTTTTCACATGACGTGCTGGAAATGTGTTTATATGAAGAAGTTAAGACTTCAAATGGTAGTATAGACTGTGGTTAAATTAAAGTGTAATTACTTTGGCAAGTCCAAAACATGTTTTCTGTATTAAACATAAAATATTTCTTTTAAATATCCAATTCTGCTGTTTTTTGTGGTTTTTGGAATTTCCGGGGGACCTCTGGAATTCTGACATGAGCAGCGTTTGTCTTTTAAGGATTTCTGCTGTAGGGAAACCTTTTTTTCTTAGGGAGAGGAGAAGCAAAAATCTTGAAGACAAAGCAGTTGTTCTATCAGACAGAAAGTTTACATTGTACTTGAAGTGTATTAATTCAGTGACAAAAATTGTCAGTATCTCAGTGAAAGCCTAAGATTCTGGGAGGAGACCATCACATGTTTATCTACCTTGGTACTAAGTTTTCAGCATGTGTCTAAATGATGGATCTCCTGTTTACTTGATGTAGAAGTTGAGCAGGCATTGATTTTTTTATTTTTTAAGAAAAAAAAAAAACACAACAGACATTAATTTGTCTTTGTTTCAGTGTTTGTATTGAAAAATATTTGCAATTGGTGTTTTCTTTCTTTCTTCCAGAAAGACTATAAGAAAACAGGAGAAATTGACCCTACATCTGTTATAACTCCAAAGGATCCTGGAGATATTCCGACATTTGATGAATGGAAAAAGAAAGTCATGGAAGTAGAGAAAGAAAAGAGTAAGTTCAGGATTCATTTGCTTGCCTTAAATACAGATTGCTTTAATCTTCTCTTAAATCTGAATAGTGAAACTAGCTGAATCCAGAATGCAGCCAGTAGGTTTGCATTCCTACTAAAATTACATGAGTAATGGCATTTGTTACATAAAAGTAGTGACAGCAGTTCCCTGCATGTGGAAACATTTGTTGTGTGAGTGTTATAATACCGGTATTTTCTGTTCCTAGGTCAATCAATGCACCCTTCTGCTGTTGGTGGACAGCATTCCACAAAAAAGGTTCAGAAAAACAGAAATAACTATGCCTCTGTAGAATGTGGTGCCAAAATTCTGGCAGCAAATCCAGAGGCAAAGGTAAGCATTCACTAATTATTAGCATGCATTACTTCAGTTTAAAGTCATGCAAAAAGTAGTGCAAAGTACAGTTACGTAAAAGTGAACACTGATTTTTGAAGTCATCTTTTATTTTTGGGTTTGGGTTTATTGTGATTTTGGGTTTATGTAAAAATGGAATGTAAACCGTGATCTGTCCCTCTTATTTAAGAGGGATTGCTGCAGAGAAAAACTTCTCTTTGACTGAAATATTTGGAAGGGGGAGGAGAATCTGCTCAGTATAGAAATTGGACAAAGTTGTATAAAATAGCTCACCATAGTAAATAAGCTGTGATTGCCCAAGGCTGATGTGGTATACTGTCACCTGTATATTATTGTGCTTAAATGTTATGAAACCTGGTATTAATCTTCAGAACTAATACTAAGTTTATTTTCGTGGAGTGGGAGGGCATGGGAAACTTGGTGATGGTATTGTCTTCCATACAACATAAAATACTAACTGTTGTATTCTTTATACAGAGCACGTCTGCTATTTTAATGGAAAATATGGACCTTTATATGCTAAATCCGTGCAGTACTAAAATATGGTAGGTTACAGAGGTTTGCCTGTTTGTAAAGGCTAATTCTAGTTTTCCATCGCAATGGGGGTGCGCGTGTACTACGGAACTGGCTGGATCTCGGTGCATTTGTGCCTGTGAAATGTATGTAGGGAGCTTTAACTGATTTAGCAGAAGGCATTTAATTGTGTCCCCTGTAGAATTATGTTTCTGAGTGCTACGATTAAGGAGATAACTTTGTTCACGTTGTCATTTGTAGTTGTGACATAACTGTAATTCAAAAGAAAAAGAGCTGGGTATTCAAGTAAAGCTTTTGGTTTCTTTCCTCAGTTGCCAAATACTTGCAGGACGCATTATTGCTATTTACCACATATATAAATAATTGGCCTTTCAGGTATATGACTTAAGTGGTGGTTGCTATCCTTAGTTTTCAGTTCTGTGACTTGCTGCCCTTGATTTTGAAGGGATCAGCAAGTGATGCCTCCTAATTCTATAGCATTTCTGTAGTGTTCCTTTATACCCAGTGAAGGATGGAGCAACAAAGTAAAGGACTGAGGAGTGTAATCCTACAGGTGGAGTGCTTCTATTAATAATTTCCTTTTTGTCTTCAAGGTTTGTTATTGAGCTTTGTGAACCAATCCAAGTAAAACAGCTTGATATTGCGAATCATGAATTATTCTCTTCAACTCCTAAAGACTTTCTGGTGTCCATTAGTGACAGGTATGTTATCAAAATCAGCTCTTTTGAATGAAGAATGAAATAACTATTAAATGTGTCTGTATCAGGCATGATTTGTGCATTATTTTATGCAAATTGAGATGCATTGTGAAATGACAGATTTTCTTTGTGTGTATACGATCAGTTACTAGCTTTTTTCCCTGTGTTTCCTGTGTTTTTTGTGTGAAGAATAGTCTTACTTTGCTACACATCTCTTCATTAAAAAGCACAATGCAGCTATAATGCAACTCAAAAAAAAAAAAAACTAATAATAACTTATTTTGCAGACAGGTGTTTTGGAAGACATAAATGTCTTTAAACAGCAGAGTATGGAGTTTTGAATTTCATTAGATGACTATTTTTTTTGTTTTCTAGGTATCCAACAAACAAATGGATTAAACTAGGTACTTTCCATGCTAGAGATGAGAGGAATGTCCAAAGCTTTCCTCTGGATGAACAGATGTATGCCAAATACGTTAAGGTAATTTAAGCATAAATGTTTTTGCAGGGTTGTCAGAAAATGAAGTGTTTGCTGGTTTTACCTTCTATCTGGAAACATGTTATCAAAGCATTCATTGCTATTAATTGCATTAGTTTCAGTATTGGCCTCATACTAAATGTCTGTCAGACAGTCACAAGTGTTACCTTTCTCAAATGGTACCTGATAACGTGTTGGAACGCATGTGTTACCTTGTGTCCAAGAACTTCCTTAGTTGCTATCTGAATGTAGAAAAATCCAGGCGATGTTCTGATTTGCTTGACTTGCCAAACCGTCTTTTGAATATACGATTAAAAATGTAATCCTATTTTGTCTTTTGGCTGTATCTGCTTGTGTGTATGTATGTACATCTATGCACATACATACACATTCTCCTGGAGCACAGATTAGAATAGTGCATTTCTTGATATGTTTGTGCAGTATTCTGCTGTATAGTTGTAGGTGAACGTGAAAGAGCAAACATTTAAATTCCTGGTTTTGCTCGACAGACTCAAAGTGCACTTTTGCATTTTTTCAATCATAACTGCTATGTGAGCAAATTACTTAGAATTACTGCTACTGGAGCTAAATGTCTCAAATTATAACTTCAGAAGGCTTTTCACATTACTGCAACACAGGTTTTTGGGGAATTATGAAACACTGTTTGCTTTTTAAAAAGAAATCTGACTTTGTACATTCATTTGGAGGTAAAATTTACTTCCAGAGGCTGCTTTGTTTAAAACATCTTAATTATAAGAAGCCTGTACACCTTGCACGATGCATCTAGTTATTTTTTAAAGCAAACATCAGTGCAACATAAAACTCAATCTCAAAGCTGAGACTGAAGTCCACTAAAGCAGTATGACCCTTTCGCTTCCTGTGTTACGGGTTACTGGGGCAGTGAATGGAACTGAAAAACAGAAAGCAACTGCTTCGTCATGGTAACTACTGAAATTAGGTTTGCCTGATGGGAGAGATCCCTGTCTTGCATTTGCCGTGATCTCTGACCTATCAAAATAGCTTGCAACAGTGTTTATTCAGAAGATTCACCAAAATAAAATTCCATAAATAATGTGGTGCTTGCACAGGGTTAAAAGCGTTACTGAAGATACTGTGATGTAGTGGAGCTGTAATCCAAATAAAATGCAGACTGTTTAGGCCCTCTCAGCAATGTTACCTTGTAATTAAGGTGCTTACAAAAACTGAATACTGGATTGTGCTATTAAATTGTTCTGTGCTTTCTTCAAAAGGTAGCTGTAATAGTTATCTATTGAATTTATATACCCAGAAATTCTGCATGAGTCAGGATAAAGACCTCATTTATTTTTAATTGTGTTTCTGGCTGAATTAATGCCTTAAGGTATCTAGAATCTTGACTGTCACTGAAGCTCCAAAATTACACTGGATGCTTCAGCAATTAATCTCCTGGAGAATATGGTATTTTGCCTTGAATAATATACTGTGGTAATTTTTTTTAAAGAACTTATAGTAATGTTTTCACTTTATAGCATAAAATGTAAGCGATTTCTAGGAGTGCCTAGTCTGCAGGAAGAGTCCAAAAATTTTTCAGAAAGGTTTATTTTTTGAAGTAGCTTAATAAATGATCTGAAATTGACTTTTTGTAGGAGTGTTTTTATGAAAATAGTTACCTTGATCTCATTTGCAAGTTATCACAGTCCTTCATTGAGAGTTTCTATGTAGTGGTTTTATAAGTGCATTCTACGCTTCCAAGCTGAGTTTAGACTAAATACCAGAGTGTAGTTAAGATCTCGCTAGAAATATACTGAATGAAGCTTCCAAATGTGTAAGAGGTTCTATGCACAATCTTCCAGTTGTCTCTATAAATTGCAGCATGTTACATTGAACTCAAAGCAGTAGCAGGACATAGAATGCATGCTATGATTTTTTCTTTTGTGTCACTTCCTGTAATCTGTGCTCTTTAAAGGGGAAAAATTACACATAGTGAATATAACTCACCTTAATACTCTGTCTGGAATCGTGCTGCTTAGAAAAATTGAATAACTTCACAAAGTTAATTAATAAAACGTGTTGCATGTTAATTGCTGTCTGCAAGGTATGAGGGCTAAATGAAATCTGCTACCTGAAGCATATGAAATAGTATTGCAACTTTATCCTTCATAACTTGTCATCCTAGGCATTATAGTAGTGAATTGAAAACAGCAAAACTCTGTAGTTGCCTGTGGCATGTTTGGCCTTTGTACTGACATCTTTTTTTTTTTTTTTCTTTTCCTTTCTCTTGCTTCAGATGTTCATCAAGTACATAAAGGTTAGCAACCTCTTCTTTTGGAATGCTGAATGCATAGGGCTTGGGGTTTCTCTGCGGCTCAGCACATTAATGCATGGCAAGAATAAAGCTTTCAGTCTTTTCTGTTCTGGTGTTTTGGGCAATCTGCAAATCCCTTGTATAAAACAAAAACAAACAAAAACACCCCCCTATGTTAAATGGATTCTTAACTCCATGGATCTTTGGTCTTTCATTTTAAGTATGTTTTATTCTGTAGGTGGAGCTGATATCACACTTTGGATCAGAACATTTTTGTCCCTTAAGTCTTATAAGGTAATGTCAAGTATTTTGCTTTGTATTTCTACCTTTTTGCAATGTGGATTAGTGTGTTCTAACAAGAGCTGGGAAACAAAGTCTGATTTTCAGTATACCTGAGTTAGCTGGAAATGCTGCAAATTGACGTAATTGCCTAAGATGACCTGCTGCATAATGTTCTCTTCACATGTGTTTAAATAAGCTTCACATCTTTTAATTCAATTTCCCATTATGTAGGGAATAGTTTGTATTTGCTGGAGGTGAGGCAGAGAGGGTAGAGAACAGGGAGCATGAGCAGCCTCCCCGTGAGGACATGAGCATTTATTTAAAGGCTGACCAAGCAAAACAAGGAACAAGTGGTACGCTAAAAAGAGCAGGTGTGCTGAGTGCTGTTGAGAAGCTGTGTTGCAGGCACCCGAGGTATGACCAGTCAGTAATATTTGAAACATCTAAATCAGAACTGTACGTGTAGTTCTGTGCTGTTCCTGAAAACCACTTTAAGTTCTGCTGTTAAAGCCATGCTAGGACTTGAACCCAAGAAATCCAGTGTTGTAAACAAAACAATATTTTTAGTGAGTAAGACTGCTTTAAATTGCTTTTATTTGAATTGATTTCAGCAGAGCAGGTCAAAGAACATAGCGTGCAAAATCAGGTAGTCAGGACTTAAAGTTTGTCAAAGGTCAAGCTGAGGAGATTTAAGAGCTTGTGGGGCACTTGAGACGAGAACATCTAGATAAGAGTTCAAGTTGAAAAGGAGAGCAGACCTCTTTGGAATCGTTGCAACTTAAAACAGGATCTTGGTTTGGAGCAGCACTTGAGAACATGCAACAGACTGGATAGGAGTTTGAGAAACTTACCTGGCAGCGTATCTGCTGCTTGGTCTTGGCTAACCGAAGGTAACTATTGCTTATCTGATTTTTGTTCCATACCACATGATGTTACCGTTGCTTATCTAATCATCAGTCATGTCAGGTAATTGCATAGCTAATAGACAAATGCTTGATTTTTGGTTTTTAAAACTGTTTGCAGGGTATTTGGTACTAGCATGGTTGAGGAATATGAAGAAATAGCTGATTCTCAGTATCAGTCTGAACGACAAGAACTCTTTGATGAAGATTATGGTAGGCAATAACTTCTGTTTTTTCCTTTGTTTTGGTATACCTTATGCAAGTCTGTTGACTTGTCTCCTATGTATGTTAAATGATTTGACTGTTCAATTTAAGTTGTCTTGTTTGATGTTAAGCATTTCTGGGCTTATCCAAGCATCCTTTTAAATTTTAAACTGATAGTAACTCTTTGGAGGATTATTTTAAAACACTAGTAATGTCTTAGTCTCGTTTGTCAGGCTAGTCAATAATACCTTCATGTCCTGACAATAGCGAAGGATAACTAAAATAATCAGAGTAGCGTCCATAGCCTTTTCCCTAGGATTGTTTGGACCATCAATGTTGCAAACAATTGGAAAGGGCTTATGTTGGCTGGCAGACTTCATAAAAGATGTGTGAAAACACCTTCCCCTCGTCCTACAGCCCTCATGTGGAAGACTGGGGGAGAAGCCTGCACTAAGCCCAGTTAGCTGTTGGTGAATCCAGGGGAAACTGAAGCTTGAACTCTGAATCTCTTCGTATTTCTCACTGCATTGAGCTTGATACTTCAGTATGTCATTTCTGACCTTTAACTCTATTTCTGTAGCTTTATTTTTACGCTGTCAAACTGACAGTGTTGAATGACATGTTAAATCTTGAGGTTTATTTTGATTGATTGTGACATGTAATTTTGATAGTCATAAATATTCTTCTTTATTCATAGATTATCTGTTGGATTACAATACAGGGGAAGAAAAATCTTCAAAAAATCTCCTTGGTTCTGCTACAAGTGAGTATGACTTGGTAGAAAAATGCTGTGCTGAAATAAGTGAGCTGTTTGACATTGGAATGACACTTCCTTATGCAACAGTTATGACTTCCTGATTTTCCTGCTGAAGCAATTTGTTGTGATTCCTGTTTAATTGTGTAGGAGTGAACAGTAGCAATTTGAAAATGGATTATCATAAAATAAGACCAGAACTTTTAGATCTTTTTTTCAGAAACCTTGCTTTCTTTGAGTAAGGATCCTGAGCACCTAAAACAATCTGAATTTTACATAGGGCTATAAACATTCAGCATTAATATGCAGTAGAACTGTAATTACTTGGGAAACTTGGAAATCCAGGCACAAATAAGGTGCTTTATTTATAGGAAGCAATATAAAGATTTACTTCCTACAGCCTGAGTGGAAGGGATGGAGAATACTTTCTGAGAAGAGTTTGTGTAAATATTGTAGCTTCCGTGTCTTCCATGAGTACTGTATATTTTTTTGACAGAACTGATAGTTCTTGGCTGTCTCTTGTCACTTTTCCCTTTTGGAAAGCCTTCAGATGTGGGTTTTGTTTGGCCAAGTATACTTGAATATTCAGTTTTAATGGTATTCTTAACTCCTAATTTATTTAGGATAATATCAGCTGCCAGACACCCTACACTGTGCCACTCTTCCTTCTGGCCCAGATAATGAAGATCTGTTGTTCAGATTCAAGACTGCAACCTGAAGTTCTCAGGCTTTCCTTATGGTCCGTAGTGTATGAGAGCTGCAGGGTTCTTCACAACCGTCTCCTAGAACATAGTTGTCCCTTACAAAGGTCGTAGCTACGCATATTGCACAGCTTAGCATGGTTCTGAATGGGGCAATAGGTAGTGGAAAAGGCAGGTTTTTTCTACTAAATGTTAGCCTCTCACGCATGAGAGAAAGCAGGATATTCTTGTGTGACACTGCTTATCTTTGGTTTGTGGCCCAAATCCAAATTTCAAGACAACCTGAGGCATATTGATATTCTGTCCCCAGGTGCAGTATTGCAAGATATCGTTCACTGAAAAAAAAAAAAAAAAGATTCTCAATGGTTTTTTTAAGTGTACTTAAGACAGCAATGAAAAGATTTGAAACTTCATTGTTAGTGCTTTATCAGCACAGCTGGGCACTAAGACATTGCAGTGGTAATTATTTAATCCTGGCTGATAGATCTTAGTTTTGAGACCTTTTTTCTCCATAATGTGTTCCTTTTTTGAAGGCATACTGTGTTTGAGAGTATTGTTTTGGGGGGCTTGTGTGTGTTAGAACAAATGAGACAGAATTCCGTTTTAGATTGTCTGTCTTAAATAGTGACTGATAGCACGATGAGGGAGAGGGACCTCAGGGGAGGGGGATAATGAGCTTCAGGTACATCAATTCAAGAAACATTTTGCTGATTTAGCCTGTGTGGGTAGTTCTCTGCTCTTCTAGCCATCTCACAGACCGGCAGGCTTCTATACCAACCTTCAATTCCCCCTCTCTTTTCTTGCTTCTCCATCAATAATAAGAAATGATACTTCAAGTTTAACAACTTCAGATTGTCACTTTTCAAAGAGTAAAAATCCCAGGTAAATAATGTAATTCAGGAACGTGGTTTCTGACCCATTCTGGAGGGAGGGCAGCACTAAGACTCGACAAAGCTTTGTGAAATCAAAGAATTTCGTCAGAACTTCTGAAATGCCCTTCTGTAAATTTGACCTTATCCATATAACATATATGGCTGTATGTTGGTGGGTGTGGGAGGAATGAGCAATGTAGGGCCAACTTTGGTGTGTTTATAGTAAGGTGCTCTTTCACTGTTCTTCACTTTCTAAACAAGCCTACATGTTAGCTATGTTATATATGTCTATATAGAGCTGATTCTTTGCGTCTAGTTCTGTTACTTTTTTAAAGGGAAAATACTGTTCTACTTTGTAGAAGGTAATCCAGATCAGTGGGTATATGTTACTGTTTTCTCACGGTTGACTTGACTGATCTTGGTGATAACTTACATTTCAACATTCAAGGAACAGATTATCTTCAAATCCTCAAAAACTTGGAATTGTTATGTTGCAGCAGCATCAGAGTTGAAAGTCTGATTCAGGATTAATAAGGTTTGCACACCAACAAAGTCAGCTCAGCCTAGTATTAATGAATATTTATTGTTTGTCCTGGTGTGGGCATTTTGTCTTTAAAGGAGGAATTCTTGTCTTGTACATATAGCAAATGACATTTCTTGACTCATTCCTTGAATGCTGTCATGACAAATGACCTGGCCTGTTTTCAGTAGAGTTCCTCAGTTTGAGTGTTAAAGCTCAAAGTACCTGACTCAGGGCTTCCCTCAGTGGTTCACACTCTTTGCTTGAACAGTTGTCTGCTTGTTTCACCGTTCCCTGTTTTGAATGGGCTGATGGTCAGTGAGAGCTTCCTCCCACTTCTTGTCTTTGGTGTTAGAAAGTCTCGCTGGATGGTTCAGGCTTGGTGTAGCTGATGTGGTTGGGAAATTGTTGCATTTGTTCTGTGAGGGAGGCCAGATGATTCCCTTCTGCAGGAGTTGCCAAAGCTAATGTAGAAAAACTACATTTAGAGCACAGTCTAAGGCAGCATTTAGAGATGTGTACTGACGCGTGCATTGGCAGCTATTTGGAATTACTGGGGGAGGTTTTGGTGAGCTGCTCCAGACAGCTCTGCCTGAATGCCTAAACAAAGTGGTACTGTGTACTGAGATTTTCTTCAGCAGTTGTGCATCCCATTTCCCACGTAAACTGTATTTTAACTGCCTAGAAGCTGACTGAAGAAAGACTTCAGTAGACTGTGACTGGTATTAGATACTGGTTTTCAAATACAAGCTTCTGACTTATAAACAGAAATCTCTTACCCTTTAAAAGAAATGGATGCATTTCTTATAATTAGAATGACTCTTTTTTTTAATGTATAATGTGATTAATTTCAGGCAAGTGTTACGTAATAGCAGATTGTTCCATGGTGTGATCTCTGAGCCCTCTGAATTTGTCCTCATCAGTTGGTTTCCATTTCAGATGCTATCCTCAGTATGGTGAACATTGCTGCTAATATGCTTGGAGCCAAAACTGAAGAGAATTCTGAAGCTGAAGGTATTTATTTTTAGGTTAAAAGCATTCTAGAAAGTCTTATTTCTCTTTTGCTTTTTTTTTTGTTTGCTTGTTTTAATTGTGAAGACCTTGATGGTCTGCGTTGAAATGATTTTTCTTCACCATCTTTTATGCCATTACATCATCAGTGCTGTAAAATACTTATCCTATTGACTGCAAACCATGGAGTGAAGAAGTTGAATCTGCCAAGAAGGGAGCTGATACGAATATACCATATGTTTGCTCAGCTATATTCTGATGAGACCTTTACTCTGTTATGCAGCGTTAGTTGTAGAGTCTTAACTCCTTCTTCCTGGAAATATTTTGAGGCTGTCCATAACATCTGATAGTTAAACTGTTGTTAGTGTTTTCAAATAACTGGAACTTTAATGACACCTGCAGTTGTTGCTTTGTTAGAGTTAACATCTAATGCCCCACCCCAAAATCATGGAAAATAAACATGGTTCTTGAATCTTTGTCCTAATTCTTCTTCAATCCTGCAACAGGGAACAAAAGCATATCTGAAAATGTCACTGCCACCCCTGCAACTTCAACAGCTGCACCAAGACTGCCTGAACCAACTCCTGTTCCTTCACCAGAGTAAGCAATTGGTGTATTTTTGAGTGTTCTCCTAGCAGAGATTAGCACGTACCAGTCTGGAATCCTTGGGAGTAGAATGCTCTGATACGGCACACTGCCTTAAACAAGTAAAAATGAAAGCATTTGGAGAAGTATGGGAAGTTACTAACCAGGGAAATTTATTGCTTTAGTTACTATTTGTAGCTCTTTCATTACATGTTTTAACACTTGACAAAATGTCCAAATGCATCACTAATGTTTTCAATAGTTTATATTAGTTTGTTTGGAAGAAGTAAGAGGAGCGTTTTGTTCTTTGTGGCTCTTGCAGATTTCTTGGATGGCTGCTGCCTTAATATTGTTTGAGGTTTTGCATGTTGTCTCCTGCAAGGAAGGTGAATTAGGAATGTAAGCTATATAGCTGAAACTTAAAAACAAAAACCAAACTTTTTGAAGCTTATATTTTTTGCTAGGCTGTCTTTTAATGAAAGCACATATGCAAAGGTGTGGAATTGGGTGGGGAGGGGGAGTTGTATGTATGAAATCTGTGCCTTTTTTTTTTTTTTTAGGTGATGAGTTGTTTAGAATTGATTTGGCTGCTTAAAGCTGAGACTCTAGCTCATAGATATTAAGACACGACTGGTGCTGCATATAACGGTTTTATGTTTCATTAGAGACCAAGGAAGGTCAGATGGAAGACTTTGATTCTTGCATTTGGAGGCTGGAATAGAAGAGTAAAATGTTTGCTGTGTATTAAAAATAAATAAATTAGTGGTATTTGAACTGGCAACCCCTTTACAGGATAACGGGACATACCTGATTGAGAAGGTCTTGCTGTTTCAGAAGCTAGGATTGAAATAAATTGTTGAAAAACAGGATGGAAATATAGTAGAAAAAAATAAATTACAATTTGTGACTGCATCCAAACTGGCCTTTGGTCATAACTTGGTGAATTTTCTAAAGTACCCTACTTCTGCAGTCTTCTAGAGTAAGCATGTAAACCTGTCGAAGTAACATCCTGTCTTTAACTTTCTTCTTGTAGACTTGTTACTACAGATATTCCACAGATAGATAAAGAGCAATTAAATGTGGATTTGACAAAAGAAAGTCCAATTGTTCAGCTAGTACAAGAGTACGAAGAAGATGTAAGCCAGTCAACAGTAACCTTGCTGCCCAGTGATGATCAAGAAGAAGAAGCATCGGCATGGTTTGAACTTGAGACAGACAAATATTGCCCTGACTTGAGAACAGCATGTTGCATTTCCACTTTCTCAGAATATCTGTTTAAATGGTGTTCGCTTACAGCAGCCATCCATCGGCGGCGTACCAAGACTGAAGGTAAACATAAGCAAGATTACTCTGCTCATGGTCAGCAGCCGCAGGCAGTTCTGACTGAATCTGTGCACGTGTCAACAGATGAGCCTCTGCCTGAGCAATTAGAGAGCAAAGTTGAGAGGCTGCCTGGATCTACTGCTGCAGTTGACTTCAGCAGTGTGGTCCATGAGGAGATCAGTAATGAGACCACAGATGCTATTGAATTGGAACCAAGCCATCCTCAAACTGTCTCTCAGTCCCTCCTCCTCGAAGTTACCTCTGAAGTTAAGCCATTGCCAACAACAGAGATGGTGCTGGAGCCTGCTAAAGAAGACTTGGGCCAGGTGGCACCAAGGGGCACTCCCCCAGTGGATACAGCTGAGATGAGTGCAGAAACAGAGAGGATTGAGAGCTCTGCTGCAGAAGAAACCCCTGTAGTTTCTGAAACCACTGTGCTCACTGAAGTAAAGGAGATGAGCACGAGAGAGACTGTTGCTACTCCAATGATCTCAAAGCCTACAGAGACTGTTCTGCAGCCTGAACATACAGTGGGCACGTTAGCCAGTGATGCTGGGGAAGGGAAGGAAAGCACTCCAGAAGTGCAGAAACCTGTCGTGTCTCCTGTTGAGTCCCCTGTATCTGAAACGAAGGAGGATGATCAGGCAACTGAAGAAGCTTTTATGTCAATTCCGGTCTCTGGGGGACCGCAGAGAACAGCTACAGACTTCTATGCTGAGTTGCAGAATTCAACAGATCTAGGCTACGCTAATGGAAACCTCGTTCATGGATCTAATCAAAAGGAGTCAGTCTTCATGCGCCTCAACAACCGAATTAAAGCCTTGGAAGTAAATATGTCTCTCAGCAGCCGTTATTTAGAAGAACTGAGTCAGAGGTAAGCCTGAGGAAGGATGGGAAAAAGGTACTGTACATAGACATGATTTTAGCCAACTGTGCAAAGGAATTACACAGATATGCAAAGGAATGTATGGAAGGTAATGCAGTGGGGAGAGCTTTGTGGAAAATTGAGGAAAAGTACCGAATCCTGAGAAGCTACCGGAGACCTAGACATGTGTGGTTAGCTAGGGTTCCCTTTCTGTGTTTCCAGCTACAGTCAACATTTATTTTGTTGATTTATTCTTGTATTGCTATGTTTTGGGGCTCTTTTTCTTAAGGATTGAGTGCTGCAAGCACTTAGCCTCTCTGTAATCACTTCAGCAAAAGTGCACGTCCTCCTGTTGCTGTTAAATTGAGTGGCACACACCTACAGTGCCTTCTTCACTGGGCTACTCAGTTGGTTGCTTCCACATAAACTGCTGTGTAATGACTCCTGTTGAAGAAGGGAGCATGGAGAGGGAACTCAGAACTTTATATGAGGGATGCACGTTTATTAGTGTTTCGTCTGTGGTGATCCTCAGCCATAGGACAACCGGGAAATGACCTATTTAAGAACTGGTTCCAAGGAAGATCTCTGTTACATTTACTGTTGTGCTGTCTTGGCAGTGAGTGTTTTGCAGAGTGAATCCGCTCCATAGTGAATGCCAGTAAATGAGCACTCAGTTCTAAGGTGCTGAAATTATCTTTGACCTTAAGCTTAGAATAAAACCACCCAAGGTAGAATGAAGTGTCCCTGTTCTACGTCTGAAACTAGAAAAGGAACACCACTTGAAGTTTAAATAAAGCTGTTTTGGACAAATGAGAGATTTCTCCTTGCGTAGTGGTGTGTTCTGAAGACAAGTTTAGTGCCGTGAATTTTATGAACTAGCATTTCAGATCTATGTGCTGTTTTTGTTTTAGGTACCGAAAGCAAATGGAAGAAATGCAGAAGGCGTTCAATAAAACGATAATAAAACTTCAGAACACCTCAAGAATAGCAGAAGAGCAGGTATGGCTTGTTGAAGTACTTGCATGTTTTTAAAGAAAGTTGCTAGGACGTAGTTTTTTTCTGCTGAAAGTGTTTTTCTTATCTGTGTCTGCCTTTTAAAAGCAAGTCCATCCCTTGCTTCCCAACCATTTTCTCTGTAATAAAACTTTGCAGATATGCTCCCAGTCTCTTTTAAAATAAAGCCATTTCCCGCTTGTTTTTCAGTGTGTCAGTTGTCAGCTGTTAATGGCTAAAAGTCGTAAATATATTTGTCAGTGGAAGTTACCCATGTCACTTCCAACCCTTGTTTCTTGGTTGTAGCTGCACTCAAAACCTGTTTTTGGAAGCTTGGTTGGGTTTTGCAGCTCTGGTTTAAAATACAGATAGGCAATTACTCTGATGTTGCTGGAGAGAGACCTAACTTCCAGAAAGGGGGAGGGAGTGGTAATGGCATGTCAAATTTGCAATTCAAAGGGAGGCACATATAGCAGAAGTTTTAGTTCCTTCTCTGAAATGTCATTAAAGAATGTGAGAGCTGAAAGTGAAGGTTTTGTTGTTTTTTCTCTTGAACTACTGTCCTAGCTTTCCTGAGTAGCTGTCAAATATAGCATTAACCGTGTGCTGAATAATCACAAAAGCAATCGTGCATGTTTTAGCAAGCTTAATCCCAAACACTGAAAATTTCTGAAGTATAATCCCAGGCATGTAGTTAGCTCATTTGTCAAAAGCAAAGAAAACCACAAATTCCCTGAAATCACACACATGCCCTTTTTTGCATGTCTTAAATATTACCAAATGCTGGTCAGCCTGAGGTGCTCTTCTTGGCTAACCTCCCTTATGCTCTTTGCACCTTTCTCAATTTCTTGTAAGATTAAGGATCTTGTTAGGACTTCCTCCAGGAAACGATAGCTGCAAAGGGCTTATTTCTGGCTGCCTTGGGCCCCTCCTACTGGGCGTCTGCCCACCTGAGCCCAGAACAGAAGCCAGATTTCAGCCTTTAGATTTCAGCTTTGCCTAGTCATCTGCACACGTTTTCTGACATGACTGTACTTGGCTTCCTGATAGCCACTGCATGCAGCTGGCTACTTCTTCTGCCTTTCATAAAGATAGTAGTGACTGCAGTGAAACGCACTAGGCATAACGTTACAAAACATCGCTTTATACATAAAAATGCTGATGTTTTGAAGTGTTTATATGACTAATGCTGTATAAACAGTTTCAAATGATAAGTGGAAGTTGTGTTTGAAAAGAGTGCTAAATGGATCATGTGGCTACATCGTGCCTGGCTGTGTCAGACAGAATGCTAATGTTGTGCAAGTAAAAGTCTGTGGTAGCAGAATCCTGACAACTAAACAGCATGGGCATGACTCTCCTTAATACAGGATCAGCGGCAAACAGAAGCGATCCAGCTGTTACAGGCTCAGCTCACCAACATGACGCTGCTAGTTTCCAATCTGTCAACAACCGTGGCGGAATTAAAACGTGAGGTAATTATAAATCAGTAATATGGCACAAGAACTCAAGCAAAGGAAACAGATACATAAACATATCTCGGTTTGAAGAGGCCTGGGCTTTTTAAGTGAAGCTTTTCATTTGGAAAAATGTCAGTAGTTGTTGCTTCCAGTTCCTGCTTCAGCAGTTGGCCAAGGGACGGGAGGAACAGCTGAGTAGTTTGAGCTGTCTGGTGCACAGCGGACTTGATGTAATAGGTTTTTACTAGAGCCCTACTAGTCCTGTGATTGTAATCTGATCTTGTGATAAAAGATAGAACTTAGGCTCAGATACTCAGTCCAGCTTTCTGTAGTGCGTTGGAGTTGATACTGCTCTGTAAAATGGCTTTTAATTAGACTAAGCACTGACTTCAAAGTGGCAGTAATAGGATTTGTTGCGCTCAGTGTTTGAAACGTGCAGTGGGGAATGGTAAATTCTATGCTTCAAGAACTTTACTGCCATTTGATGTATTATGTGACCAGTTGTATCGGATGGCTTTATGTTCTCCAACTTCAGTAAAATGGGATGCTTTACAGTGTCCAGCACTTACCCTGCCCACTTGAACACCAATAGTCTTGCAACAGGAGATGTGTGAGAGTGTACTGAACACTGTTGGAACTGGGCTGTGACAACAGACAAGCGTGTGGAGGGCTGTGCTTTTTGCTATTGAGTGGCAAACTAGCATGGCTAAAACCCCCTTCTCTTTTCTTCTCTGGCTATTGTGATCTTTGGAGATAAAGGGAACCTTGGCAACAATATTAGGAACATGTTCTTTCAAATGTTTACATTCTCTAGCCTGGGATTTCAAGCCATATTGTAAACATGACTTTTTTGTGTGTGTTGCCAAGAACGTGTCTTGAGCTGTTTCCTAACGCTTAGTAGGGCTCCCTCGATGCCTGGTTGGCTAAGCTCCTGTTAATGAGTGCTGTGCTTTTGTAGGATCTGACAGTGGGTGATCAGGTTATGTTAGACAAGCATCCTGGAATTTGAGCATGACTTTCCCTGAACTCAGTTCTAGTCACCTGAGTCAACTGGTCTGAGCAATTTGATTAATGATGGTGCTGCAGTCAGCGGAATCTTGTCCTGCATTATCAGCTAGTGGTCTTTAGCTGTTAGTCCTTGAATGCCATATGGCCAACATACTTCTGGAAAAACTATTCCAGTTTAAACATTAGTGATAAGAGGGAAAACAAGAAGGTGACTTGAAACGAACAGTTGTGTTCTTTTAAAGTTCTGGTGTTGAAAGCAGAGTGTAACAGTATCACTGCATTGTTCATTAGTCTTTAACAACTATATCAAATTCTTTCAGGTTTCTGATCGGCAAACCTACCTTGTGATTTCGCTGGTTCTCTGTGTCATTCTGGGCTTGGTGGTTTGTGTGCAGCGGTGCAGAAGCACGTCTCAGTTCTGTGAAGATTACTTCTCAAAAATTCCCAAAAGTAATCACTACCCTAGCCCCAAAAGGTAACGTATTTGCACTAGAAGCTTAATTGTTCTCGCAGCTTTTGTTGGTGTTCCCTAAATCTTCTGGGACTGGGGCATCAAGCAGTTACTACTCTGCAGTAGTGGTCTCATAGGAGCATTTTGGAGCTACTGAACTTAACATGCCTTGGTAGCTTAGTACAAAGATAGTAACTACTGTGTCTGTTTGCCAGGCTTCCTAGGGCACCTGGGCAAATGCTGATTTTGTCCTTCTGCCAAGGATGCTCTTTAATGGAAAAATGCATTGTCTTGAGAAAAACATGCATAAAATTTTTTGGGTTTTGTTTCTTAGATGTTTTTCCTCTTATGATGATATGAATTTGAAAAGAAGAACTTCTCTTCCACTGGTCAGATCGCAGTCTTTTCAGCTATCTGGTAAAGAAGGTATTATTCACATATTTAATACAGCTAATCTCTGGTGTTACTCTTGACACTATACAGTCTGTCTTATTGCATGTGTATGAAAATGAAAATCATAGGTTAATGTTGAAGTACACTGGATTGTAGTAGTTTACTTACACATTCTTCATATGAGGTGGTTCGTGAATGTTACCAGATGCTCCCAGAAATGTGCTAAATTAAGCTGAAATGTTAAATCTAGGGTAAACGCTAATAGAGGTATAAATGATGGCCTTCTTGTTGGTTGAAACAGTTGATGCAGGTACTCAAGTCTACAAAGCTAGGCAGTTTATACAGAGTGGTATTTCGTAATGCCAAACACAGCCTGAATGCCCTATTTGGATGTCCTAATGGCTTATCTTGAAACTTGGCGTATATTTAGGGATCCAAATTTTCTTACTGCAGCCAATAGACCATTCCTCTTGGTTTGGCAAAGAGGATTGAATGATCTGGTCGTTTGAGTATTCGCAGTAGACTGAGGACAAATGAATTTTGACTTCTTAGGCCATCATCATTGTGCAAAAACAAAAGTGGCGTAGGTCATAAAAACTATTGAGTATTGCAGCTGATGCCGTGCTTCTAGATTGAGCATTCTTTCTTCAGTTTTTTTGTACTGCACATAAAACTGGGTAGAAATTTGACTTGATTTGGGAACATTGCAGTAAAGATCAGACTATTTTTTTTCAGAATTGTGGTTTTTTAGTATTCTCTGCTGCTTAGGCTTGGAAGAATGATTTACAAAGCACTAATGGAGGAACACCAGACGGCTCTTATGCCAGTCTGAATATCTATCTGTGCTTCTAGCTGCACATTAAACACTGTTACATTGTTAACGGTGTATTTTTGAGAAGCCCACTTCTGCCAGCCACCTGCCCCTTTTCCCCAAGGGGTGTTCTGGGCCATAGGAGCAGTGCACAACCTGTCAGAAGGTCAGGAGTTTCCGTGTCTGTCACTGCCAGCTGCCGTGACAGCAGACGGGAATTCTTTAGTGCCAACTTCACTTTCCGTGTGGTTGTGTTGAAAATGGCTTTGTTCTAGAGCCAGCAGCGTTAGTAAATTCTTGTATTCTTTCTTATAGTGGATCAAGAGGACCTGTACATCGTAGAACCCCTCAAGTTCTCCCCAGAGAAGAAGGTACAGTAGCTGCAGAGGCAGGCTGAGGCTGACACATTCCTGCCGGCAGGTGGTGTGTGTCTCGGCTGCTCTCCTGGCTCCTGGGGTTGGGCTTTAAGCTCTGCTTGCCTGTCAGAAGCTGACTGTTTCTCTTTTTATTTGTGGTTTCAGAAAAAGCGTTGCAAATACAAAAGTGAAAAGATAGAGACTATCAAGCCGACGGCAGAGCCTCTGCATCCTGTAGCCAATGGGGAAATAAAAGGAAGGAAGCCGTTTACAAACCAGAGGGACTTCTCTAACATTGGGGAAGTTTATCACTCTTCGTATAAAGGGCCTCCGTCTGAAGGAAGCTCAGAAACGTCATCGCAGTCTGAGGAGTCTTACTTCTGTGGCATTTCAGCTTGTACGAGTCTGTGCAATGGACAAACCCAAAAGACAAAAACTGAGAAGAGGGCTATAAAGCGAAGACGGTCTAAAGTTTCAGACCAAGGGAAGCTCATAAAAACTCTAATACAGACTAAGTCAGGGTCAATGCCAAGCCTGCATGACATAATCAAAGGAAACAAAGAGATAACAGTGGGAGCACTTGGTGTCACGGCAGTTTCTGGACACATCTAAAACTAGCTGAACTTCTCAAACAGGAGAGTGTTTGTTCATTTGAGAACAGTCTGTGGTATTCTGTGGGAGGATGGTGGGAGACGAAGAGCTCAACTAATTGGAAAGTATTCAGAAATTTGGTTTCTGCCTTTTTAAATAGATGGGATTGTGTCAATCTTGGCTATAAGCTGCAGCTTTACAAGGCTGATAATTTCCTATGAGAACATCTTGGGGGGGGAGGGAGGGCAGGGTTCATTTTATAAAGGTTTTTTCACAGTTCCTGGGGCGGAGATTTTTTGAAACCCAGTTTGTTGGGTGGAATAGGGATAAAAGCCTAATCCTCTTCCTTCAGCTTTGTTCCTATTTCTTGCACCTTCCCATATTTATGTGCCTTTTGTCTATTTATAATGCCACTGGAAGAGGGGAGATACAATTGTTTGTCATTTGATTTATTTTGTAATTTCTCTAGCTTTTTTTGAAGATGCAACACTACAGTGCTGTAAAGGGACATGTGTTGGCCTTCAGCTGGACTCAGTAATGTGGACTGGATACTGTAAAAATACTAATAGGTGGACTTGCCTGACTAAATCCCGGTTTTGCAAACTCAGTTGAGAAAAGTGTCTCACTAGGGTTAGTAGTTAGATTTATCTCCACCTTCCGTTACAAATCAGAGCTGTAGTCAGAAGTACTGAATGAATGACAGTTCCTCTGTAGCATTTCTTGTGTACGCTGGGATCTTACGCTGACAAATGCGTTTGTTACCTAAACTGACTGCTGTAGTTCTCCAGGAGAGATGAATGGGGAGTGCTCACTGTTTCTGTGTGAAGAGTTTAGGGGAAAGCTCAGCTGAAGAACGCAAGGGTGAGTTGAGTTTGCAAAGCCTCGAAGTCTACCCCGTCAGGTTGGTTCCAAGTGGGTATTTCCACGACGTTTGCTTTTGTATTGGCTAACAAATGTGCAGTGTTTGTATGGTTGGTATTTTCATATCCAAGTGTTTTTTATTTTGACTGTGACTGTATATTTGGATACTATAGAGTGCGTGATTGGTAAAATGCTGTATGTATCTGAGTGAGTGGAACAAAAGGTTACTCCTTTTGGCAAATGTTACAGGTTCATGTTGTAAAAAATAAGTTAACTTATTGAGCACTTTTAGTGGTACCCTTTTTAACAGATCTAATGCCTTTCCTGGGTATTGTATGTAATGTGACTTATTTAAAGCCTTTGTTTTTTTTGCTGCTTTCTTGTTAGTTTATGAATACTTTAGGGTGATGTACTTTTGGATTTGATCTGCACAATTAGCCAGTCGGAGCACATGAATCAGACTTGTTGAACATGAATTCAAAAGGGTTTCGAACCTGAATGAGGAAAATACACACCACCTGAGTGCGGCATACGATGTTGTGGAACAAGAGTATGTAACTACAGAGCTGTAGTGCCATTAGAAACTGTGAATTTCCAAATAAATCTGAACACTTTGTCTTTAATGTAGTGGTACTTTTCCTTTGATAATCAAACTTGTAGCTTAATTTTACCTCTGAGAAGGACTAGTCTTGAAATTTCCATACAGAACCAGGACACATGGAACCATTTGTAGCAAGCACAGCAGTGCTGTGTGCAGCCCAATGCCATGCTCGCTGGATGTCCAGCCCCTTCTCAGCCCTTTTCTCAAATGAGACTTTCTCAGTGCTAATTTCTCTTGACTCATAGCACTCCCTGTGATGAAGTTAAAACAAATTGCATGTGGGGTTTGGTGCAGGATGGAGACTGCTTTTGTGGGGGGTGATTTTTCCTGGTGTGGGTTTTTTTGTTTTAAATTACCTTCCTTCCTTTTGACGCGTCACTTTTAGGAAGTCTGCTTTCCTTTACTGCCCTGGCTGTTTCTGAGCTCTTCGCATCAGTAAGAATTCTCACCACTAAGACTCGGCTGAAGTTGGACGCTTCTGAATTCTTAGAAAAGCCCATTTAATGACCTTCCCATGAGAGACCTCAAGTATGCTGATAGGTATAGAATGAGGCCAAATGAGTCATGATGCAATATGCTGGTGTCAAATGTGTCCTTGGTAGGGGTTTTTATTTACCCTTGGTTGCTGCTCGCCTGTAAGCATTAGATGAGGGGAAAAAAGTGTTAAACCAGTGATGATCATATATATTTATCAACTATATGGTGTGAGCATATAGCTCCATGGCATGTTAAGTTTCATGGAAGCAGCTACTTGAAGGCTTTGTGAATCCTGAGCTTTTCTGGAACTGTGGTGTTACATAGAGGGCTGGAAACCTTCCTCATCATCTTTTTCTGTTTTATTGGAATAGGTAACTCTTGTCCTTTTTTTTCAATTGATTTTCCCTAGACTGAATTTCCTCACAGCACTGGAGAGCTGTCCATGAAGATTACATGGAAATTATAATTTAGGAATTAGCAGCACTTTGCTGTGCTTCCTCATGCAAGAATTGTTTCTAAAAACATTTTATGTACTCATCCTCGTTATCTTTTGGGAACATGATATTTAGCCTTGAGCTGAAATGCATTTTTTATGTTCTTTTGCTGATGTAGTCTGTTTTATACCTTAGGTGCTGGTAAGTTTGAGTAGGCAGTGAGTGTTTAATTTCCAAGTATATGTTCAAGTTTCCAAGTCAACAATTTCAGGTGTGAAACTAAATCACTCTTCCTTTATTCCCTGCAATCTGCCCTAAAGTTGGGCAGGGCTTAGAGATCTAAGAAGTTGATGCATTCCATGGAGAAAAAATAAATAAATAAAATACCACCAATAAAGCTTGTCATATAATGAACATATAGGGCACATGCTATGGAAATAATGTACATCTAAAATAGAGCAGAGCTCTGTTTCAGGCGTATGGTTTGAGGCCACGTGGCTTGCAATTCACGCTGGAGATGTGGCAGTTACTGTAAGTGGTAGCTAACAGGGTCAGAAATAATTCTCACTCAGGCTCCCATGTTTCAAAACTGTCTTGGGAAGACCTCATAGTATTCACTCTTCTGAAAGTGTCCCACAAAATCAGTATAAAAAACGCATAACATCATTTAGCTGTGTAGATTCACTGTCCTGAAAGCTCATTATTGTTCTTAAGAAATGCTGCCTCTGGACTCTATGTCTACAGAAGCTTGTGTGCATTCATCTGGTGTGATGGGGAGGGAGTAAAAGCATTGCCCACAGTGCAGACTTGTTTTAAGTACCCAGCTAACAGAAGCCTGGGCACCTGTCATTTTTAAAAAAAAGTCAGCTTTTTTTTTGGTGCTGAGTCAGTGGAGATTGACAAGAGTCATTGCTGCGAGAGTTCATCTGTCATAGGATCTGGTGCGTGTCAATCAACGATCAACTTTTCATATTCTCGTGTTACCTAAGCATTTCAACTATGTCCAGGTCTAAACTTTCACATCAACTACTACGTGCTTCAACCACTGAAAAAGCATTTGAGGAACCTACTGACCTGCTTGTGCTGTTGTGAACTGGTGTGTTTGCCTCTGGCAATAGGATGGAGACTGAACCACAGCTTCCTCTTGCTCTGCTTGCTGCTTTAAATTATTTGTAACCACTTTTTTATTTTTTTTAAAAAAAGGGCACACTCCTAAAGTCAAGTTCTTATTTGCTTAATGTAACCCTTTCATGTGGGCTCTTGAGTCATTTTTTACTTCCCATTTTGGTCGTATTAGTGTCGCATTGACTAGCTTTCAAAACCTGATTCTTTGAAATCAAGCCTCTCCTAAATTGGTCATAATCTATATAGAGATGAAGGTGGCTCATAAAGCTTGACAAACTCCTGTGGCATCGTGAGTACTTAAAAGGAGGCCTCGTCTATCTTGTGATATTTCAGGTTGGGCGGTTCTTGGTGTGAAATACCAAGAAATCAGGTTTGTGTTCTAAGCGGTGAGGGCTGCATTACTGCTCCTTGGGAACAATCACAGAATTGGCAAGAGGCAAGTCTCTGGGGGTTAATGGCTTGCTCAAGCACCTGTCTTGCTTGCCTCTTTTCCACAGGTGGGGCAGGAAGGGTGCTGTGTTCTCTCAGGTTTCCCCTTGGAGTGCTGGCAGCTGTCGCAGGACCTATCCTTTTGGGCTGCTGCAGTTGCTGTCCCAACAGGAGACAGTCTGCCTCCTGCTCCTGAGGTTTCAGATGTGCAGGGAAGAGATGAGCGTCCAGCTGCTGGGCAGTCCATGGCAGAGGAAGACTTTGATACCCTTTAAACTGTTACAAAAGCAAGATGCCCTGCTTTAAAACCACAACTCCTTTTTCCAACCAACCGGTTACGAACTAGGCATGACCTCCTGGTCTTCATTATGATTTCTAGAGGGCTTTGAGTCAGATTGTGCCAAGTTTATTCAGTATAATGCATAACTTCAAAAACCAAACAGATGTATTGGAATAGCCATGAGAATTTTTTTCATTAAAGCACATCTCCCTGTAAGTTATTACTTGGTAGGTGGCTTTGGCAGCAGCTGGTATAGTGAGAAGTGCAGCTGTTGATGACATTACAATGAAGAGGTCTCGTCTTTCAGCTCCCTAGGGCACAGCTGTGCTGTGTGTGCTGGGGGTGGACTCTTCTCCAGGATGCCACTGGGAGGTTTTGTGGAGCTGTTGGAGCCACCTGAGCTCTGCTGCAACCTCAGACAAACCACAACACTCAGCGAACAGCTCTGGGGATTACCTTAAGAAGCCTGTTGCACCGAAGGGAGCCGTTTCCTGTTAGAAAATCTGTTGCACGCAGAAGCACTTGGAGCACTTTCTGATCTCTTTGCACCGCAAATGTTTCCATCAGAGGACAGATAGTCACAAACATGCGCTGTATAAACACATTACTAGCCATATCTGCCAGCAGAAGGTATTTAGGCTGTATACATTAAGCATCAGTGGAAATCCAGTATTGTTAAAATATGCAAAGTCTGCTAGCTGTTGTGGTGGTATTGGTAGGAAGAGAACTACAGTCTGAGGTGCCTCTATGGTGGCTTCTGCTTTTGCCAGCTTGCCATGTGAGATGAGATGGAACAGCTTAACAAGCTTCACTTAATTAGTACAAACATGTTCCACTTCATTTGGAACAATTAAAGTGTAGAGGTCTGACCACAAAGTGCTGTGGGTAGGCAGCCACCAAGTAGCATGTCTCATCTCGTGGAAACCCTGAGTGTCGAACAGCATCAGGTATTGCTAAGAAAATCTGGGGGTTTGTATCAGTTTGAGAAGAGAGAATGTTCCCAGGCCTTGTTTAGCTAAAGTGCTAGCTTAGGAAAGGATGGTGAAAATCAGGAATCTTTCCCATGTAGTCCTTCATTTGAAAATGATGATTTTAAGAGCTGCCAAGGAGCTTTCTGCTGCTTTACTGCTGTTTCTCCTACTGCAACTGGTCTCACCATGCTGCTTTTCGTAGGTCACTTACTAAGTTATAGATGAGAGGAAGGTCTTTTGATGAGGACTGGAGATTAAGATAATTCTGTGCCTTCTGGAGCTAGCAATGGAAAATAAATGTTTGCCACCCTGAGGGTATTTTTTCCTTTGTTAGATCTGGTGGCTGGAGGCTATGTCCAGCTGCTGGGCCCTCTACGAAGTCACTGAGAACAAGAATCCCTGTCTGTGACTTTTCAGGAAAAGAGCTTGAAGCAGTTAATGAATCTCTCTTATTAGCCACAACTTGATACAGTTACTGCTGAAATTTCAGGGTTGTACACACAGCCCAGAAAACTACCTGTAGCTCAAGATTACATCTCAGGGATGTCAGCTGCAGGTCCCTCAGTGTTTTGGGAGTTTGGCTGACATGGAACATGGGTGTCGAGGTGTCTGTAATGAGATGGGACATGGCTGTGGGCAGCACAAATGTTGGGGGGCTGAATTTGCTCAGTGATGCAGAGCTGAGTGGTGAGCCTGGGGGAAGTTGGTGAGGACTGGTAGATCTCATTTTATTTTTTTAATAGGCTGAGAATGGCTGTTCCCAAGGAGGAGTAAAATGGTCAAATACCGATCTAGCCACGTAGGCCAGCAGAACCAGCTGGCATTTTCCAGGGCTGAGGCTGGCTGATGCACTGGCAGCGTGAGGCAGTGTTGATCCCCCGTGAAGGGTTTGTGAATGCAGTTATTGACGGGAAATCAACATCTGTGTGTTCGCTGTGGTCTTCCTCGCAACCTCTGAGCGGCCACAGCAGCTTGTTCCATTTTCTTTCATGACTAAGTTATCGTACGATGTTTAATAACCTGCTTTTTTCTTTCCTGTATATTCAAGCAATTGATCCCATTACCTCATAACCTCTGTACTTCGTTCCCTTTCTTTTATTACAGATGCAATCAAAAGAAATGAAATCTTACTCTGCTTTCAATTCCCTTTTGAGCTGCTTTGGCTCTTTCCCCTGCTCGATTCTCTCCTGCCTCAGGTCCCAGGCAGAAGGGCCCTGCAGAGCCCTATACCTCTCCTGCCGAACCCAGGGCTGCTGCCCACTTGTTGGGATCATGGTGCAGTTTGCACGTGCTTGATGAACGAGAGAACAAAATCTCTTGCTTGCTGGAAGAGGGCCTTAATATGGCAATGCCAGGCCAGAGCTTTCAGAGATGGGTTTTGAAATCTGCTCTTGTGTGAATGTGAATGTCTCCCTAGTGGGCTGTGGGCAACGAGGCCACATCTTTACACCTGCCTCATGCTTCTAGCAAAGAGTGACCGTTGAGGAAATTAAAAGCATCACCTTCCCCTGGGAAAATGGAGCTGTTAAAACCATGTAATAAAGAAACAGCACTAAGATGTCAGCGCTCACCACAAGGTCGCACAACCTGTGGGATGCTGTGTGATGCTGGGGCAGGAATGGCAGCTGGGCTCCAATCCGTGTGCCTTCCCCTGCCCTTCTGCCTTACTGGACAACCTAAGGGGCTGTGCAGGACCCTCAGGGCTGGCACACTCAATTATCACCTACGTGGGCTGTTAAACCTGACCACTGCCTATCTCTGGAGTCAGGGCAGTGCAGGGCTGGTGGTGGGCCCTTTGCTCAGTGGCACAGAGATCTGGCAGTGCTGGGTGAGTTCTGGTGTCTTCTGCACCCCTTAAAGGCTTCAGTGGGTGAAGATAATAGTATGTGTGGAAGCAGTTTTTTTCCCAAGCTTCCATTCTACTGTTCAGTCAAAAATAAATCCTTTTTTTTTGTTATAAATGCTATCTCCCTCGGCTTTGGCTTCCAGTTAGTGGCTCTTTAGAAAGGCTTTTTCTGTGAGATAAGAACCCTCTGCTGATAGAAATCTCGTCTCTCTTTACAGATTTTCATATGCTGTCTGTCCATGCTGCTCTGTTCTTGAATGAACCAAACACCTTTGCTGTCTGGCAGTTATTGCAGCTCCTTCCTGAACCTCTCTGAAGCTGAATATGAACTTGTAACATGAGTTGTGGGACTGTCTGTATCTTCCCAGTTAGCCTGGTGCTATGTGTAAGCTCATACCCATGGCCCCTGTGTCCTTTCCCTGCTGCACGCTCACGTCCAGCTGGGCAGCCTCTCTGTGTTGCTTTCAGACCTGTGCTTTATTTCTAATTTCTTGGATGTTATTTGCTATCTAAAGAGTTGGATCTGCAGTCTGTGTTCCTAGGCTTGCTTTCTTCTGATTGAATTCTCTGTTCTTGTGTTTTTCTTTTTTGGCACTGTCTTATCAGTTATTTTAATCTGCAAATATTACTTGCAGTTAATAAAATTATTTCCTAGCTCTGGGGGAAAGGTGTTCAAATAGCACTGTATAGAGGAAAACGCCTGGAGTGAAATCAGAAGCCTTTTCCTGGATGGTGCTCTGCTTGCTTTTTCCAAGATACTCATAAGGGAGCGTTCATGGGGTGCATCTCTCCTGCCCCATGTGGCTGGCACTTACTGGTTTTGTACTAATTGCCTTTCTTGGCTTTCAGGTTAATGTTCTGAAACCAACACACCCTTGGCTTTGAATGCTGTCTTTCTGAATGCTTCTTAACCACTTCTTCAGTTGGTCTTGGGTGTAATTTATGCAGCCTTGTGGGCTCTCAATAGTTGCTTTTTAGCATTTCCAATAGTCAGTGTTATAATAGGAAATATTTATTAATTGCTTTCAGATGTGTATCTGTACAGAACCTTGATGTCTTCCTCCTACGCAGCGGTTCACACCGAACTTAATTTTATTTTTCTGTCAAGTATTAGATCTAGATCATTATTCAAGTTCTGCTTTCCTTGAGATAATATATGCATATATAAATGTGTTATTTAGTCTTTAAACCTACTGATATGAACTTGTATCTGTATTTCTTAGCTGCTGCCTGATTCTATTTGCTGTCAGTACAAACTTTAGCATGGTGCTGTGTATTGCTAATAAGAACTCCCACCTTTCCTCTGGGGGCAAAGGGAGCTGGAGGGAAGAATTCTTCTTAGCAAGTTACCATTTTTTTTAATCTGTGTAACAGATTAATTCCTTGCGTTTTTGCTGATTTTGCCATACGTGATCCTCTGATAAAGGGTACGGAAAGTGTTTACAATTGGTGATCTTCTGGCAGAGAGACAAAATTGGACACCCCTTTTGTCCTTATGTCCTTTTTTACTGCTCAGCTGTCCCTGACCAGTATTTTGGGTGAGAACAACCTTGCCTAAATTTTGACTCCCGGCTTTCATTAATTCACCCACCCATTAAAAAAAAGTCATCTTTGTGAAAATAGGAAACAGTGGGTGACTGATAAGTGCACTTGTGACATTTAAGAGAGCCTGCTCATGTGCCCACAATCCCACCAGGATGAGCTGTCTGTGGTGAAATGTCAGAAAAAGGTGGGGGCTCAGCCTGAAGACCTATAAGCATCCCGGTGGAGGAGAGGCAGAGGTGACCCTGTTTCATGAGAGTATTTGGAGACTCAGGAAGTACTGGGCTTTGGTCCTTGCTCCTTGGGCCATTATTGTATTTTAAAGCAGTTGAGGGGCTCCAGCTCCAGTGGCGTGCATGGTCCATGTTGCAAAAAAAAAACACAGGTATGGTGGTGCCATTGTCCTTGTTGTTCAATGTTGAAGGTAGGCATGACAAGGTGTGAACTGCTGGAAGTGGATTTGTGCTACTTTTATGTCTAGAAACCTAGAAGTACGAGGAAGATTCAGACAGGCTGCTGAAACTATTCATGCTGAGGATCATCACTTCAGCAAGCGGCTGTGGTGAACATCTTCAAAAAGCAGTGGGGTGGCTGGTGGTGCAGGGCTTTGAGGGCACATATGACTGTTAGTGGTGCGGTTGGAGGCACAGCTCAGCCCTTACTTTGGAGAAACCAGTGTGCGTATGTTGTTGAAGCGTGCTGTCCTCAAACGCCAGGTTTTGATGTTCCAGATCAAAGCCTCCGTGTTGGGGCTGCTTTCTTAAGCCACAAGAGACAAAACTCCAGTTTTGTTCTTGCGTTAGGCGTTTCCTTTTTTCAATACTGTCCCCTACAAGTACACGCATCTGTGAAATGGAAGAGCAAATTGCTATGGGCAGTGTTCTGAGAGTGCCTGTAAATCTATGGGAAATCACATTACCACCATTTAGATATCTGTGGCCAACGAAGCCTTAAACTGAGAAATAAAAATGTTCTTGTCTCTCCTCGTGATTTTGTCCTTCCAGCGTGGCCCAAACTCTGGATCCTTTCTTGAAGGGTAAGAGAAATTCTATGAAGGTGTGTAGCTCAGCATCTGTCCCAGGTTTAATCATGAGTCTCTCACCAAGGTTAGGTCCTGCTGCAGCACTCACCATTGTCATGAAGAGAAGATTTAAAAACAAAACAAAACAAACAAAAGACCTTCCCTCTCTGATGCTTCAAGAGGGCTGTGGGATTAGAGATAGCATTTGCAGAGGTAAATGTGGCAGCAGAAGCTGCTAGAAGAGCCTGCTTTTGCCCCAGGGTGATGTTTCTGGTGCTACAGTGCACTGCTGGTTCAGTCTGCCCAGTGCCCCCCAGTGATTTGGTGTGGTGCAGGCAGCCCACGGCACTGACTGTGCTTGGGCTGTTAGTGCTGGGGCAGCTCTGCTGAGGCTGCAACACCAACAATATCTTCCTCTTGTCGATTGCATTGGTTTGTAACAGTGGGATGGTGTCTGGAACCAGGGTATATGCGAAACTATACCCAGGATTTGTGCCATAGGGAGCAGACAAGGTGGGATACAATGGAAAGCAGTAATTTGTCCTCTGTAAAATGAAGTAATACTTGAGTGCCTGCAGATGTACTTGGGATCAGGTCTTCATCCTTCTGCCGAGGAGATTGTCCTCAGCTCTGCTTCTTGTGCAGGGTGCCAGAAGCAGAAGAGTCTTTGTTCCCTCTGCTTGTGGTGCAGGACACCGCAGTGGAAAAGCAACTGCCTCTGCCTGAGTGGGCTGCTGGAAAGGGTGGCTGGCTGGTGGGTGTGTGCTGGGCTGATTACTCAGCCCCTGGCTGCCAGCACAGCCCTCGGGTGTGCTGCTAGCACTTCGCTGGCTGCACCTGCTTCCCGAGGCTTGTGTTGTGTGAGCGCCGTCTGCCACTGGCTTCGTCCCGCTGTGTGTGCATGCTGCCGCTGTGTGGGAGGAGCAGGCGGATGCCCCGAACTTGCAGACGAGGGCGGAAGCTTTTGGGGGTTTGCTATTTCTGCTTGAGGCTTTCATAGAGTTCTGCAGCATCTGAGCTGGGTGTTCACTGCTGGAGTGATGCAGGCATATAAAAGCAGAGCTGGGTCTTCCCCCAGGGCTCAGTCTGGGCCAGCCCCGGCAGTTTTTGGCTGCCACATGGAAGATCACGCAAAGCACGTCCAGCCCATCCCACTCCCAGCCATGCAGCAGAACTTGAACTACGTGTACCCACAAATATTTTGGGTGGACGGCTGTGCCAACACCAGTACCTCCCGCCCTCCAGCAACCCCTATTGCTCCCTTCCCACCACCGGTACCTGATCGGAGGAGAAAGCCAAAGAGCACCAGGGAAAGGAGCAGCATCGGCTTCCTGGTGATCTCCTTGCTGATCCTGATGGCCCTGACTGGAGTGGGGCTGAGCATGTTTCAGATTTTCCATCTGGAGAAGCAACTGGCAGAACTCAGAGAGGTAAAGTTTGGCTGGCTACCTGCAGAGGCTGTGGGGAAAAGTTGGTGGCAGCAACGTGTCTGCCTCACCAGTGTGAGTGGGGCTGTTCATTGCTGTGGAGGACTGCTCTGTTGGTGACTGTGATATATCTGGATGTCTTGTTTGAGTGCTGCAGGGTCTCTCTCCCTGTATGGTTCTTCCCACCTTCCAGCTCTGCCTGAGCTAGCCATTGTTGAAGATAGTCTTTGGCTGTATCTAGATGATGCCCTTATGCTCTCACCCTGCTAAGAGAGCTTGTCACTCTTCTTTTTTGACAGTCTGCCAGCACTGAACACATCCCTCCAGCTCTGGAGAAGCTCATAGGTGAGTTGATGTAGGCAGAGGAACTCCTCCATTCCTGCGTCTGCAAATGCTCCTGTCAAATTCTTTCCTCCTCTTGTTAAGGAACAAAGGTGGGGTTGCAGCTCTGATGCTCTGCAAGTGCTCCCTTCATTTGCTTGGCTAAAGGAGAGCTTTATCTCTGGGGTATGGCGAAGGAGTCCTGCACCCTGCCTGCTGGAGTGCTTGGTGGTGTGAACAACGTGTCCCGGGGCAGTCTGCCTCTGCCTTGGGGCTCCCGGGACCTAGTGGGGCAATGGTACGGGGGGACTCTGCTGTGAAAATGAATTCTGGCTGTCTTAACACTCAGCAACAATGTGCATGGAACAAGGAGAACAAAGAACCAATATGGGCACCACACATTTCTGCTTTGTCTCCTCGCTTGTTAAGATTTTGGGATGACGTACAGGGTTTCGTTTTCTTTGGGGGTGGGGGATTCACTCGCACCCTTGAGAAGGAAACTTATTTTTTCCTAAATTTTTTTGGTATGCAGTCTCACTGCAACCAAAACTAGTTGAGAAGAACCTCATTACATGGTGTTTTTTCTCTTACAAAATGTCATTTCAGTGAAATTGAAACTTGCCAAAGAACCTAAAAATGTCTCTAAATTTAGGCTTCTGCTTAAGCCCACTGATGAAGCCATTTTAAGATGAAAACTCTCTCTTTGCTCTTTTTGTTCTTCCCTTTGCTTTTGGTCATGTCTAAATCTTTTACTTCAGTGTTTTTTTTTTGTTTTTTTTTTTTTTTTAATCTTCCTATTTCCCTGCAGTATTTGTCTGAGCACCTCTCTGTCTCTTTACATTAAGTCACAGCCTTGTGCTGCTGTGAATCTGCACCATTTCAGCTTCATGGGCACCTCCCTTCTGCTCTCTGGGCTGGCTTTTCCATGGAGCACATAGCTAATGCCTTCTCTATCTTCATGCAGGGCAGGAGAGACAGGCAGCGAAAAAGGAAGTGAGGAAAGCAGCACACTTAACAGGTATGTGCTGAGGGCCCAGCAAGATGTGGGAGCAGAGGATGGGGCACGTGGCTGGGGGGAGAGGGCAGCCTGGTTATAGTTGTAAGGAGCTGTCTCATACAGGCTTTCTCAGTTTCCCTTGGTGTAACGTGTGTGCTCTGGCAGCTGGAAGTTACTCCCACAGCTAAAATCTTCCCCTTATTCAGGCTCTTCAATGAGAGCTCTAGTTTTTCGGTTGGGCTTTGTTTTGTCTGTGGAGTGTGTTGGGCAGAAAGCTTTCAGAAGCAGCTCAGCACCAGGTGAGCACACAGCAGGTGAGGGCTCCCACCTCCCCAAGGTTGGAACAGACATTTTCATGAAAAGGACACAGAAAGCAGCTGACTTGTTGTGACATCAGGTATAACTTATGAAAAGACACCTTAATGCTTGTACTTACTGCAATGCCTCTCTCCTTTCGGCTTCCAGGAAACCCATCGCAGCGGGACCTCCCTTTGGAGTGGGAGCCTGTCTCCGGCCATGCTTTCACTAACGGCATTCAGTACCGCAACCAGGGCCTCGTGATCAACGAGACTGGCCTGTACTACGTGTACTCCAACGTGCTCTTCCGAGGAAGCATCTGCAGCAGCCAGATGTTGAGCCATGTCGTCTACAAGACAAATCCGGCCTCGCCAGGCAGCCACGTGCTGATGGAGGACAGATACATCAATTACTGTGCAAATCAGAAAATGTGGGCCCGGAAAAGCTATCTGGGGGCTTTATTCAAGCTCAGGGAGAGGGACAGTCTGTATGTCAATGTCTCCAAAATCTCTCTGGTTAATTTTGAGGAATCCAAGACATTCTTTGGCTTATTCAAGCTTTAAATGGCACTGTTGGAGCATGGCTGGCAGCAGCCCCAACTCTCCCAGGCATGCACAGGAGGTAAGGGCTGCTTGAGAGGCAGCAGCCCCATGCCAAGCCAGGGTTTCTTGCTAGGAAGAAGGAACCATGTTACGGCCATCTGCATGAGTGGGCTCAAGTGACTGGTAAAAACTCGAAACCAGGCCTCTGGGAAGCACCTAGGCTGTCCTGTGATGACCTGAAGAGAATTGCACATTTTCCTCCTCTGAGTAAAATGACAAACCAAAAATGTAGAGCATCAAGGATGCTGTTGAAACTCACTACTTGCTCAAGAAGGCTGTGCTACCTGAGAAGGCGCTGGGGCCTCAGTGGCTTTGGCCTACACGTGGTGTTGTGCCCCCGGGGAGCTTGGGCCAGCACGCGTGTGGGGACAGCTGGATGGCATTGAGGAGGCCACTCAAGCTTGGACCACGCAGTGCCACACCACAGGGGGTGGTATGGGAGCAAACTCAGGCTCCTTGCCCCAAGCAGTGTCTGTCTGCCCTGCCTGGGCATTTGGCACTGTAATTGCCGTCTGACAGATAGCCACCTGCCAGGTGGCTTGCTAAGTGGGATAGACTTGTTTTTGTGTTAAATTATGGACTATTCCCTTTCCAGAAAATGCTTTCAACCCCATTTATTTAAATTGCCCTGACAGCTTCACAAGGAATGTTCTGGAAGTGGTAGCGCCGTGAGGGGGTCCCAGCCCTGTTGAGAAACCATGATCTGGCTGGCTCCTCTCCACACTGTGGGGGCATGGATGGGGGGTGAGGTGCCCCCCACATGTCAGCCCCACTTACTGACAAGACCTGAGCAACGTGGCAGTGGAGGGCAGTGGAGCCTGAGGTGAAAACTGTGGCTCCAGCCCCTTCCTGCCTTTACAGTGCCTCAGGCCCTCTGTGGAGACCTGGCCCTGGCTGCCCCTAGCATGGCCCCCGTTTGAGTGTCTCCTGAGCAAAACAGAGATGGTAAATAAAGATATATTTTTCTAGAAAACAGCACTGTCCTCTCCTCATTTGGCCCTGAAGGCCTTGGGTCAGGGTCCGGGACCCTGCTCTTTCTGCAGCAGCATGGGAGAAATCTGGCAGCTTGACTCCAGTTTGCTCCTTGTCACAGAGCTCTGGGAAAACCAAAGTGTTGGATCAGGACTGATGAGGTGGGCAGCTCAGACTGAGTTTCCCAAGCCCTGTTTGGCTATCAGGGAGGGGGGCTAATCTGGAAATTCAAGCCTGAGCTGGTGTGGAGAGAAATGTAGGTGGGAAACATTTTGAGAAGATCTGCTGTGCTTCTGAAACATTGTTTTGGGTCTGTTTTGGGAGCTCTGTTCTGGATGTGGGTGGCTGGGAGATCTTCCCCACGTGCTGGAGATGGTGTGCTGTAGTGTTTGGAGCTGGATACAAGCCTCTCCCCTGTCCCCAGATCATCTTTCCTCCAGGTCTCAGCGAGGTGTGGAAGAGCTTTGGAAGCAAGTCAGTCACTCATTGCTGAGCACAAGTGCTGCCATCCCCTAAAGCCCCAGTGCTCCTTCACATGCCTGCCAGCCCCAGCAGCACTTCACGTGGCAGTCTGAAGTGCAAGGAAAGAGGTGCTTGGTGTTGGATAGCATTCACTGACTCCAGGGCCCATGAAGTGGTCCGTGAAGCTCTTCCCTTGCATGTGTTAACCTCAGTGCCACCTGCTGTGTTGCTACTGGGCAGTACAGAAAGGCTGTGGTGCCTCATCTTTTGCCTGTTTTCCAGGCTTCTTGTAACTCTGATGTGGTCATAGCAGCACACAACACTTGTTTCCTTTTCCAGGGTGCTGCTCTCTGCTCTGTGGTGTGTGGCCTGTGGTCTGCTGTTGCCTGAGTGAGGTCAACACTACACTCTTCTCATGCAGCTGCTCCTACAGCACTCACAGCTTTCCATTGCATTTCTCAGGAACCAAAGTGCCTCTAAAGGTCAAAGATAACCTTCTAGGAACCTTTTTGGTTGGCTGTTTCTTTTCCACTGCCCTACCTCCTCCTGCATTCAGAGGGGCAAACCGCATAGTGCAGGGTTAGGGGTGTTGGACCTGGACCTATCCCAGAAAGGCTGGAAGTTTCCATCCCCTTCAGATTTGTTTACACTGTGTTGCTTTCTAGGCATCCAGCTGAGGGGTGTGCATCTGTATGTGCATGTGCCTGTATGCTTGCAGCTATTTCTGCAGCAAAACTAGCCGAGCACATTGTGTGTTTCCTTTCTCTGCTGGCAAGCAGCTCAGAGACACAGGTCATTCAGCACCCAAAGGAAACTGGCGCTGAGGCTATGCACTCGCCTCATGCTGTAGTAATGAAGGGCTGGAAAACTCCCAAAGTTGTGTATAAATCCATACAGATTAGCTCATCCGGCCTCAGTGTAAACTCTGGGGCGGGATGTGGCAGTTGCTATTGCTGCACATCAGGAGGGGGCAAGGAGCTGTTAGCCTTTTTATCTGATGTGCTGATGGGAACACAAATCTGCAAGCTTGAGATGGTGGCATGGGGAGGTGGACAGTGATGTTATAAATAGCGCTGGGGTCTCTCGAGGTGGACAGAGCTGCCTTTCCTTGTGGTACAAAGCTATGTGCTTTTAGCCTTGCTCCTGAGTCAGAGTGGCTGTCACTGTGCTGAGTCAGTGGCACTGATGCCAGCAGCACACGTGTTTCTGTTTTGCAATCCTTTTCTCAAATATAATTCCAACCTGCCTGGAGAAAAACCACTGCTTAGCTTGTGGGCTCTAACTAAAGATTCAAAGTAAGGTCATGACAGGATCGTAGGGCTTCAAACTGCACAGACTTGATTCAAAGAGCGCATGCACCAGAGCAGCATTATTGAAGCCATCTGTTTAATTATCAGTCTAGTGAGCTATTCATAGATTGGAATATTTGCTTAATGTTAGCATTAAATACTTGATGATTATTTAATGTCAGCATTGTTATTACTCCTGTGATCACTTACATTATTTGATAAAAATATTCAAACAAATTAAATTTAATATCAAATGCTCACATATTTTGTTTCCTTCCCAGGACGAGGATGTCTGTGATGGAAAGGCTATCCCAGCTGCCTTGGCAGGGCTGACCATTGTGACTTTTTTTTTCCCCCTGTTTGAGGAAGTCATTCTTCCTTGTGGGTCATGTTTCTGGATTGCAGTGGTCTAAGCCAAGCTCCTCTCTCCTGAGGGAACAGCCTGGGCCATATGTGGAGGTACCCTGGAGCTTAGGCAATGCTTTAATAGCGCTCCAGAGAGCTTCTTCTCTGAGGAGAACATGGCTGACAAAAAGTGACAAGCCCAGAGCAACCTGCTGATAAGAAGTTCCTGCTCTGCTCCCAACACCTGGGGGGCTTTCTGGGGTTCAGAGTCTTTCTTCTTAGGCACAGCTGTGCTTTCCTATGTGATCTAGTTCAGACGTGAGCCAGCGGGTCTGTTGCAGGCACACCAAATCTCATGAGTAGCCAAACCCTTTAGAAGCAATGTCTGTGTGAATGGGGTGTGCAGCTGGCCAAACCTGCACGACAGAAACACTCACGCTGCTATGTGGCCGAGCACAGTGAGCTGCTTGAGATGGGCTCGTCTGTGGTTGATGCGTATCAGACACCACGTTCTATTTACCATGGTAGAGGAAAGGGGAGGGCAGCGTGCTAGCGTTTTAGAAACCTTGGGCAGCTTCTGAATATGTGCAACAACTAAAGTGGCAGGAGGGAAAGGACTGTGTACGTAGGGTCTTTGCTTCTTCCACAGTAAAAGTGCAGTGGAGATGAGGGGAAGCCTGGCAAGCTCTAAGAGACGCGGGATAAATATAAGAGGTGAGATGAGCAATGAGCAGGGCAGGGTTGGGTGCAGCTCCTGCTGCAGCTCAGCTTTCCCAACCAACAGAAGGCAGTAACTGCCTTCGGAGAAGGAGAAATAATCCCTCGGTAGCTATGGCCAGCATCTTTTGTATCCAACATATCAATAGTGCATATGTGCCTTCTTTTTAGTAACTCATGGTTACTCTTGATGGGGAAGAAGGTCACTGGCACACAGTGAAGGCTTGAAGGGCACCTGAAACATGGAAGCAGGAGGAGCTGCTGCTGGTCTACAGCTGATCCCCAGCATGTGCTGAGCCAGCAGAGACTCAGACACATGAAACGGCGCCACAACATGGAGTGGCTCCCAGCGGGCTCACTCAGATATGCATCTTGGCTCAGAAACCACACAGCGTAGTCGTTGCAGCTAGCTGTTAAGATGTGTTATATATGACTGTTTCTGCAGCCCTCCAAAGAAGAGTGAGCATGAGTAAGAATGGAAGAACTGATATTTCTGAAGCCACTCCAGAGTCCTGTGAGTTCAGAGAGAGCCTTCAGTTTGATCTGACAAGCTTCATTCTTGTTGCCTGTTGCTTTTTTTTTTTTTTTCCTTACATGTGTGTGCATGCTTATTCATTTACCTGAAGACAGTCTCAGGGTTTCTGAGTTTCTGTTACAATATCTTGTGGGGCTACTCCCAGGTCGTGGAACTGTAAAGAATCTGCAAGCTAGCTACTTACCAGGCTGGGAAGGAGTGTTGTGCAGTGGTTAGAGAGAGGAGGAAGGAAGGCAGGCAGGGAAGCTTAATTATTACTACTATTTTTCTAGTGCTCAGAAAAGTAGGCATGTTACATCATGGTTACAAAAGTGTAATTTTAGGCATGACTAAGCGACTGAGGTTTAACGCAAAAGAGGATGAGGTGAGTAAGAAGAGAGGACAAATTTGGATGCAAAGTGAGGGAAGTTACTTATGTATTGGTGCTTTTTAAAAGATGAGGAACAAAGGCATGACAATTTGTTGCTGATTCATCTCTTGGGGTAATGAGAGTCAAATATTCCATCCCCTACACAACTGAAGCCCTGATAGTCACAAAGTAGGACTGGATTTTGAGGTGCAGGAGACTGCTGGCAGCATCTGCAACAGTGTCCTCTGACAGCTAGGGGTGCAGAGCTCCTGGGCCCCTGCCTGGGGTCTGACCAGCAGCACTGCTGTTGGATCCTACCAAAAGGTACTGGTCTGGCGGGTTACCCAGGCCTGGACACCACCAGTCATGGGAACAGGCACGTCAGCTTTCTGTTTTTAATTCTTTCTTTGAAAATAAGCTTCTCTTTGATTTGGGTAGCAAAGAGACGGAAAGCTCTGTGAACTAATAAACGCTGATGTGTTTTTCTCTGCCTCTCATCTCACCGTTCCACAGCAAGCTCTGTATGGCTTACCCTTCTCTAAGGAGAATAAACTCCATTTTGCAAACAATTTCTATTCTAAATCACAGAGAAGTTTGCATCTGTCACTCTGTTTCCCCTTCTTTGCAGCTAGTTTCCTTCACCAACAGTTGAAAGTCTCCTTGCACAGTTTTCTTTTGCCACTGGGGATTCCTCTGGTTCCCCTTTATCCAGTCTGTCTTAGGGAGGGATAGCCTGCTGGCCAGGTAATTCCCTGGGACACTCAGCATGGAAACTTGAGCTGGGCTGGGGAGTAGCTGGGCTTTGAGCCACTTGGATGACTGTCATTAAAACAGACTGTGCTCTCCTGAGCTGTATGCTGGGGATGTGCATTCCACCTGGCATAGCTCATGAGATTTTTAATACAGAGACAAAAGATTTCAGAAAAGTCATCTGAGACGGAGATTTTTCCCTTCTAATTTAAACAGTCTTCAAGCTAGCTGTTTGTGTGGGAGGTTGGATGGATGTGAAGTTCCCAAAGCGGGGTTCAATCTGTTTATGGCTGTTGCAGATCTCAGCTATCAGTCGGTCAGACAAAAGAAATGGTATGAGCTGCCACAGTCTCAGTACAGCTCTAAAGGACATGCTGAAAGAGTGACTTGCTGCTATTCTCTCTGTCCATGCTCCCTGCTGAGGCATCTGCATGGAGAACAGGTATCCAAGATTTGGCTTTCATTAAAGTCCTGAAGAAGAAATCCAAATCACAGAAGACCAAGAGTGCTTTAGCAGCAAGAGAATGCAATTTGCTCTAATTCCCTGCTTGTTTTCAACAGGACAGAACCAGGAGAAATTCAGCATATTCAATAAATAAATCACATTCCTGTGCTTGGTTTGGGAAAGGGCAGGTTGTCTGGTTATTTTTAAATAAGCCCAGAAGCGCACTGTTGCAGCCTGTGCAGTGGTCCTTGCTGTTGTGCTCTGGAATCAATCCTGTGCGTCCTTGCCACTGAGCAGCCCTGCCGGGCTGTGTGGGGCTTTGTGCACGCGTTGTTTTGCTGCTGCGAGCTAATTTAAGGCTTGGTGTTGTAGGGAGTTGTTGTGGCTTAGTGAGCTGCTTGTCTGTTAGCAGAGCCGTGGCCACTGGAAACATGAAAGAGTTGTCAGCCTTTGAAGTTTTGGGGGTTGTTTCTGCCTCCTGCCCACAGCTGCGCTTGCTTAATTTATCTAAGTTCCCAAGGACTCAAGTGCAGAGCTTTGCAAGGGCTCTTCTGTTACCCTACTCCAAATTTGCAGAGAGGGTAGGGAACGATCATTTTGAAGGCTTGCTTGAAATTCCCTACTCGCATCGTGCAGCGACCCTGCCTGCTGGGCTGGAGGATGCGTCAGGCAAGGCTGCTGAAGGAGAGAAGACGACAGTAATTGCTTGATCCAGCTGGAATCACCCTTAGGTATTGCTGGGTCTGCACATGGAGCTTGTCTCCTTCTTCCCTGCTCTTGTAGTATGTGTTTTGTCTTCATATGCATTTTCTTCTGCACAGGGGAGTGTTCAGTAGCAAGACATGGTGTCTGCCATCGAGCAGTACACACATCCACGTAGTCACGGCATCAGGTGCCATCCCTCTTACTTACACAATGGATGTTTCAGACCCGGTGAGGCCATCTACACTGCGCTACAACAGAAGTACCGGTGCAGAGCACTGGGCCTTGAGATGTGTGACTTGCATTTTGACGTGAATGTAACTTGCTGGTCTTCGCTCCCAGAGTGCCCGTAAGGTAGAAAAGATACAGTGATGGTTCCCCAATCTGGGATAAAAGCTCAGGGGAGGCCCAGCATGTGTCAGTGCACTGAAGGCTACAAGCAGGCACTAAATCTACCTAGGAGATCAAAGAAAACCATGCCCCACAACTCCCCCCTTCCTATTTTACTCAGAAATGTCATTAGAAAAGCTTCTAAGTACAAGCTGTAGCAGAAGACATCCTGTGGGTCTTTCGGGGGTTTTATAATTTCCACTGTTAGCTCATATGACAGACAGAGGAGAGAAACAGAAAGCATGACAGAACCTAAAAATGGGCTTAGGACCTTTACTGTGGGGCAGAAGTGATCCTGTCCCAGCAGGGGATGGGACACCAACAGCAGCAGTTCCAGTTGGTACCAGGCTCTTCACCAAGGGCCGGTGGTTTGCTACAAGCTATAAGCAGGTGCTGTGAGCTCCTGCCTCTCTACACGGCTTCCTCTCTCCTGCAGGACACTGGCCTGAAAGGTCAACTTGCCACTTCAGCCAAAGCTATCCACCCCCCCCTCCCCCCCATCACCCTTTGGCTTCGTGGAGAGCTAAGTGGCCAAAATTCAGCCCTGCTCATTGGACGGAACTAGAAGATGTGCTGAGGGGATGTATGAGAAAATGAGGCGGGGATGACTGTGGCAGACCTCAAGGCTGCTGTTTGGTACTGTTGGGGTTGAATGTAGAGCATACCAAGAGATGTGTAACCGCTGAATTACTTGAAAAATCCTAAACTGGCACTTGGTAGCGCTTTCGTTTCTGCCTTTCAGCTCGTTGCCTGTAAACCATGCTTATCACATAACTTTATAGGACACTGTGAAGAAAACCTTGCTAAGTTTTCCGTAGTGCTCATATTGGGGTTATGACAAGCACTGAAAGTGCATAAGGAAATGGTGACAGTGGTGAGTCTTGCCCGTCCGCCAGCCCACAGCCAGGCCAAATCAACACACCTAGTTCTTCAGAGAGAGAATAAGGTCATATGAACAAAGGACATGACTGAGAGAAAATAAACCGATGTTTGTCTCAAATCCTTAACTCTCCAGTAACTGCACTTACACAGCAAGCATTACTTCTCTGTACAGCCTTTTGGGAAGCTTGATGCTTTTTAACAAGTTGCTCTCCTTTGCTAACTTGAGATTGTTTTCTAGTGATTTATACCTTTTGCAAGTCTAGTACTGCAGCTGAACACTTTGCTTTTGCTCTTAGGGGTGTGAAAACCTCTTGCAGAACTGTGGAATTGTCTGTTAGCAATATGCTTCACGTTATTGGTTTGACAATTTGGTCTTTCTTTAACCCTTTTGACTCCTCTCATTCTTTACCTTTGATCTCTTCTGTCTGTGCGTGTGTGCATGTGAAGGGGGGGAGGAGGAGAGAGAGAACAAAACCATGATGACCCTGTAGCCCTGTAGCGCTGTTTCCTGTGGTCTTAAAGAGCATTTTTAACACAGAGATGAGAACCTGAAGTACATCTGCTTTCTCTTGCTGAGAGTAAAAGGGAGCAGGTAGGCGGCGGAGCCCCACACTGACTTTCAGTAGCCCCCACTCTTGCACAGAGCTGCTGAGTCTGCAGGATGGCATCTCTCAGGAATCCCTCCTTCCCCACACCACTCAATGGGGTTGTGGTCTGCAATGGCCCTGTCAGCACTGCAGATCTGTTTCCACCAAAGACAGAGCCAGAAAAGCTGCATTCCCTCTTGGCATCCCTCTGGGCTGAACAGGAACAGTTGCTTACCTCTGGGGGAAGCAGGACCGAGCCGTGTTGAAAGTAGTCAGAACTCCCAGCAGGAATGTGCTGTAGAAGTAGCACATCTTAAGCCTTCTAGATGATTACTCCACACACCTGTGAACAGTGGAAATTTAAATAATAATTGTTACTTGTGGTGTGTTGACCCTGGCTAGCTCCCAAATGCTCACTCAGCTGTTTTCGCACTCTCCCTCCTCAATAGGATAGAGGGAAAAAATGAGATGGAAAAGCTTGTCAGTTGCAATAAAGACAGACTACTTACCAATTGCCATCATGGATTAAACAGAATTGAGGAAAACTAATTTATTCCCAATTAAAATTGATACAGATAGTGGGAGAGAAATTAAAGCAATGCCTCTTCGTCACCCGTGCTTCCTTCCAGGCCCAGCTTCACCCCTTCCCTCCTGACTCCTCTGCCCAGTGGTGCAGGAATGGTGGCTCTGGTCAGTCCTCAACAGCTCCTGTCTACTGCTCCTTCCTTCTCCCACTTTCCCCTGCTCCTTTGTGTTAAACCCACTCCGCTGTGGCCTCCCCAAAGCCTGCAGGGGAACCCCTGCTCAGGCAGCGCCATCTTCTCCCCTCTTTCTCTCACCTCAGTGCTGCAGACCTGTTTAGCGCATTTTTTTTCCTCAGTCCTCACTGCCAGGCAGTGTTTCGGCTTTTCTTTAACGCCTTTACCCAGAGCCACCACCTGCACTGCTGCTGGGCTCAGCTGTGGGGGTCGGTGATTCCGTCACTGAGGTGCTTGGAACGTTCTGGAACCCTCTGGAAATAGCGTTGCCCCTTGGAACGTTCTGGAACCCTCTGGAAGTGGTGGTGCTCCTTGAAACGTTCTGGAACCCTCTGGAAATGGCAGTGTTCCTTGGAACATTCTGGAGCCCTCTGGAAATGGCATTGCTCCTTGAAATGTTCTGGAACCCTCCGGAAGTGGCGGTGCTCCTTGGAACGTTCCAGAACCCTCTGGAAATGGCAGCACTCCACATGAGGCAGCCCCCGTGCTCTCCTCACAGAGACCTGCAGCCATCAGCTGGGCACAGCCACCCAGCTTCAAATAAAACCTGAAATGTTTGGGAGACAGCATTAATGAGAAGGACGGTGCAGCCATGTAATGTGCTTCAGCTCTGGGAAATGATGTGGGGTTGTGGTGTCCCGTGTGCTGAGGAAATAGCCTGCCTCAGGCTTGGGGGTGCGGGCAGCAAATGGAAGGGTTTGGAAATGACCACAGAGGGGAAGAAACACCATCTTAGAGGCACAGCAAAGACTTGTGAGAAGATGGCTGTAGCTAGGATGTTAAAAACAAGCCGTTACGGTCCCGACACAAAGGATGACTTCCCAGAAGTAGGGACGCAGCCATGTCTGCCCTCAGGCTGGCATCCAGCTGCAGACGTATCTGACGCTGTGGCCCTGCAAAGCTGGTACGTGTGGCGTGAAGGCTGTGCTACGGGCGAGCTCTGGTAAAAACATCCCTAATGCTGCTGAAACCAAACCAAGCAACCAACCTGCCGTGCCTAATTAGGCGTGCAACGTGCTACTTTAGTGCGAGGTGGTTTTCAGTGAGACCTCACCCATAGGCATTGTTTGCTGTAAGGTTACGATGAACTCAAAACTATCTTAATTAAGAGGAAAAACTGAAGGGCTTTACTGTAAATTACAGAAGTTAGAATACAGCAAAAGGAGAGGAGTGAGCCTGTGGCATCACACCAAACTTAAGAGGAAAAACTTGTTAAGGAAAATTAGTTATTAATAAGCACTATATAGACAGTTAATGGAGTAAAACTAAAAATAATTGCAGCCAGTGCTGTAGCAGATAAAACTGTCAGTGACTTAAGCAGGACACTTGCAGTGTTTTGGGTTTATATTTGGAAAGAAATAGAATACAATAATATCGTAACCATGACATAATGTTTTGTTTCTAATTAAGCTAGTCAGGTGAACATAAAGCTAGCCCATCAAACGTAAACCCAGAAGGCCTGGAGGCTTTGTATGGAGAACATCTGATATTTTTGTGTTTCTGACTGGAACTGCCCGAGCTACTGATGTTAGTTTTAACTAATAGTTTAAAACATTAGTTTTAACCATAGTTTAAATCTTTGAGTGCACGTTGAGGAGAGGCCAGTAGTCTGATGTCTGTTAAAAATGAAATTGCTGCTGTGAACTTGTAGCTAATGACTGGAAAGGAAATCCTGAATAGAAACTCAGAAGGACCCCTTTTTAGTAAGAGACAACTCAGAGCAAGGAGAAAACAAAACAGATGCATGGAGGTTTACCTGCCCACTCAGTCCTCACAGCTGGGGCTTTGGACCAAGGCACTGGTGAACCCCTGCTGCCCCAGTGAGGTCTCCATCGGCCCTAAGGCTTGTCCTTGTGCCACAGCTCCTCCCTGGGACTTCTCTCCCTGCCTTCCCCACAGTCTCGGGACCTTTTCCCCAGGCAGGCTCAGTACCTCCCTGAGGATGGGGCAGGTTCCCTCCTGCCCTCCCCTTGAAAGCAGATGACAGATGCAAGATGACAGATGCACAAAGCCAAGTGCAGCCAGATAACTGCCTTGGCAGCAGGTACCTGCCTTCAGTCTCACTGCTGGGCTGACAAATGTGAACTCATCAGCACAGTAATGGTGCTAGCAGTGTCCTGGTGGCCTGTGTGGGGAAAGAGTTTTGCAGGGACTACTGCTATGTTTTTGGCCACCTTGGGAGAAGCCTGTTTGCCTGCTGGTCTGTCAATCCACCAGAACAAACCCCACACAGAACAAATGCTCAGTGTGGTGGTCTGTAGGGAATGCTGCTTCTCTGCTGCGCCATGGAGCCCTGCTAGGAAGTGCATTTCCCAGCTATCACATCGAGTCTTGCAGCCCATTTTTGTGGCTTAAATGTCCCAGGAATGCCCTGACAAAGATCCTAAGACCAAACTCTTTTGCATCTTTTACACATGACATAGGGGCTTGAGAACTTGACTGCAGGCATAAAAGCATGAAAGGATGGTTCACTCTTCCTTTACTTATTGCTGGGCCTTCTTTGTTGCAGAAAGTTTCCCCTTTGAAATAAGAAAACTTCGGAGTGTGAAGTACTTTTTTTTTTTTTTTTTTTTTTTTTTTAAATGCATGTTTGATCTTCAGGCAACATTTTCCCACGCAGTGTTTGCTGGCAGCTGAAATCTGTAGCTGGGGTTTGCACTCTGCATTGTATTTTTCTTTGCTCTTGATTTCTGGTTGCTTTTTTTTTAATGCCTTTTCAGGTGACGCATGATTCTTATTGTTATCCTGTTTGATGATTTATATGTTGCTTGTCAGCATTTAGTGTGCTTTGATGTATGGTGGCATCATGGGGTGTGTGTGCACCTCTGCATGTGTCACTGAAGTCCTCTCAGCAATCTGTGATGACTCATATTTTTCTTATCCTTTTTGTGTGTGTGTGTGTTTTTTTGTTGTTTGTTTTTCCCCTTCACCTTTGTTAATGTTTGCATGAACTTAAGTCCAGAATGTACTTTATTTTGAAGTTCCCTCTGAGGGAGATGCTTAGTTATAGCAAGATACTGAAATAAGGAGCTGGCATTGAGATGAGTAGGGAGTGAGAGCTTGACCGGAGATGCAGTACCTGTAGTAGGTGAAAAATAGCCTAAATTGTGAATGCTGGCAGGTTGCAGCCAATTGTTCATGAGTGTATGTGGATGAATGTCCAAAAGTGAAATAATTTTCACTTAGAATCATAGAATCATAGAATATCCTGAGTTGGAAGGGACCCTTAAGGATCATCAAGTCCAACTCTCGACACCGCACGGGTCTACCCAAAAGTTCAGACCATGTGCCTAAGTTCACAGTCCAATCTCTTCTTAAATTCAGACAGGCTCGGTGCAGTGACCACTTCCCTGGGGAGCCTGTTCCAGTGTGCAACCACCCTCTCTGTGAAGAACCCCCTCCTGACGTCCAGCCTAAATTTCCCCTGCCTCAGCTTAACCCCGTTCCCGCGGGTCCTGTCACTAGTGTTAATGGAGAAAAGGTCTCCTGCCTCTTGACAACCCCTTACGAGGAAGTTGTAGACTGCGATGAGGTCTCCCCTCAGCCTCCTCTTCTCCAGGCTGAACAGGCCCAGTGACCTCAGCCGTTCCTCGTACGTCTTCCCCTCCAGGCCTTTCACCATCTTCGTAGCCCTCCTCTGGACACTTTCCAACAGTTTCATGTCCTTTTTATACTGTGGTGCCCAGAACTGCACACAGTACTCGAGGTGAGGCCGCACCAGCGCAGAGTAGAGCGGGACAATCACCTCCCTTGACCTACTAGCGATGCCGTTCTTGATGCACCCCAGGATACGATTGGCCCTCCTGGCTGCCAGGGCACACTGCTGGCTCATATTCAACTTGCTGTCTATCACGACCCCCAGATCCCTCTCTTCTAGGCTGCTCTCCAGCGTCTCATCGCCCAGTCTGTACATGCAGCCAGGGTTTCCCCGTCCCAGGTGCAGGACCCGGCACTTGCTCTTATTGAACTTCATGCGGTTGGTGATCGCCCAGCTCTCCAACCTGTCCAGATCCCTCTGCAAGGCCTTTACGCCCTCATTTGAGTCCACAACTCCTCCAAGTTTGGTGTCATCAGCAAACTTGCTCAAAATACACTCTATTCCTACATCCAGATCATTTATAAAAATATTGAAAAGTACCGGTCCTAAAATGGAGCCTTGAGGGACCCCACTGGTGACCGCCCGCCAGCCTGACGCAGCTCCATTTACCATAACCCTTTGGGCCCTGCCCGTTAGCCAATTGCTCACCCATCGTATGATGTTTTTATTTAGCTGTATGGTGGACATTTTGTCCAGTAGGATCCTATGGGAAACCGTGTCAAAAGCCTTGCTGAAGTCCAAAAAAATCACATCAGCTGGTTTCCCTTGGTCCACCATACGGGTGATCTTATCATAAAAGGGTAAGTTATCACTTACTACGGTATGTAAAGCAGATGCAACATCTCTAGAGGCATCTTCTCTCCATGCAGCTTTTATGGTGGATAGCTGTATGCCCAGGTAAAGGAGGGTATATGACTGGAGGTGGAGGAAGAAAATGCAGGAAGGAACAGCTTCTTGTGCCTGGGAGAGTTTCATCCAGTGCATTCCAACCTTCCTTGTGCTGTGGAAGGAAGCACATGCAGATAGTTGCAAATGCCCCAAAAGAAGCACTGCTGATGGAGAAAGGATGAGGCAGAGAAACTAATATTGTATGGGCTGTTTATCCTACCCAAAGGTGGCTACAATACAGTGGTGGAAAGGTGGTCTGTAAAAATACTTCACCTATCTTGTAAGCAAGGTTTTAGTGTCCTTCTACTTTACCAAAGAGTTTTGCTTTGCCTGCACAGGTGGGACCTGGCAGCTGAGGAGTGTGAACACCCCAATGGCTGTGTCTGCAAGGCCTGGAGGAAGAGTGACATGGGTGAGTAGCCAGGAGATGTGTTTGGGGTTATGATGTGTGGGGCTGTGGCAAGCACTGGGGAGTGGGAAATGCCATGAACTCCTTGCCAGCAAGGGGAAACTGTGAGAGGGAGGGCGTGGGGGCTGACCACAGAGAAGGGAGGAATTACATAGAAGGCCTTCAAGATCAGCCTGGATGGTCCGAGAGCTCATGCAGGTGCTGTGATTCCCACATGCAGGTGTGTGGGATGCACCAGAAGCTGCAGCCTGGTGATGCAGTTGCCTTAGATTCACAAAAATAGTGTCCTTTGTCTCAGAGCCTGGTATCCTGAGGACACTACACTGAGCTGACTCTTTGCAGTTCGTGGGCAAGGTCATCTTACAGGGGCATTTTCAACTGATGGGTAGCAGAGATGGTAAAAGGCATGGCCTGAACAAGGATCCAAGGACAGGGGCTTGGGGGAGAATTAGGATTTTGAGGAACATTGGCAGAGGTCTTCACACTGAATGAAGCCAAGGTTCTTCCAGATGAAAAAAAATCTTCAGTGGTAAGAGGAATGCTGCACACAGGTCTCATCTGCAGGTAGGGCAGTTCCAGTCTCCAGCACCATTGCACATGCACTGCTAACCCTCGAGATAAGCCAGTGTCTCTGTCCCACCTGAACTACTTGGCCCTGTCATGCAGTGCTGCCAGGAGGACTTGTGGTCTGTGGTGTTATCACGCTCATCTGCCAGGGCAATGTGGCACTGTGACTGGGTGGTGTGATACTTCCAAAACAGCCCTGGAGACAGCAGGGCACACAGGTGATTCATAAATATTTGCATTCTGCAAATGACTCTTCTCCTGGGACGGGTGAATCACATCTGATGGTGGTGAGGGCTTGGGGTGAGATCAAGCCCTTCTTTCCACGAAGGGTGATGGAGTCTTCCCCAGCCCCGGGGCTTTAGCATCATGGCCGGTACCTAACTTGGGGACCTTTCGGAAACTCCTTCCTCCCTCCTGTTCAGCAAGCTGTCTGCCTGATGCTGCAGCAGAGCCCATTCCTTGTGACCAGATGATTCCTGGGACAGCACCGAGGGTGCCACCTGGCACCCCCAGCCTGGGCTCCCCCTGTGCTGCTGCAGGCTGGTGTTTTACCTGCTCTGGAGAGGACCCATGCCTCCTGCATGGCTGCGGTGACCGCCTGCACTGTCCTGCCTGCTGGGTGGGAGGTGACGTTCAAACATTTCCATGATGCGCGGTGGTGGCGGGGGCAGGAAGCGCTGATAATCTCAGCTGCGAGGAGACCTTCTTCCCTGGGATTGTTGGTTTTAGTCTCGGGGTGGGTTGTGGGACCCTGGGGACCAGAGCAGGGCTAGTGCTAATGTCTACCTGGCTGCCAGGGTTACCATGGGATTATCTTAATTCCAGAAGCGAGGCTTGCCCTGTGCCTGGGAGACAGATTTGGCTTGTGGCTACGGGGTGAGGCCCTCACATGAGTGTGCGTTCTCTACAAAACCTGCCTCCTCCCTTGGAGATCCCTGAGCCTGGGGAGGCTCCCTTAGGAAGTGATGCTGGCTCCAAGCAGGTGGTGTCTCTGCACTCAGGAGGATAGTCTTATTTCAGGGAAGCTCTCCTCCAGCAGAAAGCAAGGAGGAGAGGATGTGCAGGAGGGGCTGAACAGCTCCTCCCCATTCTAGGCACCTTTTGGGGTGACAGGCTTGTTCCACCCGTAGGTGCTTGCGGCGGGCCATTCCCCGTGACGGCTCTCTGGCACCTGGAAGGGAACGTAACAACAGCTATCATGATAAACAGCTCAGGGCTCATTAGAACAACAGATAGAAACAGAAAATGTTTCCTCTTTATTTCGTGTAAACACAGCTACAGGAAATTGAGGTACCTTGGGCAGGAAGCAGAGGTTACTGAGGACAGGGACAGGACAGCCAGCAGGGTTTAGAGTGCTTCTGGCAGTGATCTTAATTCCCCCCTCCTGCTCCAAAGAATTGTCGCATCTTAATTTTGGGATGGAGTCTCAAGAGCTTCAAAGAGTTTTGGTATGGGATATCAGGGATGTAAGGCCCATAGCCTGGGAGACAGTCTGCTTTGCTGCGCAGCCTGCACTTTGCAGTCACGGCTGGATGAATGCTCTCAGGAAACGCTTTACAGGAAAAAAGATCTGAAGGCAGGACAGTTTATGCACTGCTGCAAAGAAATATACAAAGGTCTTGAATACCGTGGAAGGGAGGCTTAAAGGGCACAATTAAAACCAACACCATGCTTTTCACATGCAAATTTTCAGGCTTGTTAATATGTGACTTCTGGATGCAGATACCAAATGCAACCGTGCCAAAGTAGGTTTTGGCAAAAACATGCCTGGATTGCTTTGTGAATGTTAAATGGGAAGCTGAAGTCAGAGTAATCTTAAAAGCAAAATCCATGGGAGACTCAAAAGAAGATTAAGACCCAAATAAGCATTTTGACTGAGTCCAAAGAAGTTAGAGATGGCTACTGCCACTAATGCCTTACTGAAACTATTCACCAGGTAGACAGAATAATGCTACTTCCAGCTGTATCCCTGCACAGATTCAGGCAAATGAGACTGTATTAAACATCTTTGGGACTGGATGTTTCCCACTTCTTTTGAAGGTTTTTCACATAGTTCTCTTGGGACCAGTGTGGGCTGACTGTGATATGAAGTATATCAAATTGAAAGTTTAGGTTGGCTCATTAGCAAAGCGCTCAGAATTGATGTGAAAGCAACGGGTCTGAATCGTCCAGCAGAGGCATCCCACGATACCTCTTCACTGGACCTAGTTTGCAGCCTTTCATGGCTCTTGCTCTGTCTTTGGTAACCTAACCTTGCCAAGGGATAGGTCACTGTTGCATTCATTGCTAAGCACACAATAAGTAAATAAATAAATAAATAATGTCCTAAATGAAGCCAAGAGAACTCTCATAGGTTTGGAAAAGACTATTTTTGGGTAAGCTGGGCCTGCTGTGAGAACTGGAAAAAGGTGAGAGGAAAAAATACACATGCAGTAATAAGATTTTCTCCGATTTCTGACCTCGCCTAGGGGCCTCATATCTAAGAGTCTAAAAGAAGTTTCTGAGAAACTATGTGCTAACTTTGAATCTTTGGAAGAGAGGGAGATTCCAGAGACTAGGAGCACACAAGCGACGTGACGGTAGGTGTTACAGTGCCCAAAGAGCTAATGTCACAGCCAAGCAAATAGTGGGAAAGCAGTCAACAGGGAGGAGCTGAAGCTGTCTGTGTGGCCTGAATGGCTCACAGGTGTTCTCTGCAGGCTAGGTTTGCAGGTGCTTTTAATTTCAACCTGAGTCTGCAGGCCCTAAGGGTTCTAACCTATTGCTAAAGAGACAGCAAAAGGTATCTAAAAGCAGCTAGGCTTGGCCTTGGCAAGCAATTCTTTGTGGCTCATCTGTGGGAGGGAGCAGAAGTGTCTTTGAGCTGGAGCAGGCAGAAAGAGAAGCAAAGAGCAAAGAAGGCAGCGGGTGACTTTCATCCCTCCTACCTCTTAACCAGCTTCTGCAGCATTTACCTCGTAGTGAGACTGCAGCTTAAACTATATTGTTTAAGGACTCCGAGGAGCAATTCAGTTCTGGATTGTAACTGCTGTTTTGGGAAAGACAGATACAGAAAGCTCTTTCTCTTGCTGGAGAAAGGCCTGAGATCCACAGGTGAAAAACAGCCTAAGTGGGTGAAAAACGAAACACCTGGTTTGCACAGGGAGGCATGATTAAACTGCAGAATTCTGACTGGTGGTGTCCTCACACCTGTGTGGTGAACAAGTTTCAGCCAAAGGTTAACAATCCTAATTGTGCTAATTACTTAAAGCAAGGCACGGGGGTAGGAGCTGGTTTAGTTATTCTGTGCTGGAGAGGAGGTGGGGTTTTGTGCTCTTTTACCTTCATGCTTTAAATCTTGAAGTCTATTGTCCCTGTGGAGACCTAGGGCATAACTGGTGACTTACATTTTGTGCTAACTAATATCTGGGTGCTGATAATGCACTTCAAAAGGGGGAGCCTGGTTCTTCATAATGCACCAGCTATCTGTTACTGGGCAGCGCCAGAGATTAGGCAGAGGCTGGTGCTTCTGGTCTGCCCCAGGAGCTGGTGCTTTGTGGAACCATGTCCGAGCTTTGGGACAGGTAGTAGTACAGAGGCTGGACAAATGCTGAAGGCAGCAGAATCCCCTTCAGCAAGGATATCTGATACTTGAACTGCAGAGAGATTTGTGCCCCACGGCTCTGCAAATTTCCTTGATGCTGCCTAGCTATGAAGGTAGTGAGAGGGGTGCCTCTGTGACCTTTGCTAAAGTGCAGCTCCACATCATCATTTAGAGGCCTCCCCACGCGTCCCCACAGGAGTGGGTGCCTCCGAAACCTCTGGGATTGCAGTCACAAAAATACTCTTCTGTGGCCAGTGACCCAAATGTGAATCCTGCCCATGTTTGTTGCACAGGAAAATGCAAAGGGGAGAGAGTGAAACTCGGCTAACCAGCAGCTGCAGAAGGATAAAAGTGTTTACAAGAAAGGAAACCACCTGTGATTTCAGTCTTGATTTTACCTGACCTGGCCTCTCTTCCTGCTTCCCCCCAGACTGCTCCTGGACATGTAATTACTTAAGTGACTACACTTATATGTGGGTCTGCCCAGCAGTGTAGGCACCTCACTGGAAAACTCCCAACTCTTCTGCTGTAATCCCAATGGTGCAGACTGGGATGTGCTGGAGCGGAGCAGGCACTGCTGTGCAAGGTAAGGGGGAGAGGGACACTGCAGCTTTGTGGCAGGGAGGGGGCCCTGCTCCATGGCCAGGTTGGCTGCCTTGCCTGGCATGGCTTGGATCCTAGGAATGCTGTTGGGGGACATCTCTAGGTGGTTTGTCTCAAACTCTCTCAGGCACTGTTTGATCAGGAGCAGTGCGGTGTGCTTGCTTCCCCTCTGAAAGCTGATTTGGTGAGATAAAGTACTCTCAGCCCTGATGCCAGTAGGTATTTCCATTAGACATTTAAAAAAAAAAAAAAAAGCCCTTTTCCACACCACTACATCAGAGAGAGAGCAGCTCTACCCACACTCAAATGCCTCTGTATTTCAGTAGCCTGTACCAAAAACAGAGCAGCAGCAGGATTCAGAATGAATGGATGCCTGTTGGTGCTCCAGAATTAGATGGCAACAGTCCTTGTATAAAGGGGTCCTTTTTTACCTCAGTCCACACCTTGTCATTTTGCCCTGTTGTGCCTCAGCTGAGAGTGTTTCCAGCCTTCTCTCTGCAGTGGGTCTGAAAAATATTAAAGAAACTAGGAGGTTTTGGATTAGCTGTGCTGGGTAAATGAAATGCAAAACTCTTACTTTAATCATGTTACTAACCTGAATGTTCTCCTCTTTGCCATGGTTTAAATGTCAAAGCTGAGCATCTTCCTGTAAGGGACTTCAAAGCCGTGCTTAGAGTGAGGCCCTCTTGATGTAGCATCGATGTGAAATGTGGTTGATGAGTGAGGCTGTAGGGTGGAAGCCCTCCTTCCATAAGTTCCTGTGCAGGTGTTTGAAAGGTTTTGGGTGAGGAAGGCTCATTCCTCTTACCTTGAAGTGCTCTGTCTATCCCTTAATGTCTCAATTTCTCATCTATGCTGAAGTGACTTATGAGATGTGGCTGTGCAACCAGAGTTTTGTCTCGGGGTTGTTGTTTCTCCTGTTTGAATTGAGCTTCCTTTTAAAGTAGGAAAAATACCATCTCTGAGTGACGTGCAGCTTTGGTGGTTCATGCCTCTTGCTCCTGCCTGCTCCACCACGAGCAGTGACTTTGTCTTGCTGATAGCTGCAGTGCAAGTGTGATGTCTGGTTCTGGATTAGCCTCAAGCCTTGAGTCTTCCAGAGAAAGTGGTGATGCAACAGGTATAGTGAAACACATTCCTGGCAAAGCTAGTTTACTTTTTCTTTCTGAAACCCTTTTGTCTTGCTCCAAACTCTCTGTTTCAGCAAGAGCATTGCAACTGTACTGGGTTGCTCATCCTTACCACGGGATGTGTGTTTGTCACCAGGTCTGGGACAACATAGTGTTTACCTATTTCCCTGTTAACAGGAGACAGCCCACTTAAATACTTGTTGGAACACCTTGTCTGTATCTTTACCATTCTGGCTGGTGAAGGGAACTGATTTTTCAAACTCTTTGCAGATCATTCCCAAAGATAGAAAACCTTTGTGCTACCAGGAACTCTGTTGTTAGGACTAGAATGCTCCCATGATGTCTTTTCCCCTGAGGTTTTACACCATGTTTTTGACTTCAGCGTGTTTATTTGCAGAATGGTAACTCCATGAGCGTTACTCCTGATGAAAATGCTACCTCTCAGCCTGGGTGCATAGGCGGTGGGTATGGCAGAGGAGTGGTGTGGGTGGCCAGTGCAATGGAGCACAGTCTTTGTTATTTCTCTCATGCATTGAGCTTCGTCGTTATGCAGATGTTTTTCTTCTGGGTGAGATGAAAGGTGCATTGGTAAATTTGGAAGGATAGAGATTTGTATGTAACAACTGCAGCTACTGGGCTACGCTGGGAAGGTGTTTTGCCCATCCTATATGGTTTGTTTCTGGCAGCCACAGAGAGTGAGGCAGGGCTGATGAGGATGTCCTTGTCTGCGAGTGTGTGGGAGCAAGTTGGAGAGCTGTGACCAAAAGGAGATATGGCCCTTTCCTCTCCTCATGTGGTAACCAGCAATAAAGATGTGTGCAGGCAGAGGAGAAATGCAAATGGTAGAGCAGCATGGCATGGAGTAGACCCAAGGGCCCTGAACTCTGGGATACAGGCACTGTGCTTGTTTACCAGCTGTGGCACAGGGGAGGAGAGGTGCAAATGGCTTCTTGACACACTGATGTGATAAATGTTAGACATATTCCAACAAGTAGGGAAAAATACCATGCTCCTGGAGATTCTGCCTGCCCCCATAATCGCTTACATCTGCATTGTTTTTACCCTGCCCACGCATTTCAGCTGCTCCAGTAAGCACATGAAGAAACCACCCTCCCACTGCCAAGTGACTCAGACCGTCACCCCTCCAGGAAACTGCGAGATAATCGGTTGATAATGGTGGCTCCTCCTTAGCTTCAGAGGTGGTGGGACACCTCTCAAATGGCTGCTTGCAGCAGCTCCAGAGGCATCCCCACCTCCTCAAATTCAAATGTGCTCTGGAGATCAAAAAGCCGAGCTCCTCAGCTGCAGCCTGGGACTGGGTTACCTTTGCACGGTGCAAGCGGGGACTCCTCCCGGGGGTGGCTTTTCTCTTTCCTGCCTTGTGCTGGGTTGCCCTTTGAGGCTGCCTGCTCTTCTTCTCTGTTCTCCAACCCCTTCCTCCGTGGTAGCCATGTGTAGCACAGTGTCACACGTGGGATGGAGCAACCGTGTTTCTGTGCAGAGCAAGACAAGGATGCCCCAACGTGAGCATGATGGGGGAAGCCCAGAGCAGGCGGGTTAGGAGGAGCAGGGCCTCCCAGAGCAATAGGATAGCTGTCTCGTGCCATTTGGGGACTGTTTGCTTTAAACTGGAACCTTGGAAAAACAAGGGCAAGGAATTTTATGGGTGCAGAGTCTGGCACATACACTGCTGCCAAGGCAGTCCTGATACTTTGTGACACTTGATTTTTTCCCCCCATCTGATTTCAGTGTTGTACAGCAGAGCAGTGACCAGTCAGGGTTTCTCCTGTCCCCCCTGCATGTCTGGATGTGGTGACCCAGGGCCATCTGATTGCACCGGCTGAACCTTTACAGGTGTGACACCACAGTCACTCCCATCCGCTCCCCTACCATCCTGGTTCTGAAATAACACCGAGTTGATCTTGATGGTGCTCCGGGGCTGGAGACAGATGATTCTCATTTCAAAGTGGCAGGATAGAAACACAAATTAAGGCTGAAACTGGCTGCGATGGAAGCTCCAAAGTATCTGGAGGGTAATGCATAAACTGCTTTGAGGAGAGATGTGCTGTTATTCAGCACAGGCTGTTCGAAGACACCTTGCTCCATGCACATCCAGCATTGCCCCTTCACCCTGGCAGGGTATGGCTGCCAAAAGTCACAGTGGTGGCTTTTTTTTCCCACCAGAGATGCATGCTGGTGCCTGCAGCACATCCCTCCAGGGCACAGCAGTGCCCGTGGCACATCCCTGCAGCACAGGCTGCTGTGGGAGAGCCGAGGTGAGGGGCTTTTGAGGCAGCTCAGTAAGTGCTGCTTTCCATTGTGCTGTCCCAGGGGCTGTGCTTTGGTTTTACTTTGACAATAAAATAAATTCTGGTGCTGGTCCTGCACCACAACACATGGTGCAGGTGAAGTTCGAGCAGGGACCGCTAGATGTCTGTACAAACCAGGGTTTGATGTGCAGCGCTCCCAGCTGTGGTTTATGAGTTTATTGGCTCATAAATAGCAGAGATGGGGCACAGATTTAAAAATCACAGTTCTGCTCGGAGAGCACAGAAGGGTGGCTGCAACAGAACGGGGTCAGAGGCAGGGTCCTGCATCACAGTGTGGGATGGTGCATGACCAAGTGTGGCTTGAGGAGCCAGAGTAATCCTACAACCTCACAGCACTCTTTAGGGATGCATTGTACAACCACTACCAGAGCTCCCAGCAAAGAGCCCATGCAAAAAGCCAGTGAAATCTGTCCTTTGCAAGGAAGTTTGTTTGTTGGCAGAAGAGTTTTTTGGTTTTTTTTTGCTCTTTGCCTACAGTGAATCTTTCCAATTGTAGGCCTGACCCCACCTCCATGGTATGGCTCAGTCCCTGCAGTGAGAGGTCAGTGCAGTTGTGCTTCCACTGGCAAGAAATTGCTTTCCAGCCTGCAGCTTGCCTATGAGGTGGGCATTAAACTGTGTATCAGAGAGCTTTCAAGCCTCGTTTCAGAAGGAAATGCAAACTCTTTAAAGCTATCAGGCTCCAGGTCCAGGCTCTTGTCCTCTGGAAAGTCTGCAAAGCTTGTCCAGGATTTTCCTTGTACATAGTGAGGTCTGATCTCTCTCCACACCATCCCAGCAGCCCTGTGTCACTGAGCACAGCGTCTGCTTTCCTTGAGCAAGGGCTTAGGTCTTCCTGAAAGCTAAGGTTAAGGTAGCTTCAAGAAGCCCTGCTCCACTGCTGCTAGTGATGTCTCTCTGCTCCCCCAAATTCCCAGGTGTGCTCGTTGAACCCGTGTCCCACCCCAGAGAGCTGCATTCCCAAGCTGAGGCAGCTTGCTTTGCTTTACCTCCGCAAGACGCGGTGGGGTGCTGCATGGTGGGAGGGAGAAGAGGAGGAGGAAGAGGCTCTCCTAACGCTTGTCCCCGCTCAAGATTCTCCCACTAGAGGGCAGGGAAGGTCTGCGATAGAGCAGGGTGGCTTCAAAGCCTGCTCGAAAGCGCGGAGCTGTCCCTGGAGTGAGAGCCTGCACATGAGGAAGGATCCTGGGCTCTTCCTCCTAAAGGGCTCCTGGGGCTGGCTGAGCTCGCTGCATGCTGGTCTGGTGCAGGAACGCTCCCTCCATCCCCAAACCCCATCCCTTCTTGCTCTGCTCCCCCTGACACCTCTTTGTGTCTGTGTGGACCCTTCCTGCTCTGCTCTTCCCTTCTTCTGCCCTTGTTTCAGCTCAGGCTGGAGCATCACCTTAGCCTGCCCAGGGCATGTGGCCCTACTGCAGAGGCTTGGGGATTGTACAAGGGATGTACAAGGCTCCCCACGCAGTGCCTTCGGCATTTCTGATGTCTCTGACATGCAGGGAATCAGAGGACTCAGTGGCTGGGCTTTAGGTGAGCCCAGGCACCTGGACTGTAGAAATGCAGGGGTACTGTTGGAAGTAGAAATGACACCCGCATGGGTAAGGAGGGAGTAGCATGTCCCCCTCGTGTTGACTTTGTGAAGTGGTGGGGAATGGCTGTGGGACTGTGCCCCCTTACAGCAGTGTGTGTTAATCCAATGCAACCTGTGGCTGAGGAGATACGGACCCAGGACCCAGCCACACCTGAGCTCCAGCCTGCTGGTGTGATGGTGGAGCTCTGGCAGTGCAGCAGAGCTCGAGAGGAAGTGCAGCTGTGGGAAAATGGCCATTACATGGTGTGCTCCTTGTACTGCGTCACGCCAGATGCACACACAGTCCGAGTCAAAGGACTTCCTCGGGCTGTGGCTGGAGCCTTTCTCTGCCTAGGAGTGACTGGTCAGAGCTGGGGGTGTTTTAGATTCCGAGAAAAATGGCCATGCTCTTTAAAGGTGCACACCAGACCCATGTCGTGCTCGTTGCCTGATTTAAACTCAGCCTGCCAGCCAAGTCACAGGCAGGGCAGTGAGCACTGCCCAGCAGCATGCCAACGAGGCCAGTGCTTTGGAGCAGGCAACCTGCAGCATCTCGTGTGATGTAGCTGCTTGTCTGCAGCAGGGAGGGGGACTTGCACTTCTGCACTCAAAAGTAGCAACATGTTGGCTTGGGTAAACATTTGTTGATGGAAGAAGCTGCACTAAAAAGACATGGCTGTGAAGACAAATCCCCTGAAAGGAGCTGTGCGTGTTTTCTTGAGAGCAGTCTGCTCTGTGCAGCACTTCTGGGGGTACGTCAACGCAGCCAGGCTGGGTGTCTGCAGGTTTAGCATGGGCTCTGTTCCCCTGGTGAGGAAAAAGGGGCCATGTGGTTTCCCTCACCCAAGCTAGCTCGGGTACCACCACGCTGCTCCTCAGGGTACAGAACGGATGTGTTGTCGAGCTGGGGCTGGGCTGCAGTGACTGCTGGCAGCAATCACAGGGCACACAGCGTTCAGTGCTCTCGCACCCTGGTCTGAGCTGCTGTGAACTTCGAGCTTGTGAACCCACAGCTGTCTTCAGTGGGCTTGTTTACTGGCTAGAGCAAAGAAGTGCTCCAGGCAAACAGGAACTTTCTGGGTGTCTCAGGCTTTTGGGTGCTGAAAGAGTTCTGGGACTTGGTTAGAGCTGGTTTACCTATTAAAAGAACACTTATTTCTGGCTTTTCTTGAAGGAAGCTTGGGCTTTCAGGAAGATGTTGCCTAAGGATGTCTGTGGCCAATTAGAGTAATAATTATTGGGCTTTATTCCAGAGACTGTTTGTAAATCACTGAGCAGATTGTGTCTCTTGGTGATCCTATTTTTGTTTTTCCTTTTTTTTTTTTTTTTTTTTTTTTTTCCATTTCCCTTCCAGTTAGCAAGGCAGTCTATGGTAATTATTTGGGACGGATACTATTTAAATCCTGGTATTGGGCAAGCTTTGACATACCCTGTGAGGAAACCCAAGAATCCACACTTCGGGGAAGACATTGCTGCTGTTACCCAGGAAGACACCTATTTTGAGTGTAACAGACAACTTCACCAGCCTGCATAGGGAACAGGAAGAGAGAACGAATGCATTTCTTTCCCAGGAATGAAAATGTGCACACTTATATTTCTGGCACAACCGTGGACAGAGCACAAAGGAATGAGAGAACAGTGCTAAGCCCCAGCTGGCTGCCTTGCAGCTGGGCTGTGTCAAACCAGGAGTTAGTGCTGCCCCTCCAGTTGGGATCCATGTATCCTCGTGTAGCCAGCTTTATCAGATAAAGTTTGTTTATAACTTTAAAGCCCCATGGACTGGTGTAGTCAGGCTTTTAAATCTCTAAGCCCTGGATGTATTCCCAAGCCTGAGATATATTGTTTACACTGGGCTGTCTGGAAGTACAAATGCATCCAAGGCCGTGAGGAAGAAAAATAGCACCTTCTGCAACAGCCTCCTAACTACTGTGTCTGGTTAGCAGCAGGCATAGGATGTAGCTGGATGCAGAGCAAGTGTGGGAGGTTGAGATCTGGGAATGGGAGAATTGGCTCCAAGAGGAGTGGAAGTCCCCAGCCAGTGCTTGATGAAGCCTCTGGGCAGGTGTGACCTGAGGCTTGCTCAGCTTTGAATCTCTGTGCAGGAAACTGTTAGCAAAATATTGCAGGAGTACTCAGTCTGCAACACAGCCTTCCTCTCCGGGAGCCGCTAGTCCTGGGCCTTCTCCGAATAGCGGGGATAGAAAGCTATTTGAGTTTTGTAGGTGCTCCGGGAGAGGATGCCCTCTTCTGTCACTGAAATCTGAGGGTGCCCCAGGACACTGCGTGATGGGCAGTTTCTTACTGTGGCTTCGGGGAAGGCTGCGAGCTGCTTGCCAGTGTTAAAGCCCTCTGGCTCCTGTAGAGCAGGTCTGTTACCTGATGTCCTTCCCCGGATTGAATTGTTTTGTGTGTGTAGTCAGCCAGAAAAGTCCTCAAGTCCCATCCTTTTTTCATATTTGCATCTGTCCTTCCTTTTGAGCTTTCTTCTTGTAAACATCTGTGTGCAGTACAACATCAGCCTCTAGTTTGTTCCTTTATGACTCAGCTGGATGCAATTCCAGCTTGTGATGAAGGCAAAGCCAGCGAGGTGGAGATGGAACATGAATAGAAAAGAGGGGCCATCTAAGAGCATGATGAGGAGCCAAAGAAGGGAAATAAATATGCAGTGCCCTGCCAGAGACTTATTTTCTTATTCCCAGTTGAGAAGATTTTTCAGTAACTGCTGAAGCAAGCTGGCGCAATGGTAACCGGGGTCACATTTGACCACAACAGTGTCTGTGGTTAACGATGGCTCATTGGTGCCTACAGTTACTGCTCACAGCCATGGCTTCTGCTTGGCTTTTTATTCGTGACTGATTTCCTGTATTTTGCTTGGGGTCCTATCTGATTACATGCTCTTTTCCGTGGTATTTGTTCTAACTCTTGGACTGCTGCCTCTGTAGCAGAGCGCTGTGCAGTTGCCTTTGTCCAGCTTCTTCCCAACAAGCAAAAATTCTTGGAAGATGCAGCGTGCTTGTTGCAGCCAGGCAGGAGCTGTTCCTTTGGCCTGGCCCTGTCACTGTCACGGTGACAGTCTTGTTGGAGATGGTGGGAGAGGAATTGGACATCACCCAGGCTCACAATGACTTGCAGTAAGCCCGGTCTTGTCATTGGGAAGTGAGGTGACCTCCATGTGGAGATGAAGATGACAAAGGGAAAGACTTCTCAGAGGGTTAAGATGAGATCAAGAGGTGGAAGTGGGAGAACTTGTGTGTGCCAGCTGATCTCATAAGACATTCCAACCACATTAACAGAAGCTGTGTGACTCCAGCCCCCTAGCTTGGGGTAATGCTAAGCCCTGACAAGGCGTGTTTTGTGTCACAGTGAAATTACGGTGTCAGAGTTAGCCAGGGGTGTGAAAACCTTAATAATACTACTTGAGAAAGATGAGTCAACCTTCGGCAGTCAGCGTCCTGCACTGGGGGTGGCTCTGACGTTTCTGAAACATGATGCTGAACAAGTCTGGATGTGCTTCTATTTGAAGGCAGTTGCTTATTTGTTTGACAGCAAATAATCCTTCAATGACTTTTCTGTTGACAAGCTTGGAATCCTATTCCTTGTCCCAAAAAATCTTGCTGTAAGTGAGAACCAGCTGGAAATCCTTGAGAGCCAAATACTATAGCTGTTTCTTTTCTGGTCTGATGGATTCATTCTCTTACACTTCAAGCAGTTCCTTCAGTGCCTAAAAATGCTCTGATAAGTGTAGGAGTCCTCTGAGCATCCTTTGTCAAGCAAGCTCAGAGCTGTAGCCTTCTCCCATCTTATGAGCTGTTTGACTGGCTCTGATGTGGTTTGTGGTTACATGTAACATCACTCATGTGGCCCTCATGTGCTTTTGATTTCAGCATCACTAGTGAGTGCACTTTCACGTGCAAGTGTGAGCTTTGCTCAGGAGAAGTGTGCAAGTACTACGGAGAGGCGCTGAGAGTCACCTTCCCCAGTCTGACCTGCAGGGTCCCTTCATCGGAGGTGCAGGCACCTGGTCTCTTGGTGCTGCTGCTGTGCAGCCCCAGGGGACGCCTTGCCAGGCACAGTCCTTGCACTCAGCTGCTGCAAAGTGCAGTAGCTGTGAGTATGCCAGCGTGGGATGAAATTCCCCAGGGTTAGATGGTATCTACAAGGCAGTGAGAAGTTAGTCTCATTCCTGCCTTGCCAAATTACAATGCCTCCGTTGACGCTATGATGCAACGCTTGGGGTGTTGGTCTCTTCAAAACTTCAGTCTGGGTGTTACCCTGTCACAATGCGTGGGCTTTGAAGACATTTGTTCTGCCAGTGCCCATGCTGTGTGTGTTAGGCAAATAAAGAGCAGACACTGGCGTCCCAGGTTGTCAAATGAGCCATGATATATGTTGATGGCAAAGAGGGCAGGCATGGTGCTGCTGTTGGAATGTGGTGTTGAGTCAGTAAATTTTCTGCTAAAAGATGACAAAGCAAATGGCAGCTCTGTTTTCTCTAATTGATGTTTGACACAGGTCTGTCTGAAGCTATTGCACTGTTAGTGGTGCAAACCCCGTGGTGGCTAAGACAGATGCAGGACGGCCTGTTATATTGGGCTCTACTAGAGGGGAACTAATCCAGAGAGAGCAGGGGCAGCTAGTTGCAAGACTAGCTCAGCTTCTTCTGGGAAGTCCTCGTTAATTGCAGCTTGGTGTTCTGCTTTGACTGATACAAAGAGGAAGCAGGTAGATGGGATTTTTTTTTGGGCTGTATTCCTATCATCTTTGGCCTGGGGATATGTAGTAACAGACAAAGGTGAAGCAGTTTGCTAGACCTCTGCAAACTGGGTGGAAGAACGAAAAAGATGGAAGGAGGGCATGAAGCTCACTTGAGCAAAGGGGGGTGAGCTCTTGTGCTCTGTAAAGCCATCACAACGTATCCCACCAGGCAATTTTCCTTAGTCTCTGCCGACTAGACATTGTGAGGACCCAAGTTCAGTGCTTCTGCAGAAAAATATGAATCCCAGGCCCAGGAGTTGTGTTTCTCTGGGCTTAGTAGGGTGATGATTAAAAATGTGATAGCTGATGAACCAAGATGCTGTTGAAGGAACAAGACACTTCAGAATGGGAACTGGTGCACAGAAGGGTCCTGTTAGCACGCTTACAGTAACTGGTGTATGTATGCGTTCTTAACTGTATCTTCAACTCTCTGCTTGAATGTCGTAGGGCTTAATGCAGTGGATTAGGAAACCAGCCAAACCACAAAGAATAGTTCTCAAAAAGGCCTGACCCCATTAATCAGCAAAGCAAAGATTCCCCCCCCTCCTCTGCTGAACCATTTCATAGCCAGGGACGTGGCACGCTGTGTTTTACAGCACGTTGCCTGGTGTTGGGAGTGCTAATGGATGTGCGAGGCTCTAAACTGGTAGTGAGAGGGTACCCTAGATGAGAAGGTGACTCTGCTCCAAAATGGCACCCAAAGAAACTAAAAGTGCTCAGCGATAGGTACAAGCAGAAGAAATCATGCAGCTAAAGATCAGTAGAAACTGGTGATTGAAGTCACCCAGAAATAAGACTCCATCTGAGAAGAGCTCTCTTATAACAGGGATGCAATTAAAGCTCTTTTTAGAAAGGTGAGCTTTTTGCTTTGTACAGAGCTTGAGAGATTTCCCTTAAAACCTCTTGTCTTGGAGTTTTGTCTCTCTCAATTCCTGGTACCTGTACTTCACTTCTGTCCCAAATGGTGTGAGGCTGTGCTGTCCCTTGGAGAGGAGGTAATGCTAGCAGGAAAACCCAGTATCCTCTGGTTTGTTTTGTAATTATGCTTGCAGATGCAAGTCTTTTTAGTTCAAAAGCTCTTCCACAGAGGAAGTGATGTTCTTATGCTCTTTTCCTTCTGCCACTGAGTTCATAACTCTGCCCTGGTCAGGCCTCGCCTGGGGTACTGTGTCTAGTTCTGGGCTCCCCAGTACAAGAAAGACAGGGATCTCCTGGAAAGAGTTCAGCAGAGGGGCACAAACATGATACGGGGCCTGGAGCATCTTCCCCATGAAGAAAGGCTGAGAGACCTGGGTCTGTTCAGCCTGGAGAAGAGAAGACTGAGAGGAGACCTCCTCAATGTATATAAATATCTGAGGGGTGGGGGACAGAAGGATGTAGCCAACCTCTTCTCAGTGGTTTGTGGGGATAGGACAAGGGGCAATGGCTGCAAGTTAGAGCACAGGAAGTTCTGCACTGAAAGAACTTTTTCATGGTGAGGGTGACGGAGCACTGGAACAGCCTGCCTAGGGAGGTTGTGGAGTCTCCTTCTCTGGAGATATTCAAGGCCTGTCTGGATGCCTACCTGGGCAGCCTGCTCTGATGAACCTGCTTTGGCAGGGGGGTTGGACCCGATGATCTTTTGAGGTCCCTTCCAACCCCTACAGTTCTGTGATTGTGTGATTCAGTGATCCTCAGCTGCATACTTTAAAGGGGGCTGGGAAGCCATGCAAGCCATCTTTGTTGCATATTCATAGTGGACTCCAGATAGGGGCTACTCAGCTTGCTGAGTTTTTTCTGCAGTGCTTTTATGTCATTTATTTTGGGTATATCATGCACTCATGAGGGTCTTAGGAATAGATATTTCAATATTGTGTTTGTTCTCGCCACATACATAGGTGCATTATACTCGTGCTGGCAGATGTCATTCCGAAGTGTGGAGAACTTATGCCTATAGATCACATTTTGGGTCTGAGTCTTCTAGGACGCAGGCCCGAGCGATATTCAGATCCACCTCTCAGATGGCACCCAGCTCACTTCCTTTCATTCTGTTGTGCAGTGATGCATTTGGCTTCCAATATCAAAGCCTGACAGTGCTGTGCAGCTGTCTGAGAAAGGTCACCGAAAGCCAGAGGAGTTTCACAAAAAACATAGATGAAAAGTTGACTCAGATTCGCTGAAGAGAACTAAACCCTTCTCTTTTTCTTTTAGAATTATCTGTTTTTTGTGAAACTCACTGGTTTGCTGTGACCTTTATCTTTTACCCAGATGAAAGAGGCTTTGTTTTTGCATTCACGTGGGGAAGGATTTTAATACAGAGTTCACATCCTGTGCTGCAGGTTGGATTGAGACTTGGTTGGTCCCATCACCAACAACTCTTGTTGCCAGCCTCAGCATCTGCCAGTACCTCTGAGTGGGAGGGTTGCAGCTGGCAGTGATGAGGGATGCCTCAATCCAGCATCTCACTCTGGCAGCCTAGAAGTATTCATTCCTGCTGGATGGCCTCAGACCTTGCAAGGCTGCGCCTGTGCTCCAGAGGTTGTATCCTGAATCCTTCCCTTCCTCAGTGCAGTGTGATGCTGGGGGGGGGACTTCTGTGATATGATGATGTTGGGCCGAAGTTTTTCTTGATCCTAGGGGATAAACAAGATCCTAGGAGATAAACAAGAGCTCTGTGTGAATGGTGGTGCCCAAGGCCTTTTATCAGCCTGGGCTGAAATTAGAGATTTTGCTGGCATCAATCTATAGCGATAGTCAGTTATGCTGTTGGTGTGGCTACTTTTCTTTTGGCACAGTTTATTTTTCCTGTGTGTACCCAAGTAGGTAAAATAGAAGCTTGATACATGATGAGGTGCCCAGAAAGTGCATGTGTAGGATAGAGAGCAGTATGAGGTTGTGATGCCCTAGGTGTATTTTGGGAGGGCTGGTAGTTGATGCAGCAGGTCATAGTCTCAGGTGACTCTAGGATGCTATTAATATCCTGTCAGGCACAACATCTTGCTTTGAAACCAGCAGCTACTGGCTGTGGCAGCTGATGGCCCCTATGTGGGTTGGTGGTTCCCGCAGACACCACTGAAACCGATGCTCTTGTCTTGCTGCTGCCATCTGTAGAGAGAGGTTGCGGAGCAAGGTGGAACTCAGTGACACTGCACAGTGGATGGGAGGAAAGAAGCTGTTTAGCTGGATTCTTCTCCTAATGCAACTGCTTTCCCTTTTGAGAAGTTCCATGAGTCACACGTGGCTAAGTTCATAACAAAGCAAGAAGCTTTCATAGGGTGGAATTCTCTCACCACCAGCAAGAGATGTCCCAGTGCTGTGGGGTGGGCCATGGTAGGGGTCCTTGTGTCTGCCCAGGCAGCGTGACTTTTAAAGCGAAGTGAATTTAAGCGTTGGTTTCAGAGCAGACTGTCCACAACCTTCTTTCTTGCTGCAAAGTGATCAGGAGAGGCATCTCATTTTAGGGTTTTGGGGGTGGGTGATGGCTGGATGCAAGGCAGTTCCCCAACAGCAGCCATATTGGCCTGGCAGGCTCGTGCCCATGGGGCTTGCTTTCTTTTTGACTGTGTCATTAGCCTAGACTTCTGCAACACTATTACAGCTCCAAGCCCATCATCCTCCTGTTGTAACAATTTCCATCTCTCCAGGGAGGCCTTGCCTCTGTCCCCTCCTGTGGGAAGTGGATGGGAGTTGCTGTGCCTCTCCATAGCTATCTAAAAGGAAAGGAGCTTGTCTAAGGAGTGGGCATCTCTTTACCATCAGCAGAGAGGTGAATGCTTCGGGGATGGTCTGAGCATTACTTGCCAGAGCACACCCTAGGCAATCTGCATGGTGTGATTGGGTGCATCAAGTCTAAATGCATGTGAACATCCAACTCTGATTTCTGTAGCTTTGAAATCAGAGGGAAAGTTGCAAAGAGGCTCATATTTGTGGAAATAATAATTTGGGAGCCTCTAGTAATATTTTCAGAAAGCTATAAGAAAAGTATGGCCTACATTCCCAAATAAATCCACAGAAGAATCTTTAAAATGTGCTTTGTCTCATTTGCAATTACAGAAACTGAAACTGGGCTTCTGAATCATTTTGAAGGCTGTTGGGAAGTTGGCTGTTAGGTATCTAGCATGTTTATTTGGAAGTTTCCCTAGCGGGATTACTGTCTGTGTTATGTCTTTCCCTTCTGTCAAGGCAGGGAAGTCATTCTCGGGGCACATGCTGATTGCAGTAATACAGCACTAGCTTTTTCAGTCAGTTGATCAGATAAGAGGTACGATTTCTGTGGGTTGAAAGAGGGACCATGTGTATGTAAACAGAGAAGAAAGTTGCCCTGATTCAATTAAAACTGTGATTAAAAGCTTTGGCCATCAAACTGGGGCAGATCCTGCAGAGGAACCCTCAGGATTTGGGTAGACAATTTAAGGTGGCTTTAGGTGAAGTGGCTGCACCCGCTGAGCTGTAGGAAGTGTGTGTGCCTGCTGGCCTTCCTTGATCATGCATGAACTGCATCTGAGTTCAGGCCAGTTATGCCTTTCCCTGTTGATGCATGAACACACTTGTGACTGTGGTGATTCACAAATACTTGCAGAGGTTTTTACTGTCTGACGAACTCAATCTAAGCCAACTTCACCCTATTAGGAGTCTGCTAGAGTTGACTAGACATAAACAATTCCTTTAATGAGAATGAGCAACTGCAGGAGTGTTCACCCCTCTGCAGCTTAAGTAGTTGCAGCTCACAATTTAAATCCGATTAGAACAGCTTGTTCTGTCCTTTTACCCAACTCGACATCATTCAGCATGTGAGTTGCAGATAGGAATTTTTCTCCATGTTAGAAGGGATGGGGATTGCTGGAGGAATTACAAAGTGCATTGGGAATTGCTGTACTGGGAGACAACCAAAAATACCAAGATCAGAGATACTGGGGTGGCTGGAGGCGAGGAGTACTCAACCTTACCTACAACTTCCATGAATTGCCCTTGATCAAAAAGTCAGTGCTGGTTAACAAAATATGCTTTGGACAGAAGTTATGAGGCAACTTCAGCGTGGAAGGATCAGAACTATCATACCAGGAATACTAAGACCAGAATAATAGAAATGGGCTGAAACTCAGCAATACAGGGTGCTCAGTGACTAATAACAAAAATCTGTTCTTAAGCAGGGGCCTCATCAGTTAGAAAATACTGAGAAGGAGAAAAATGTCAGTGTACTGGCTGATCACAGGATGACTATGAACCATCAATGTGATGTTCTTGTGAAAAAGGAAAATTTACTGTGAAGATGCACCAGGTGAGTTGTGGTGACCCCTGGTCCCCTCTGGTACACAGGCACTGGAGGAGATGTAAAAAGTGGTGTGGATGCCCTGTGCCCTTGGACATTTTGGTGCAATCTCGTGTAATAAAGGAAGCCCAGCAAAAAGTCTTCAAGAATACTGAACGAAATGAAAGGATTGAGTGTAAAGGACAAGAGTCTAAACTGAAGAGTAGTGCTGTCAGAAGAAGAAAAATATGTTTGTCACTATTTCTTACGTGTTGGTTGCAAATGAGGAGGTTTTTAACCATTAGGGTGTAGAATATCATCCTGCTAGAAACAGAAGCACCAGGAAATCTAGCCTTTCCCTAAAATGACATGCTAGAAGGGACTAAAGGACAGGCCCCTAATAGCACAGCATGGTCTGTTAGCTGGTTCATCCAGTTCAGTGCTCCCAGACAAAGCTGTTGGTTAAGCTGCTGCAAGTTTTCACAGAATCACAGAATTTCTAGGCTGGAAGAGACCTCAAGATCATCAAGTCCAACCTCTGACCTAACACTAACAGTCCCCACTAAACCGTATCCCTAAGCTCTACATCTAAATGTCTTTTAAAGACCTCCAGGGATGGTGACTCCACCACTTCCCTGGGCAGCCCATTCCAATGTTTTGTAGATTAGTTTGCTGGCACAAAGTTAACGAGTGTAAGCTAGCTTGCTGAAAATGCATAGAAGTGGGCCTTTATAACTACATTTTTTTTTTAAGTAGAGTTTTTCAGAGATTTAGAGAAAGCTGTTTTTAGTTGTGTGCTCACAAGCCCCAAGTTCACTGAGCTGAATTAAGCCAAGGTAGATCAGGGGAACACTGATTTCAAGAAAGTGCCCCTGCACGTACTCAAACTGATTTTTAACGACGTGATTTGAAAGCCTGTTACTAGATGACAGAGCTGTGATTTCTCTGTTGGTAAAGGTTATGATGGAGGAAGCCAGATATGCTCAAAGAATTCTTGGCGAGGTGGGGCAATTAACTATTAGAGATTTGGAAAGCAGAGGTGTGTGTTAGTCATCAGAGTGTGCTGGGAGCTGTCGGTAGCTGATGCACCCTTTTTCTGAACAGATGGCACTGCAGGCTTGCTCCAAGAGAAAACCTAGGTCATTACTGTCAGATGCAAATTGCTCTTCTGCAAAGTAGACGTCCACTGATTTGTCATTATGAACTTCAGATACTTTTTGCTTGTATTTCTACGTTCCTTCCATCAGTGGTTTCAATTCTGTATTATACGTGATCTAATATAAGTAGGAAGAGTCATATCTGCAGGAGGGCAAACCTTTATCCTTGTAGTCAGAAGGAGCTTGGGTGGTTTTATTTGAGTCAACAGGATCAAAAAAGGAGCAAGCAGCCCTAGGAAAGCTAAATTTAACAGTGCTGCCTTGTGAGGCATGTTCTGCCCTGGTACTGTGCAGACTTTGGGGATTTCGCTTCCTCCCAGTGCTGTTCTCCAGCAGCTTGGCCCTGGCAGGACGCCACAAGACACAGCAAGGGTGCAGCTCACCCACCTACAGCCAGAGTACAGCATCCTCAGGTTGCAACTGCCCTGCTTTCACGTGCAAATCTGGGGGGTTTGCTTGCTGTTACCTGAAATCCTCCATGGTCTACTTGTATAAATTGTGAGCCAAAGAGGGGCTGTATTGGGTCAGAGCAGGGCCTGAAGCAGATGACTGTGGAAGAGAGTAGGTCTCTGCAATTCCCTCAGTGATTTACTTTCTTTTACGCTTTTGCAGCTTTTCCTTTACTCTTTGAATGTTTGTTATGATGCGTGCGGGCCCAGCCTCAACCAAACTAAGAATGTTCCTATTAAAAAAGTCTCTCTTCTTACCCAGTTAATGGCTGCTGTACGACTGATCTAAGCAGATCTCTGGTTAATGGCTTTTCAGTGCTCAGGAAACGGATCGGCAGCTTGCCCCATTTGTGCAGCACCTAGAGCTTCTCCTGGTGATCTGGGAGGTTCAGAATGAGAGACGCAAGCGCTTTCCCAACATGCCAGGTCCAAGCAGTGTGCCAGTTGTGCTGTCCAGATCACTGACTTGCAGCCTTCTGAGGAAGGAGCATCTGGTTCCTACCAGCACTGTATTGCCTAACTTATCTACCACTACTGGTCCCAGAAATGGATACCAGAGGCTTTAGGTCATCTCCACTAATGCTCCTGACACTGCTGAACCTGTTACCGTTTGGAAGGAATTAGAAACGATGGGAATTTCCTGTTTTAAAAATCTCTAGCAATATGGAGTTAGAGAGAGGGACTGTCCACTTCTGCTTGTATATTTTTAAGATTGCAGCTCAAAGAACTTGTCTGACAGTATTAGTTGGTGTCTAGCAGGCTGTCCCTTAGCAGTCCCAGTATTTCTTGTGATGGTCACTTTTCCTTTGTTTCCTGCTCCCGGGAAGTGCTATGAACTCCCTGGTAGCAGTTTGTTCTCATACTGTTGCTTTCTGCTGAGTTAATTTTCCATAGGTGCCTTTCCAGCCCCATGTGATTCTCCTCAAGCACTCCCTAGAAACAGTACGGTGTTCAGATCAAAGAGCCAGGGGGTCCTGATGAGGCAGGACTGATGTCCCCATCGCTTTCTTTGTTGGGGGCAGTTTGGGCTGCAAACGGAGCTCACTGAGTGGATTTTCTTGGCTCGCTTCCTCCCACACTGATGTATCACCAGGTGAGAAGTGAAGGGGAAGCTGCTGGAGCAGGCTGGGAGCAGTTTATCCCTGTCCTTGTTTTTTAATGGACATGAAAAGCAGTGGGTGTCTGGACCTGGCTTCTCTTTGTGGTAAAGCGGTGCTGTTGTTTGAAGAACCTGGAAACTACTGTTCTGAACATCACTGGAAGGAAATGAGCTGGTTTTGTGCTTTAGCAGCAGGGGATATTTCTTGCCTGGAGCCCTGCAGGCGTGTTGGGGTTCAGTGGTGGATAGGTCACACAGAAATATCTTATAAGCAGAAATCCCCCCCTGGAGAAGTTAAACTTCATGGGTTTTATTCTTCTCTCAGTTGCACCCTCCTTTCTGTAATGTAACTTCGTTTAGTTCCTTGGAGTTGTTCTAACCCACCTCAATGTGAGTAAAACCAGGAGGAGCTCTTGTATTTTCAGATGCAGCTTTGTGCATGTAGCAACTGCCAAATATCAGGCTTACACCTAAAGCCACTGATTTTAAAAGAACCACTGGAAAGTTTAGGATTTCACTTTGACTCATGCTAGTTTTCTTTTTATGGGAACATCGTGAAGACTCCCCTTTCTTGATTCAGTTTTGACCCAACCAGAGCTGGGATAGCCCCTTTGGTGGAGCAGTGTGCATGAATTTCATAGGAACTTAAACAGATGCCAAGGAGAGATAGTTAACTCAATAGCATGTCTTTGTGTTTTTTGTTTTTTTTCACCTCAGGAGAACCTCTATAAGCTAAAATTAACATTAGACCTTGAGTTTTCACCTTCCAGGTACTGAAATGACCCAGACACCTTGCTTATAATATTAAGAATGAGATTCTAGTAAGAATTCATATGTTAATGTTTGTCTGAAAACAGAGTGCAGGGAAGTCTTTGGGGTCAGAAAAAAAGTTGATATTTATACAGTAAAGTCTAAACAGGTCAGATTTCCTTTAGCAAAAGAGCATGCATTGCTCGGGGTTTCACTCGTGTAGTAAAGCAGAGGGTATTTTTATTGCTGCCAGTCAAACAGCAACAAGTTACAGATAAATTGGCAATACAACATGATAAACTTATCATGGTATGAAACCGTGGGCTATGCTCAAACAGTACCACTAACAAATTCCTTGTGACTTGATGTGGTCTAGCTATTAGAGTTAAAAGAATTGAAATAGATACGACTTTATATTAAACCCAGAAACATTGAAACTTAGACTTTATCAGAAGGTAATTAAACAGTCATCTTTATTTACAGTAAGCCTTATTTTTCTCTCCTGCCAAGGGAAAAGACTATTTGGAGTATCGGCACTTGCTTATGTAAGCAGAGGGTAGATGGGTATCTTATCTGGAAATAATAACTGCCAACTTCAGCTGGGTAATTCTGGTTAAGGAGGAGGTCTGGGCCAGCAATGTTGAGGGCTTTTGACCCATGAGACTGCAAGTAACTGCAGAGCCACATGGGGCTGCCACCAAAACATCTCACGGCTCTCTGAGCTTGAGCTGGCACTGGAAGTCATTTTAACCCGTGTTCTGTGCTGAGAAATGAAGCTGTGAGCCCAGATGCCTCTTCGTGTCTGCTTCCATGAGAAGAGCAACTCTTTCACCTGCCTGAGCGTCGTGCTTTGTGTGTGAGAGCTGGCCCTTGCTACCTGGGCTTGGCTGAGCTCTGCAGGGCTGCTCACCTTCAGCATTGTATAAAGAGGCTGCGATGCTAAGAGGAAAGAAACCTGGCTGCAAGCTCAGCAAATCCAATACAAATCAAACACCCTCTCCGTGCCTTGTCTCCATGGCATCTGAGCAGTGCCACTCCTGAGAAGAGGGTGCTTGTGCCTGAGGAAAGACACCTGTGCTGCCAAGGCCTGCCCCGAGGAGTACTGACACAGGGTGTCTCTTTCTGAGATTGTTCTGTGGCCACCCACAGTTACCTGTCTTGCCGCTGAGGTGTCCTTACAGGACAGCTTCCACCAGACCAAACTCGTAGTTAAGAAATCCAAAAACAATGCCTTAGCATGCAGCCTGGTCTCATGTCCAAACCCAATGTGGCTGATGGATATATTTGTTTTGAATCAGTCATTCCGGAGTCTGCAATGGTACTTCTTGTTCTCCCACAAGAGCTGTGGATGGTTTTAATGTATTCCATCTCTCTTGAGCTTTGGCTGTGGGAATAACTGCTGTCGGGGCCAGCTCATCCAGTTCTTTGTGGTCTCATTCACCGCATCTTTGGCACCTCTTCTTCCATTGTCTTGCAGAGCTTCCTGAGTGGTGGTGCTGGAGCTTTGGTAACGGGATCCCTTCTCCCTTGAGCAGTGGAGGAGGACATCTTCTGGTGCCAACACGAAATGATTCTGGAGATGTGTCTGGCCTCTTGGCCTAAGCTTGCAACTGGTGAGATGTGCAGACTTCCACTCAGTGATGGTGGAAAAGCAGCACAGGAAAAATAACCTATGGCAGCTGTGCAAAGGAAAAAAGCTCTAGTCTCCCCTCATGGATGTGATGTCCTTTCTTTGACTTCTTGCCCATTAAATACATGACTTTCAATCCCTGCCAGTTCATTTCTGTAGCTTATTAATTATTGGTTAATGAAGCCATCACCCGGTAGGAAACCTTGGCTCAGATTTCCCAGTCTGTGGCTTATCTTGTGGGCAAGACTTCCTTTCTGAAAGTTGTCCCTGACAGATGCATTACTTACTTGTGCCACCTCCTGAGGGATGTGAGACCTGGCAGCTCAGGTGCCAAGCAGCTTGCAGAGTCTAGCTGCTTTTCCAATTTACCAGTGTGTTTTTTTGTCATTATCTTTTATCTACACAGTTGTATCTCTATTAAGTGATATGCATTAAATTATCTGGAAATAGTGGGAGGCTACTTGATTTCTTTGTAGCCATAGACCCATGGCCCTCTCCATGGGTGCTGGTGCAGCTCCAGTGAGAGCTGAGGCTCTGGCTCACCCCTCCTCATGCTCTCAAGCTGGGGGATATCCCAGCTGCCTGCCAGATCTGTGCTCCCATGTGGCAGAGCTGTACTGCCTTCCACTGCTGCTCTGCTTCTGGCTTGTCCTGCACACTGCTGACCAGAGAAAGGTGCTAAAGTAGTGGTGTTCTGGCACCGCTTGTAGGGTTTCCAGCCCTCTGTGTAGGTGTGTGCTCTGTGACGGGCTCTTCCCCACTCCCTGCGTGATTAGGGAAAATGCATGGTGTCTGTCCATGGTGTTGTGATTCAGGATATAAAGGCCTTTGACTCTTGAAGTTGTCATGTGAGGAAAAACTCTCAATTTTCTTCAGACAACAACCCCTATAATAATTAAGAAAAACAATAAAAATCACAAACTAATAAGGATTCTTCTGGTGGGGATTAAATACCCTCCTTTCTTTTTCTCCCACTTCCAGAGAATGTTCCCTGGAAACACTCCAGATCTGTGTAATTCAATCCCTTTTACTCATTAATTCGTTAAGAATTCTTCAAAGGAGAAGTTAAACGTTTACAATAGATAGTTTTAACAGTTTTGACCTTAAAAGTCTTTGTTAATGCAGTCTGTCAGGTATCAGGGTCAGCTGATGCTTTTACCCAGGTATGAGTCCACCCTTTCTCAGACATTCCTACTGTCGTCTCAGTAGTCAGGAGCACTTGGAACAGTCCATCCCACTAAGGTTGCAGTTTCAATTCTCTCCATGTTCACATCAGATCCCAATCTCCTCGGAATGGATGGATCAGGACTTCCAAGGGTGTGGTTTGAGCTAATGATCCTATGGTCCTGAGAGGTGACAAAGAGGACGACAGCCTGAGTATATAGTGCTTAAGAAAAGCATCTTTTGACACAAATTGAGGTAATTCATTCCCTTTGTCCATGTACAGCAATCCAAATAATATTTCATGTGGGGTAACTCCCACATCTTTTCTTGGTGCAGTTTAAATTTGGAGAAGTACCAAAGATAAGCATTTTGTTTAGGGAAGCTGAGTTTCCAGAACTCAGTCAGTTGCTGCTTACTGTCTGATCCTCTCCACACTTCCAGAAGAGGAAGGATGCTGAGGAGCGTGACATTTCCACTTATTTCCACTTAATTCCTAGAGTCCACATTAGCCCTTGCAATATTTCTGACATAAAGCGATTTCTTTGATCAGAGTCAATATTTTCAACAATTCCATACCTGGGAGTGTTTTGTTCTGGAATTACTTTAGTTACTGTGTTCACAATAAGAGATACTGAATGGAAAGCTTCCACCCACCCTGACAAATGCTCTACAAAACTAATAAGTATTTAAATCTACCTACTCTAAGGAGTTCTGTAAAATCTACCTGTACGTTTTGGAAGTGTTGAATTCCTGGTTCTCGCCCCCTTTGGGCTGACTGCAGATAATTTTCCTATTTACCTTTTGACCTATTACACAACTCCTCCATACTTGTTCAGCTAGAGTGTATATATATTCCTACCCATGCATATGTCCATAGCACCGCGTCACACGTTGCTTGAATTCCCCAATGACCCTCTTGATGTAAAACAGTTAACATTTGCCTCATTAATACTTTATTCAGCATTTCTCTCCCATCAGGGAGTATCCGTTTTCCTTTGGACTTTGTGACTCATAATTCCTTAAAAACCTATTTCTCTTAAAACTTTTTAGTTCTGGGTAGGGGTAGCTCAACAATTCCTTGAGTCCTCTCTGAATTTATTCTTCGTTCCCCCTCAGACACTAGATGCCCTAAGTATTTGACATCTTTTACTATGAATTTTATTTTCTAATACTTCCAAGCCCTGTTTTCCCAGGAAGTCGAATAGCTTGTTAGTGTCTTCCTTCACAACTGCTTTCTCCTGTCCTGACAATAAAAAATCATCCACATGTAGTAACAGTAACACCTCCTTTGGAGGTTGGAATTACTCCAAAATTTGTTCTAGAACTTGCCCAAATAAATTGGTGGTCCTGTAAATTCCTGAGATAAAATTGTCCATCTGTATTGCTGCTTCTGCCCCATTTCAGGGTCTTTCCACTCAAAGGCAAATATATCTTTGCTTTCAGGGTCTGAGAGCACCCCATTAATAATACTGTTATTCCAGCCTAACAATTTATTATTTGAATGCCCAATTTCATTATCAAATCCTTTCCCTACAAGTTATTGCATGCACCCAAGGCAGGGACTGATTGCCCAATGATCATGCTATCCCTAGTCTCAGCTTGGTGTCCCCAGAAAGTGGCACTGTTATCCCAGTCCCTTATACTCCCATCACATTTAGGGTTTAATTAGTTAATTTAAGCCTTAATACTTTACAGGTCAGTAATGACCTGGCTGCCTCAGTGTATTGTGTTCATAAGGCAAAGTTCTGGTGTGTGGGGGGGGCTGCAGTGGTAGCCCCTGTGAGAAGAATCCAGCAGCTGCCCCGTGTTAGATGAGGGACAGTTTCAGCTGGCTCCAAAGGGGCCCACCTCTGCCCAGAGCCAAGCCATGAGCAATGCAGTTTAAATCTCAATGAGAGCACATTTAAGAAAAGATGTAAAAATTAAAAAAAAAAAACAACACCTGCTGCACAACATCAGCTGTGAGAGTGAGGAGTGAGAAACCTCCCTGCATACACCAAGGTCAGCGCAGAGGAGGCGCAGTGCAGTGCAGAAATGTTCCAGGTGCTGGAGCTGAAGCCCCCCTTTGGCACACAGAGAGGCCCCGTGGGAAAGGCAGACCCCCGCAGCCCATGATGTGCTGCAGCAGAGCAGATCTCCATGCTGCAGCCCATTTAGGAACAGCCCAGGAAGGTCAGCACCCCAAGAGAGGGACCACACACCAGAACAGCTCCCAAAGAGCCTGTTTTTCACTGCCTGTGGAGAAACCCCCACAGGAGCAATCCAGAAAGGTTGGCACCCCACAACAGAGGCAACAGAGCAGTGGGGAGAGTGACTGTGAAGGAGTAGTGGAAACAAAGCACGGACTGACTGCAGCCCCCGCTCCTGCCCACTCCCCATGCCACTCAGAGCAGGGAAGAGGTGGAAAAGAGTGGATGGGGGAAGGCACCCCCAGCCTGTTTTTTTGTTTCTCACTGCTCCAGCCCATCAATAGGTAATAAAATTTATTAATCTTCCTATGCTAAGTCTGTTTTGCCTGTAACGATAATTGTAGAGTGATCCCCATTGAGGTACACTTTTTCGTTTATCAGGGAACCAGCTTTCTGAGAAGCCCTGACTCCCCTGTTCTGAATTTATAACAGCAATCTCTCCTCCTTCTCCCACTCTGGATACTCCTATTTGAAGTGGCCAGCCTGGCCACACTTAAAACATCTCAAAGCCTGTCCCTGCTTTGATTTAGGCTGCAACACAGGTAGCTTTCCTTGTCTGCTATTCCTCCGTCTCTCTTCCTCTCCTTTCCATCCTGAGCCCTCTATCTCCCCCTCTGCCTCACTACCCAGTATGCTGTGAATACCATTTGTTTTGCTCTCTATTTTTCCTTCTCATCTTCCCTCCTGGCATGCACGTTCATACTACCTGCACTGTTCACTCCATCCTCTCACCTTCTGGAGCTTTTCCTACATATCTGGCCACACTTTAATCACAAAACGAACTTTAAAGAGCCCGTGGGCTATTGGGTCCTCAGGATTCATTCCTCAGGATTCATTCCTGAGTACTTTCTATTTCTGATCCTTCATAGGATTTCTGTGTTGTGGGTTGTTGTTATTGCAGTTAGATAAGTGGATGTTTCTGCTCTTTTGGAATTACTCTCAGTCTGGGGGTGGGTGTTAGTTCTTTCCCATTTTTGCATAGCTGCCTGGAAAATCACTTCCCTCCTAAACATTCTCCTCCAGTGAATAACATACTCGAGATTGACATTTCCCCCCAGGAATACAAATTAGGCATTAGAAACGGATTTGACTGTTCTGCTAGGCCCTCAATTAAAGGCTTGCATTTCCTTCTTAAAACTCCTAACCTCTCTGCTGGTAAGGGGGAAGTGGCACCGGCTCTGTGTCAGTCTTGCGTGGCCCTGAGGCCCCACTGGGACCCCCCCACCTCTGCTCCCACTGCTCCACACTCCCCAGTGTGACTTCTCCAGGGACAGCATCAATGGCATTCCCCGTCTCCAGTCCTGGAGCGGCTGCCGCTGCCTCCAGGGCAATATTAGGATTGTAGGGAGCATAACTTGATTCCTCCTCTGAAAGTAGAACTTTACTGTTTACATATAAATTTCAAGCCTGGATTTTCATCAGACCTGTATTTTAGCCAAAATACTGAAGTTCCTTTTATTAGCTTTTTAAGCCAGACAATTACACAATGTCAAGCCATTTTATAATTTATTTTTTAATATTTTTCCCTAAGTTTTGGGTTGTTTTTCCAAATGTTTATCATTCTCTCCAAAGGGCTATCTTTAGGCACAATCCTGGGGTCTCCAACCCCACTGCTGACTCTTGGAACCCTTAATCCCCAGCTCTTCCTGATGTGCTGCTGTGGACTTTACCACCCACAGGGTACCACATGCCTTCACCTAGGATTAGGACAGAGGTGGGGTGTACTGCCGAGCACCTCACTTCACCGTGCTTAGGGTACCTTACACTGAAGGGCCCAAACCCCCAAGACTCTCTTTCGCTCATCTCTCTTTTGCTTTGTCCCTCTCCAGCTGAGGGGACTTGATTTGTCCCCTCACGGGACTACAGAACCTTGTGGTCGGGACTCCACACTCACTTCATGCTATAAGTGCGTCTCAGTCACACTCCACACAAGAGTCTCCCCAAACTCAACCCGAGGCAAGATATGCTGAAGTTTCCCTTACCTCAGTCCGTGCATGGCTTCCCAGTCTGGATTATCAGCAGTAATCCCTGTGCCTGTTACTGATCTGGGCTGGACTATAAGTGGGCTGTGTCTGTGTATGTCTGTGCTGGCCTTCCTTCTCCCCAGAGCTTCGCAGAGCCTGTCTTCAGATTAACAGTCTCGGTCCTTTCCCAGCTGTACCGAGATGACCCACCACCCCTGACAGGACTGCTGAAATCAGTTTATCACCTTCCTGTCTGTGGTGGTGAGAAATCTTCGGCAGGCAACAAAATCCTGGATGAGCCCCCAAATTGTGAGAAAAAATCTCAAATGATTTTCTTCAGACAGGATTTTCTGTGAAGCTATTTTATTTGCAATTGCAATGGCAGGCGTCCTGTCAATTAGGAGCGCATTTTAGTAAACAAATCATAATCTTTTATTCCCTGTTACCCAACCCCTGATCACCACCCCTGTTTCCTCATAGGCTGAGTACTACATGTTCACAAGCTACTCGACGCTCCTCTATACCATATATGTATAATTTTTCTTTTTTTCAACCCTTTAATTTCTCCTTTCTTATGTTTTGAGAACTTGTGATCTTTGTTTTACTGTTCTCACACTGCTCATCCTGTTTTTCTCAAGTTTCTACCTTATTTTGGAACAGTGAGGCCTTCTACTGTCCACTTATCTACTTAGCATTTCCCCTTATTACAACTACACAACTACCCTGGAATACAGAAAACTGGTTCTCTACTGCAAAAACACAACTGCGTTTCTCATGGTCAGAAGTCAATCTCCTGTATAGCCGGAACAAATATTTCCTGCAGCCATCTCTTCTGTTCTAGCCAGTGGAGATTCTGAAGCTCCTGCTGTGATGGTGCTTGATCATGCTGCCATTCTCCAGGGTGATTCTGGGCTTCGTGCAAGTTGAGCAGAACAGAGCTCAAAGCAATGCCTTGAAAAGTCATGGTAACCACAAGTGACGCACTGATGGTTTTTCCAAAATCAACTCATAAGGCACCTATAAACCTAGATCAGCTTCTGATTTGATCTATAGCGAGATGTAAATAGGCCAAATGACTTTTCAATTTAGACAGTCTTCTCCTTCTGGCTTCTTCCAGTTTACTGCCTTTGTTAAAAGTGCTCGTGTTTTAGCTTCCTTCTGCAACATACTCAGTTTTCTCTATACGACTTCAGTCCTCTTTTTAGTTGGTTTCTCATTGACAGCAAAACCAGCTGCGGTAATTGTATTGCTATTCCTCTGGAATTTCCCCAGTAGTTCCTAAAACAACGCTGTTTGGTGTGTAATGTTATCTTGGACTGTATTACATGGAAGAGAGAACGTTACTTATGAATGAAATCCAAAGCATTTTCCTACACTACAACATCGGAAAAGGGAGTGCTGCTTTCTTTAGAACTCAAACTCTTGTATTTGCTTTCATTTGCAATTTCCTAAGAAAGACAAATTGTTTTGTTGTTTTTAATTTGTCAGTATCCTTCGGGCATGTTCTGCTGTTCCAGTGCCGTGCTGCTTATTAGGGCTCTGGCCTTGCTGGCGGTTCTCCAGCCTAAACATACATGAAATCTGCTACTTGTCAAAACTGCTACCCTCTGTTGCTAATGCTGGTTATGGTGAAATATACTCCTGGACTCTAGCGTGCCTCCAGACAGCTCTGCATGTTGCCCGTTCTACCTGCTGAGATTTCTTCTTAGTGCCTCATAAGAGAACTCATCTTCTCCCCAAGGCACCTCTGTACAGAATTTTTTCCCATCTTCTGTCTTATACGGGTGAGAAAGCCCTGGGTCTCTCTAGCTGCCACTTTTCATTTGCAGCCCACGCAACATGGAAAGTTTCCACGTAAAGAAGCAGACCTCAAAAGGGCTGTGAGCTTTGTCTGATCCCTATCACCAGCACAAGGGATGTGCACCATTGTGTCCTCCATCCCCTCCTTCCCAAAAGCTGGCAGTCCTTGACTACAAATTGGCTGCAAATCCCTTGAAGCACACAAGTGAGCTTGTCAGTCGTGTGGTGATAGTTATGTAGTCAGTACTTCTTAGTGAGGCTCGATTGTGAGCAGGAAGTATCACAAGTGAGCCAGGAATAGTAGGTGTTTTTCCAGAAGTGGGGATCCCCAGAAGCACTGGAGCCAATATTGGATGCTCTCAGCTGGTGCCCCAGGTTAAGCAGGAGGACGTGCTCACTGCTCAGCTGCTCCTTGTCTTTTTGTGGGTCTTCGTTAACAGGAGAGGTTCACAAACACGAGCAGAGATGTGACTGGAAAAGTACAGGATGTCAGGGTGCTGAGAAGATCTGCCTGGGACAGGGTTAGACTTTGCTCCTCCTAGAGACATTGTCACGAGTCAGGTATCTGTACCATTGTCATTTTTGGTGGTAGAAGTCTCTCCTTCCAGATGTGGCTCAAGAAGCAGCGTATCTGGTGTCAGACCACTGGCAAAAGAGGAATTGTGTAATTAGGAATAGATTAGATTAAAAAAATAGCTCCAAGACTGACAGTCCTCATCTCTGCAAGTCAGCAAACTTTGCTGAGATTCCTTCTATTTTACCTTTTTATGTTCCTCCAGAAGAATCCATGTTTTACCTCTATCAGAAACAGGATATTGGACTAGATAAAGTAGCTTCCTTGGATGAAGAACACCGTTTATGTAAAAGTTGAGAGCAATGTGTTGGAGAGTGACATTATGTGAACAGCTTCGAAGAAAAGTCTTGGCTTACTCGGAGATGTCTGACCACCATGACCTGCTGCCTCCTTTCCTCTGGAGGAGCTTGGTACAGTGACCCAGGAAATGCTAGCAAAGGTTACACAAGCTTTGCCTACAAAGGTGAATAAAAAATCAAGACAGACTAAGGTCTCCAGGGAAATTTGAAAGAGAGGTGGTCTCCCCAGTCCTTGCCCTCCTTCCATGCATTGAGCTTGGAGCATGAGCACTGGGATCCAGGAACAGAGGATCTCAGAGAGGAACTGAGGAGAGCTGAGCATGTGTTCAGACTAAGACAGGAGATCTCTTTTAGCAAGGTAATGACAGCTGCTGCCTGTTAATAGGGATTGCCTGTTAATTAGCCTACAGCTGTTCTAATGTTTTAGGTTTTGCAGAGTGCTTTCAGCATTAGTTTGAGAGGATTCCTTACAGTGCTCAGTTGTTTTCTGTTCCTTGTCTTTGTGCTTGGATTACACAAGCTATATGTGGGCAGAGTGAGAGGAAGAAGAAGGAAGGAAAAGGAAGCCTCACGAAGTTTTTGTGGTTTTACCCACAAGACAAGGCAGATTTCCCCTATTTGCATGCTCTCCTGCTCTCTCTGGGATAATAAGTGGTCTCTCAGGGAACAATGGTGCTTATTCCTTGGTTCTCTGAACCTGTGCTGTGAACTTACCAGCTTTTGGGAAGTAGGATTGGTGTGCCTGTTATCTTTTATGGCTTAAGGAGGATGTGGTCATCTTGCTGTGGGATGTTTCTAGGAAAAGGTGCAAGACTTACCAGAAATGCATGATTAAACTGGTAATCTAACTGCCTCATTTATATAGAGTTAATATGTTAAGATCGAACTCATGGAGGTTGAGAAGTTCTTAACCCAATGAATCCTAATTTATTTTCCTGTTAGGATCACCCTAAACAATAGTTTCTTGCTAAAACTAAGAAGATACGTGGAAGGATGACCTGTACATGTACCCTAATCCTGATAATTCTTCTGAAGCACTCAGTGCTCCTTACTGCTAGAGGCACGCTTCTCACCTCAACTACCCTTTACTGTCTGATCTTGTGTAGCTCTTCTTACACACATCCACGGTGATGAACGGTGTATAGCTGTTTGCAGATACTTTTTCTCCCCTTTCTATTAGGAGACTGCAATGCAGAAAGATGAACACTCTGCCTGTCATGATGGCCAAGACAACAAAGTAGATCCCCCCTGCAATAGCACAAGTGTGCAGGGAGATGTACTCCTATTACTTGGACTACTTGGGTTAAAGTGAAATCAGGATGATGAGATTTTATGCCAGACAGCCACGCACAAATTACAGGATCTCTGGCTGTCTCACAGAGCTGGATGGAGCAGCACAGGGAGTCAAGGAAGCTTAACATGAGATGAAAAGTTATATGCCAGGCTGAAATCTCTACTTTGCAAGGGCTAGGAAGCACAGTTGTGCTCTTAGATTTTAGCCAAATAATCTGTTTGCCATCTCTGATGTGGATGGAGGGTGGTGTGTAGCTTTATCTGCTGTCTGGAGTATCGTCTAACTCACACCAGCAATTTGTGTTTGTAATATGTGTAATATGAATTTGCATTAGCAATATGGAGCCCAGAGTAGGCTTCGTTTTTTTGCATCTTTTCTGTTCAGCTTATTGCCCAGCATTTCTACCTAATCAGGGACATCTACAGCTGTCAAGTTGCAGATGAAAAAAGCTGGCAGTGATAGTTGCTGTTGAAGTACACACAGCTGTGCTAACTTGCTCTACGGAGGATCTGATCTTTTATTAGTGGAATTCTGATGATTTGACCTTGTGCTCATGTTGAGTCTTCCCATGCACTTGCAGTGCAGAAAGTATCTGACTTAAATTCTTCTGTGGTGGTTGTTTGCTTCTTCCCAGCCCTCCCACCCACTGTAGAATGCTACCTTCTTGAGGCTGTGGGAATGAATTAAGGAATTCCACTGGGAGCTGGGAAATCTTTTCTCTAGCCACCACCGAACTGAAGGACTTGGGCATGCCACTTAATTAATCTCTTGGACGCTATCGTGTTTGTCTGCTTTATGTGGATATGAGTACTTTATGGAAGCAGTTAGTTACTGCCACAAGGTCACAGAAGGCATTGACAAATATGGTTCCTTGGAAGGAGATGTGTCAAAAGATCATTCTGTATCCATATAGGATGTTGAACATTAAACCAGAACTATACAGCCACCTTATAATGCCAAGTGTCACGTTGCTGTGGTGCTGCTTGCTTTCTGCTGACTCTGACCTCTTTATTTCAGTGTTTCCTTCCTTTCTTAATGTTCCTACCTTATACATTTCTGGCTTCTTAATAAATTTAGGGTTTGAAAGGAAACATTTTTTTGGCATTTCTGGTTTGACGTCCTTCCACTGCTAAGATCTGATGCCTGTTGGTACTTGCAGTGTGTTATTCCACTACTCAAATTGCTGGTGAAATATTCCAGGACAGTCTATGTAAGCAGAGGTTGAACAGTAGGTGCAATTTTATTTTATTTTTTGAATTTTAGAGAAATTTTTGTTACAGAAAGGTGCAGTCCTTTTGCAGTGCAGGTCAGATGGCTCAACTTGCATAAGGGAAACATAGTGAGATCTGTTAGGTGTAGACCACTTGTTGTTTGCCTTATCCAAGGTAGGTCAGTTCTTGCTTTTGCTAAGAATATTTGAGGATCATGTGGGAGACCTCATTCCCAGAGGATGGCCCTGGTGGTGTCTCCTGCTTGTTGGAGAATGCAGCCTTTCACTAAATAAGTTAGGTATGATTCATGCTATAAAGGTAGAAGGTATTGGAGAGGCTACACAAAAATCTACTCCCCTCCCACAGAAAATACGAATGTTTAAATAAGCTATTTTTATCTTGCTCTGGGAATAAACAATCCCAGTACTATTTGTGGAAGCAGGATGTCAACAGAATTACTTGAAAATTACCTAGTTACTTCTCTTTGCACATAAGGAAAATGTCAGCATGTTGTAACATCCCAGCTGGAGCCTTCTCTCTTAATTTGCTTTATCATGCTGTAATAGATGGGGTGTATGGGGATTGATATTTGGGAGCCATGCAGTCCCTGTGATGTCACCTGCTGGTACCACTGGAGGGGAGGCTGTGGTGAAGTCAGGGAGAATTTGTCTGGTACAAAGCCCTGCTCATAGAGGTGAGTGGGTGAGCAAGGCACTTAGATGGCAGCTCTGGTGTTTCACCAAAGCCTTTCAAGTTGATGCAGCTGAGTAGTAAACTGACCTAAAGTAAAAGTACTTCAAGAAACTGGTGTGTCTCTACCTTGGAGAACCTAACCACAGAATCACAGAATTTCTGGGTTGGAAGAGACCTCAGGGTCATCGAGTCCAACCTCTGACCTAACGCTAACAGTCCCCACTAAACCATATCCCTAAGCTCTACATCTAAACGTCTTTTGAAGACTTCCAGGGATGGTGACTCCACCACTTCCCTGGGCAGCCTGTTCCAATGCCTAACAACCCTTTTGGTAAAGAAGTTCTTCCTAACATCCAACCTAAAACTCCCACAACTTTAGCCCATTCCCCCTTGTCCTGTCACCAGGCACGTGGGAGAACAGACCAACACACACCTCGCTACAGCCTCCTTTAAGGTACCTGTAGAGAGCAATAAGGTCGCCCCTGAGCCTCCTCCTCTCCAGGCTGAACAAGCCCAGCTCCCTCAGCCGCTCCTCGTAGGACTTGTTCTCCAGAACCAGGAATATGGCATTTCCATTTTCTAGAAAGAAGAATTCTGAAGCCAAAACTTTTTTTATTTTTTTATCCCTAGTGGAAATGAGGCATTTTACACACATGTCCAAGGAGAAATGTTCCCCAAGGGAACATTTCCTAAGGCTCAGCCTGCGTTATCTAGAGGAGGTGGAAGAGAGAACCTGAGAAGAGGATAACTTGCAGAGTAACATTGCCCATTTGCTTGAATCCTGGCAAAATGCATCAGGTGGATAAAGGCCTCTGAATGAGCTGCCCTCTACTTCATCTGCATGGTCCACACTGACTGTGGTTAACAGGTGGGAGGGAAAAACAAAACCTTTTCCTGCCTCCAGGTGGAAAGAGGAACCTGCTGCTTGGGAAGTCTTGGAGCATGAACGGGCGAATTGGTGCTGTCTGTCTGAAGGTGCACTGACAGCAGCTCATCACTCAAGCTAATTTTGGAAGGTTGCATTGGGATGATTAGAGACAGTTCTAGGAAGGAAAGCCATCTGAGCAGGAGCACGGTGCATGTACTGGCACTAGGGGAGATACTGATATGTTGAAGTAACTGCCTGTATTTCCAGGGATTTATAGTAAAATCATCAGGATCATAGAGTGAGGGTGGCTGTGAAGCATTTATTCCTTGCTTAATCTATTCCTGAACAGGGAGTCAGAGTCTTCACAAAAAAGAAAAAACATGGACTGAACAACATCATGGTGGTATTAGGAAGGAAATCACCCTTTAGGATGGTAACTGCGTGTCCTCTTTAGGGAAGCACTGACATCCCCAGGCAATGTCAGATGCTCTGTCCCACTGCCCATATACCTGATGTGACCGTTTGTCTGGTTGCTGTATGGGAGAGGCAGAGATGGGGATGGAAGGAAACCCCCCTCTCCCTGTGGTGTGACCCAGCATTATTTCCAGGGTTGTGTGAAATGTGAACGTTGTCAGCCCCTGCTGAGTAATATACAGAGTGCCACTCGAGTTTCTAGAGCCCATAGTCGAGGACCACAGCAGGGACCACACTACACATATTTGTCTGAGCTCACCACAGGACTGGGAAACTGGAATTTCCCCTTGCGCATTTTGCTAAGGGGGTGAGAGCGCCCCACCAGGGCTCAAGCAAGGCAGCCAGCCCACCTCGCTCTACCACATTTGTGAAGAGATGCGACACATCCTGACAGGAAACAGAGAAGTTGCCGAATGCTCTCTGAACTTGGTGCCGGCATCTTTCCTTCCCAAGTCATCCTGCCTCCCAGTGTTCCCTGGGCACTGATGAAAGTGGGCAGGGGTTCTGGGCACAGGATCGGCATAATTTTCCTTGGAGGAAAAGCTCTAAGAGTACTAATAAGAAGTCTTCCATTCTGCATTTTAAATAGTGTAGATCAATTCTGTGGACATTGTGGATGATGCGGTGCTTCCCTCAAGGGAAGTTGGAGGCAATCTTAAGGAGGTCAGATCAGCCTCCCTAATGTACTTGCCACTGGTTCTTCCCTGGAGCACAGTTTGCGCTGGGTACAGCCAAGGAACCTTGCTCAATTAATTAGTGTCTCCTGGCAGCCTGCATTGGTTCTCAGCTCCATTTTCTAACTTCACCTGTAATTTTGGTCACATCCGAATACATACATCAAAAACCAGCTATGGCTGCGAAAGGCTTTTTTGTCAGGCTGCCTACTCAGACAGGCAAATGCTCCATATACAAGGGCAGTGTACAAAATACACTCCATGAGGAGAAGAATCTACTTTGGCATTTAGACACATTTCATCCTTTTTTTCCATCCATGAGTCATGGTCCTTTTCTATTCAAAGCAAGCAGCAAAAGCTTCAAAAAAATATCCAAAAGGTTCATGGAACTTCAGGGGAAATAAGTAGGAATGTCCTGTTGATCCATGAATGAAGCCTTCTCTTATTCCGTATGCTTTAAGCAAAGAATTTAAAGATTGCTTTGAAAATTAGACTAGACCATTGCAAGGAGCAGAGGAACTGTTTCTGGCTCTGCTGAGATTAGCCCACTCACAGCCTCCAGAGGCCAAGTTCAGAAGCCCTGACATCCACAACAGACAAACAGATTCCTCTGGTTCAGGACTACTTAGCATTTTTTTTGAGTCAGAAATGATGATCACTGTGCTCACACTCGTACCATCAATTGTGAACAATACTGGTTATTGTAACAGCCCAAACTAAATATGTTGTGGGAATTACTGCAGAGCTATGTTGCAGCTGGGTTTGATAGGGAGCATCAAAGAATTCCGGCAATGGCATCTTCTAAGTGTGTGAGCAAACATCATATGATCATTTTTTAATGCTAACGTTACTGGGGTGAGCAAGTCTTTAATTCAGCTCTTGGATGGAATGAGAAATATTGGCCATGGAATGAAGTCCTTGACTCCATCTGGAAAAGCTGCTAACTCATATGTGCTTCTCTGGAAGCTGTGGGAGTTTTATGTGCTGTAGCTACTTGTGTGCCTCTAATAATAGTATTGCAATTAATAATAAGCAAATGAGAAATTTTGTACTGAGTAAACTTAGGATAATTTATTCCCTGTACAGCAGATACATACAGCAAGAGAAATGAGCAGCTTCTGTGTTATTTTCCAGTGTGAGCAAAAGCTTCTTGGAAAATCTGTGCTGTTCTCCCAACTCTTTGGACTTGTGCGAGCTGTGACAGCCAGTAAAACTCTGGTCCACTGGTACCATTATATACAGCATGTGTTTGTGCACACAAAAGCAAACAAAAAAACATTAATCCTTTCTGGTCTGCCCATCAAAAACATTGCAAGTAACTGAGAGCTGGCTAGCCCCATCAGGTGTTGGGTTAGGATGTGTCATGTCTGCTTTAGGGATACGGCCTCCCATATTGCTTCTTAACCATTTTTCATTTCGTATCCCATAGCTAAATAGTGCAATGCAGTGTTCTGACACTTTTTTTGTTGTTCTTTATATTCCAGTACACTTTTTATTCACTTTTGATATAGTTTCTTCTATGATTCATTACTGGAAATTGGTTTCTCACACCTTTTAGTTAGGGCACGGACTGCCAGTACATAGCTGAAGTACCAGCTCTTAGGAGGAGAATTCATCCTGTAGTGAGCACTGAGAGGCTGCAATCATGCATTTCCATTGGAGGGAAAGCCAGGTGAAAGTGTTGATTTGCAACATGTATCAGGCAGCCTCAGATATTACTGTTCTTTTATGGCTTTGTACTGTTCTGAGGCCTGTTTTGGACATAAAATTATAGGTGGGGGAAAAGATTGCAAATATTTGGAATGCATTTGTTTAGCAAAGCTCCAAAGGATGTGGTCTCAGTGGACTGAGCTATTTGTAATTTTCTCAGCCTTTCCCAAATGTGATTTTTTAACATCTCCTATGTTCTTTCACAAACAACAAAATCCTATTAGCTTCAAGATCAAAAGATATAACTTTTTTTTAAGAGATTAAACAAGTTCTGCCTGGAATTAAAAGACATCATGTTTTATCAGAGAGCAGTTACATAGAAATGAGTTGGCTTCTATTTCCATTTTAAGACTTTAAACCCAAACATAATGTCTTTCTGGAAGAAAAGTCTTGGTTAAACCACAAAGCTAGGGCTTAATGAAGAAATTAACCTTCCTATGTTACAAAAAATAAATTGAGATGATATCCTTTCAGGTCTTAGAATTCAGTCATCTGACAGTAAATTAAACAAAACCCCAAAACAACAACCAAATCTTATAACGCAATTTATGCAACCAGTATTTTTGAGTCTTTAGGGCTTGGTAGAATCATATACAGTAATCTGTGAATTCCCACTGACTGAATGTTTTAGCTTCTCATCCTTTTGTGTACATTTCAGATGCTACTCATTTAGCATGGTATCAGAGCTGTTATTACTTGTTTGGATTCCTCACCATAATGCCTTTAAGCTCTGTGGTTTGAGTTTGGCAAGGGCCGCACTGATGGGCCCTGTTGTGCATGGGGGCTACAGTCATTCTGAAAACTGAGCACTTTCTCCTCTCCAAAGCAAGGAGCCAATTCTTCGTGTCTCCTTTGAAGCTCAGTATGGAATAACTCTTCTCTAATTTGCCTTGAGTTGACTGGATATTGTCTTGTGCTTTGGTGAGCTGCTTTGTGCCACTTTCAAGGTAAGGCCAGAGAAAGCAGGGTGCTCTGTACTTAGCAGGTTTCCTTCTGATTTAGCAATCAGTGTCTGGGAGATAAGGCAGGGGAAAAAAAAAAATGTCTCGGTGTTCCATGAAAGTAAAATCTCCTTGTTGTGTGGCATGTGGGTAGCCTGCCAAACCTGCCATGGGCAGATAAATGTTGGGGATTGATCTGGCTGAGTGCTCAGTACTTACACTTCAGAATCGCCTGCCTTTGCCTCTGCCGCAGCATTTGTTATTCCTTAGAGCAGCACAGGGATTTCCTAGGAAAGAACTGCCACAATCAATATACCAATCAATAACAGAGCTATTAGCAAGACCCAGTTCTGCAACTTTCAGTAGTGCCAGTAGTCACTACTGTAGTTCTACAATAGTTTCAGTAGTCTTTCACACGGCCGTAAGAGTGAGATAATTTGAAAGTTGGCTTGGAATGAGATGATCTGGGAGGTCCCTTCCAACCCAAACCATTCTATAAGTTATATGACTCCATCAGGCACTTCCCTCTCCTTTGGGGGGTCACATCAAATCTTTGTCTTTTATTTATTTATTTATTACTTTATGTATTAGTTTATTGGCTTGTAACAGTGGGGAATTGCACACACAGTGTGCCAAATTGTAAGAGCTGGTTGCTGTGGCTGAGCTGGCCCATGGTGGCACAACAGCTGCAAACAGCAGGGACTCTCCCTTGCCATGAGGCTAACTCGGTCGCTTTGATCCTGACTTTGATCTGAGTGAGAGGAGAGCTTTCCTTGTCCAAGCTGGCCAACCCTAGCACATCAAAAGAGGTAGTTGGATACCTTTTGTGTTAGACATCTTCAGACTTTTTCCTGTAGTGATTTCTTGAGTAAACAGGATGAGTGAGGATGAGATGGGGGTAGACAGAGGATATTCCCATCATCGTCACCTTTGACTTGGTGGTTTTAAGGGACTCCAGAAGGTTCATGTCATTCTGGGGCTTGTATTTGCAATTTTGCTTGGCAAGACTGAATTACCTCGGCAAACCTGAGCGACTGCAATGTATTTTTACATATTGCTTTAACATCCTGACCACATCTATGTGCCTCCCTACTCATGCCTTGGGCTAGTGTTTCTTTCAGTTTTAGCAGTGGTTAATTTGACACAGAATTTGCCACTGCCATCTACCATCTACTGAGGTAGATGGCAACAAATAAGGTTTTTAATCTGCCTGTTACCTAGACTTGTGTTGGCTGGGGTGCTACATGGGGGAGGAGAGGAAGGAAGTTGGGTGGGAGGGAGCAGGAACAGGAGGAGTGGAGAAAGAGTGGGGAAAAATGTGTACTAGTACCATTTGACCTTTGTAGTGCTAATTTTCCTTTTAATTTAATAGTTCATTTACCGAACTTCCTTTCTTCTTTGTGGCTGCGTAAAATCCCCGTTCTGTGTCCCCAGTGGTAACACTCACCCTTCAGCTGCATCTGTGATGCTGAGAGGTACTTAGTTCCTTTGACAAGAGGGATTTCTCCTGCTGTGATGTGGGATATGGTGATTCAGCAAGGAAATGGGTGCAGTTGCTTGGGCTCTGCAGTATTTCAATTCTTGACAGTATAAAGAATATCTTGGTTTTAAGCAGCCTGTTGAGCTAGCTGCATCACCTGATTGTGTCAGCAGTGATGAAGCAAGACTTAGAAAGTGATGGAGAAAGGGAGATGTTTTACTCTTTCCCCCCTTCACCCTTCCTTGTAGTATAAGAAGGCATAATACCCACTGTCACCCATCCATTTGTTCACAGACATGCATGTACGTTCCCTCCTCTGATCTGCAGGGACACGTGTGGCCTGTGTATTATAGAAGAATATCAAGTGAAATGCACCAGCTGTGGATGATGACATGCTGCCTGCCATTCTGGTGGTCTTAGATGAATCCAAGTCAAATGAAATTGGGTTTATTACCATTTCCCCTGTAGTTTTGCTAGTGGGTCTGGTCCAAGTCACTTCTTTATTTCAGTTTTTGGAGAGCTGAAAGCCATTTATTCCCCTGGAGGTAGGTTGTGGGAGTTTATTAATACCCTTATAATGCACTTCAGAATGCTGGCTGGACGACGCAAAGGCAGTGAAAAATATTTTGGCAGTCATTTCACTGTGAGAGCAGAGGAGGCAATTGAACAGATCTGTATGCGTATCCAAGTGTTTGTGTCTGGACTGAACCAAGCATGTGCTCTTGTCTGCTTCAGGTTGCTGTCTTCACCATGGGCCAGCACAACTTGCCTGAGAGAAAAATGAAAGAAGGCTTAGGGAAACTGTTGAATTCTTCTGCAACGATATTGCTTTTTGTTGTTCTTGGCCCAAAGTTGCTATGTATTTTGGAGCAGGAGAAGTGAGGTTTCTTCACAGTTCCATTTTTTAAATCCATGGTATAGCACCCTCAATACAGATCCTCATTCCACAGTAAACCTTATTTCATATTTTTAACCCTGCCAACACCTTTTCCTCCATAGTGCCAGTGGCACTGCTTACCCACAGGGAACTGGGCAGTGGGTGAACAGGAGCTGTGGACTGACAAGGAGTACTGGGGGACCCTGACCCGCCTCGTAAACCTGCCTTTATGTGCTGCTATTTAGCTAGAAATCTTCCTCCTTTGCAGAGGATTCTTTGTGCTTTTTTACAGGTGTTCATCATGTCTTACCTGAATTTATTAGACGGTAGTCAATAAAGCAAAGAAACCAACAAACATGCTGGCAGATGGATCTGTATGCTTGGATTTCCACCCCCCTCTTTGTACAGCTCAAGACCCTGCTTCTCTGGCACCTCATGTCAGGTATTGCCACCCACATTCATGTAAAATGGATTGTTACTAACCTCTTTGGGGTGCTGTCCAGTTTGGGTCCCTGTATCAGAATTGTATCAGAATTGGGACCTGGATCAGAATTGTCAGGTTGTTTGGTGGCAGCACCCTCATGTACTTTTTCCTATTGTCTTTTCATGGGTAAAAATCCAAAACACTTATCAGCCCATCTTGCCAGACTCTTTCCAGTTAGAATAAAGGTTTCAGGGACACAAGATTTGCCTAGGCGGGCTGTGAAGTCAGTGCAGGTGCAGACTGAGAGGGCTTTCTCCTTTTTGTTCCTGACTGCTGTGAGCTGCTCTATGACCCAAAGCCTCGCTTTCCTGTCCTGCCCTGGTAAGGCAGAAGAAACAACTTTGGATTGGGGAACTGTTGTTTGATCTCTGTAAGGCATGTTGGGAAGCGTGACCTGGGGAGCTGATGTCTGAAATGGTGGCAATGTAAGGTTTCTTGTTTGCAAGGTAATGTTTTAACTAACATGTTCAACAACTCGCTATGGACTTCATACTGAAATGACCTGTGCAGTCACAGGGAATTTCCCTGGGACTTGCCATAGACTTGCTGGTACAGTCCTGTCTGCTGTGGATGCCCATCTCCAGTGTGTAATAACAAACTTCCCCAGATTGCACTGATGATACAGCAGCAGCTTTTAGGCAGTTCACCTTCGAGCACCTTGAAGTGAGTAAGGAAAATACCCAAAAAGAAAGTGATAGCTGCTGCAGTACCGGTGCTTGGGGACAACCTTCTGTTGACATTTTTGCAAAGCATGAATCAGGAAATTTGACCTTCCTCCCCTGCACAGGCTTCTCATGGTATATACTACTGTGTGGCCTCTGCTTCCTGTGACCCAGATAAGACTGCAGTGTGCTTGTTTAACATTTACTATGCTCTTCAGCTGTACTAATAGTAAGAAAAAAAAAAAGTGTAAAAGCACTGCAGGTTATCCCTAATCATCTCAGTACATAGCTTGGGATTCCCTGAACTGGGGAATACCGGGCTTGCACTGGAGAGGAGGTGGCAGATGAAAAGTACCAGAATAGCAGGGAGTCTGCTAAGCATAGAGATGGAAGGGAAAAATCAGGGAAAGTCTGCTAAATGCTGGCAGCTAGAGCAGAGGGAGGCAGGAAGGGCTTAGCTGGAATGTGACACGAGTTTTTTCCATTTGCCTTTTTTTTGAGGGTGAAGCCATTTCACCTTATTTTATCATACTTTAGCCCATTTTAACTGCACTCAATTTGATTGTGCTCTATAATTTCTATTGTAGTATCTCCCCAGAAGTAATTATAGGGTTCCTTGTTGATATCCATATTTTTATTTCTACTGAGAGCTGAGTAGTAGGCCCTGTCTTCACCAAAGATTTTACCATCATTCTTTGCTTTCCTCCACTTGTAAAATGGATGTTTTTCAGCATCATCTGTGGCCAAAACCTTAGTTATTTAAAACAGGGCTGGATACAGTATGAATCTAGAAACTGTAGGGAATAGGGCTGAACCTAGCCTGCCAACCTGGGGTCCAGATTTTGAATATTCATTAAACCTGAGGATCCTAGGATCCTGCCTTACCTGTAGAGTGCTCCATTGGTCTTTCTTGCCCGATTTCTAAACTCTTCAAATTCTGGATGTGGCAGTTACCAAGAAAAGCATGATGGAGGACCAGCAAGGAGTCACTCACATTTCAGAATAGTGCAAACCAGCGCAAGCTGTAGAGTCCTATGCACTCTGTTCCACCTTAGGCAACTGGAGTTAGCAGAGGCTCCAAACCTTTGTTAAAGAATTTTCACTGCTAAGCAAAGAAACTTAATATCTTCTCTGTAGTTCTTATCTTGAAAAGGGATGAAGAGGACATGGGGATTTTCTCCTCTTAATGCATTTCCTGGTGTTCAGATGGGATGATTTGGTAGCAAACAGGAAGAGTTGTTCCTGTGGGGAAGTTGTAGTGCAGGGAACACTCGGTAAAATTCTCAGGTTTTGTTAAGTAGAACATGGGTAAAATATGATCGTTTGGGGGCATGCTTCTTATTGCATTGGGTCTGCACTTAGCTGCATATGTGCTCATTTCGAATTTAATTAGCATTTAGAGCTGCCTTACTCATGGTTGGTTTTCCTGGGGTCTGTGCAATTTCCTAATCTTTAGGATACTGGTAGAGTAAAGGCTTCTTAGATCTACCTGATGATGGGTGTCCAACTGGGTGTGCTTGAAATGGAGCTCACTTCCAGGCAGTGCTGAGGGGTGGACCTTTAGAAAATCTGCTTCATTGGAGTGTTTCCAGCAGAGAAGTGAAAACTGAAATATTCATGCACTTCAGTGATTTTGAAAATGTTGCTTTTGTAGTAGCCAGGCTTAATTCCAAGCAAAATCTCACAGAAAGGGATAAATCCATAGGGGTGAGAGGCAGGCTGGTGCGTGTACCCTGTTAGATGGTTCATTTTGACAGTGGATGTGTAACTGCCACATGGTAAAGCTGCATAGACTACTGGCTGGTGAGACACTATCCAGGTTGATAGAAACTGCTTTACAACCAGTCCCTCCCTCCTGAATAACACCACTCCATTTTTATTCCATCACCTACAGGGTGGTAACTTTTATCTCGGATGAACCTGATGGCTATCATGTGGCCACATGACTCTAAAGCAGATCATCATTGTGGCTTCAGGTTTTGGGCAATGTTTCATGGTTGCTGGTGCTGCCAAGCTTTCCCACCTGGGCTGTTCTTACTTCTGGTAGGTGCCTGAGATGAGGTGGGAGATGGCTGTCCTGTGGCAGGTGATAAATTGTTGATCTTCATTCCTCTTCCTTAGAGGCAAGGGAATGCTTTGAACAGACTACTTTAAGGGACACCTTGCCACCTCTCTCATGATGAGAGACTAATTACATGCTGTCATGTGGTTAGAATGGTTTAGGAGAGGGAGTTCTCCCATCCTTGTCACAGCTCCTCCTGCTTTCTGGTTCTCAGGAAAAAAAATAAAATAAAAATCCCCCTAACCTTGGAAACTCCATTTACTGAACCTCTTTTCTCCATCTTGGGACCTGTCCCAATTCTACAAGCTAACAAAAAACTATCAACCTGAGAGTTGTGCATCCCTTTGTCAGACTCCAATTATGCCTGAGACTTTCAGACTTTCTTTAAATGAGCAAATATTCTTGAAATCTGTGGAAGAACACCTCCATTTTGTTGCCTTGTCAGGATTCCTGCAGGGGAGACACTTTCTTAATGTGGAAAGCAAAGTCATAGTCTCCTTACTTCCCTTGTTCCTGCAGTCTGAGAGTTTATGTGACCTTTCTGAAACTTCACTTTTGTTTGACACATTAATCCTATCTAGCAGTGCTCTTAGCTGCATGCTTAGTCTGACTTCTGCTCTTTTGCTCTGAGTTAGTGCATCCTCTTACTTATCCTGTTGCTGACTTGGTCAGCATGTGCATTTGACGTCATTGGTGGGGCAATGTCTTTGGTCAAGTTCTGGTATCTTAGCTGCTTGTTGGTTTGTGCTGACCCCCTCAGTGCATTTGTCCTGCTGGTGTCTCTGTCAACTGACAATTAAAAGCCAAAGCAGTGTTACCGCTGGTGATGCTGGTGCCGCTGTGCTGGGGATGCAGCAGGAAGCCCTTCAGAGGCTGCCCCAGCCATAGCCAAGCCAGCAGACGGGCGGTCTGAAAGGATGGGATCCTGTCTGGTCCAGCCCCTGAGGCTCAGTGATGGAACATACATGTAGATTGCAAAATCCTCCTCTGTGCATTGGTTATAATGTGACTGGTACTATCCCACTAGAGGGCAGTTTTTTCATGCATGTTCCTAGCTTGCAAATTTCACTCAGTCCTCTTTTAAAACCAACTGAAATTCAGATGAAAGTTACGGTCACTGAATCATTTCAGCAGCTACAGTGCCTATATGAATGACAAACCCATTTATGTGGAACTACGCAACTCAATATAGACCAGGTATTCAGGAAATAATATTTTTTAATTGCATCGTGTCTTTGGGAACAAGTGTGCAACAGATACCTTGCAGCTACAAGAAAAAGAAGGAGGGATCCAACTAAGGCATGTGTTCTGCACTGAGAGCAGGCACACGGCTCCTGGATGACTTCTGCTGACAAAAGCAGAGAAGTTGTGGGCACCCCATTCCTCAAGGTGTTCTATGTAGCAGCTTTGTACCATCGAATTTGACCATAGTGGTCACTTTTTATATATTCTGAAGCTTTTAAGTAAACAAGCAAGCCACCACAATGAAAGAATCCACAAAGCCCCGAACTGTCAGTGCATATTCCTAGGACATGAGTAGTTCCAGAGGTTTTGTTTCTTAGACAAAGAACACTGCTACATTTCTGAACATTATGTTCAGCAAGCCACATGAGTGTGAACCATGATTGCAGGCTTACCAAATAACCTAGAGCAGCCTGGGAAGCCCTCTGCACTGTGAGGCACGACTGTGTGAGAATGTCACACTGCTCTGCTGGTATGTGAGCAGAGTTTCCCAGCTAGTGAGAAGAAACTAAAAGGTCAGTCATGACCTTGTCCTGTAACTTATTAAGTCATATTTGATTGTGCTCTACTTCATTGGCACAAGCTTCTCCCAAATACTGAGGAGCTTGTTTGGCTCTGCTCTCCCTAGCTGTCCATTCACAGCACAGGGGAGATGTGCTCCTCTGCTCTTCCTAGGTGCCTAGAAACATGCAGGGTTTTGCCTTCCTGTGGTCTGAGCTCATGTTAAGAGGAATGTCAGATGGTGACCTAGCTAGGAAGCTTAGTAGACAACATTCATTACTTGTTTTTCTTGTCCAGTTACCCTTCCCCAGGTCATCTGTCACAGAGCCAGGCACAGTGTCTGGGAAGAATTTTTGAAGACAGGCTTCATGTCTCCTTTTCACTGTATTAAGTGTTTCCAGGAATCACGTAAGGAAACATTGCCAGCAAAGCCAAGCTCTGATTCAGCCATTGGGATTAATGGATGTGTACCTCAATGATCCTTGTTCCACTGCCTTGTGGCAAGTGGGTTCCCCCATAAACAAGGTCAACGTGGGCTTCATTCCCTGTAGTGCCTGGCCTAGACCTGCTCCCTCACTTTGCCTTTTGAGGAGACTGTGGTGTGTTTTGGGTCACAGATTCCTTTTCAGCTCTCTTGGAAGCTGCCTGCTCCACCCCAAATGAAGTGCTGAAACACAGCCATTGAGAGTGCCCACACGCTGTGCAGGAAAACTGTGTTGCCTGCCATTGTTTCTCTTTGATTCATCTCTGGAACAGTGCGAGCAAGTTTTCAGCTGTTTGGGGCATAAACTGAATGGCTTCTTTGGGCAGGATGTATGGGACTTCAAGCCCATGCAATGCTGAGTGAAGCCCCTGTCTGGAAGCTATCTGACAAGGTCAGACTCTGTTTCTGTCATCTCATTGGTGCTATCCTCTGTTGGTTGTGTAGGTGCAATTACTCTTCTGGTAACCTCCAAAACTCATCTGAGGAAAGAGATCATCAGGTCTGTGCTACACTTTTGCAGATTTGGTTTTGGGTGTTCAACCAGGCTTCTGTAATGGGCTTAATTCCCATGGTGTGGGATCATGTTGTGCTTGTTTGGTTTTCTGCTTCTTTCATTTTCTAACTGTTTCCAGACAAACTGGTTCCTGTCCAGCCTCTGTTCACCTCCTCACTTCTTTCTCTCCCCTTTCTCAAGTTTCCCATGAGAAAATATATTGCTGCTAGGATTCTTGTTCTTCTTCACAAATTTTTTTCTTTTTGTCCATGAAGCTTTTGCTGTGCAAGCCTCTGTCTAGTCCTCTCCAATAGGAGAGGATTTTTATAGGGTGTGAACATGAATCTACAGGCAAAAGTATGCTAAAATACCATTTTGTGGACCCCAAGGCAATGGGATTAATATTTATCGTAAATATATGTGTACAACCCAACCCAGTTGGGTTGCACAATGTGAGCCAGAACTGTTCTTATTCCAAAATTTAGGATCTACTGCTAGTAGCTTTCTATTTTGTTAACTCAGAACCTGAAAATATTGAACTACATCTCTACATGGCACATGGAACAGATAACATACAAGCAGGCAGAGGCACAGTGACTCATCTGAGGGTTTTCAAAACAGTGAGGCAGAACAAAGACTGAAACATGTCTCACCTTCCCTGGTTTACAGCTTTTAGCACCACAGCTTGTTAGTCCTTTTGTTCAACACCATCTCCCGAACACTGCTACAGAAAATGACGTAGATTGTACAGGGAAAAGAGGCGGTCTTCCAATCTGCACGACAAGAAGTTCTGGGAATAGCCTAGAGGGTTTGGGTCTTATATGACTGTGGTGAACTTTCCTAACTACTGTATGTACAGTATATCCTTTGATTTGCTTGCTTCCTATCACACCTAAGTTTTTAACTAGAATGAAATTATTGAATTCTTCTAACTCAAAATTTTTCTTTTGAAAGGAAAGCATTTCCAGCGGTATTACCACTTAGCTGTAAGAAGCAAGGGATGAATGAGGAAAGTTACTCAAATTTTGCTTGCTGGTTCAGCCCCCATTTCCCATTCCAGGAAAGGAAGCACTAGGACTGTGGGTGCTTCTATGGGCTTAGAAATGAGAGCGTTGCAATTTCTGCAGGAGGGACGGATTGCCTCTGTCTGCTCCCAGGTGTGCCTCCAAGCCCACCTTCTTGCCAGCAAGCCAATCACAGGTGTTTGTATTCCTCCTGTTCCAGCTCCACGTTTGCAGCATCCTCGTTCACTTGAACAGGGCAACCTGGCAGGCCTGTTGGTTTGGGCATTTGATTTGCTTGCAAATATTTGATAGTGCTTTAGCCAGTTGTGTAGCCAAAGATGGATAAGCCATGTTTTCAGTTTCACTAATTAGCACAGTTTGAATTCAGCTGTAAGATTAGACCCTGAACACCAATAGTCATGTACCTCCACTAATTTTCAGGCTCAGGCACATCTAGAGATTAGATCTCTCACTTTGACAGCAAGTACTCTAGCCACCAAGATGTCATAGAGAAGATGTGTACTGCTATTTGATTCTCTTTAGTCTTAATTACGCTTCTGTCCAATTCAAAGCCACCTACAGATGAGTGGTGGCTCTAAAGAACCCGTTAATTCCTTGCAGGAAAAATGATTGAGTAAAAGTCAAAAGTACTTGCGATCTTTAATGGCGTAGCCCAGCAGTCCTATAGGCTTTTGTCCAAAAAAGACTACAGAACTGATTTAATGTCTTGGTTGAAAAAAACTGCTTGTGATTGACTGGAAGAGGAACTTGTGCAGTCAGGTGAACTTGCAGCATTGGAAGGTTTTGTCTGTTGCTTAGCCACCTTAGGTAGCTACTATTAAGCACAGTATTCCTGTCTAGACGGGTAATCATTTCACTTCTTGTTGCTGCTGGAAGAAATACATCCTGGAACGTTTTCTATTAAAAAATGAAAATTGTCAACTGTCTTGAGCTAGTTAATATGTTATCCCTAGGATAAAATTCTCATCCTTTCTCTGCAGAAAGGACTGAGAGCTTCAGATGGGCTCAAATATGTCAAGCACTGTTTTATGTGCTTGTCTATCCCAGATAGCTGTCTATCCCAATGAGCTGCAAAATAACAGAATAAGCTGAAAAAAATAAATCTGAATTTCCAAATTAAGACAAAACTCTGAAATGTTTTTTTTTAGACTGAATAAACTGAAACATCGGGAAAAAGAGTTGAAAACATTGAGATATCTTGACATATCCCCAGATCAAAATAGTATGCTTTAGAAAACGGAAATAGTGCATTTTCTTTTAGTTTGCTTTGTAGTACGCTTTTCCAAGAACACATGAGCTCATGAGCCATACAGCTCCCAAGCCTGCTGCTGACACTTTAACCCCAGACAGAGATACTCTTGGGGGAATAGTAGTGCCACAGGAGTCATTCTGGCTCCTGCAGCTACCCCACAGCTTGATTCAATTAGATATTTCTTTAACATTACAGGAAAGACATCGTTTCAAAGAGCCTGGTTGGAGCAACATTTTCCAGACTGTAAGGGAAGTGTAGCTCTGCATTTCTGGTATTGTCTGGAAATGAAACAGCTGGGGCGTGGTTCAACAAAATGAAATATTCCATAAGAAATGAATTACCTTACCAAAACTTTGCTTTATAATTTTCTTCATGGGAAGTTGGTATTTAGAAAGGAAATTAAAAAAATGAAAAGGGCTGTTTGATTATTTGATTAGATTGCATTGGTTCTGAGCTGCCTGGGGAGTCCTACAAATAAAGCTGAGACTTATTCTGATTTTACACTGTGAATTCTGAGCATTCCTGTTGAAGTTTTGTTAAGGAACTGTGTATCTTGTGGTTACCTGGTTGAGTAATACCCAAACTTGTGTTGCTGGTAGGTGTTATGGAGGTTTGATACTGGCAAGTGATTATGTAAAACTGATTTTCCGAGTAGTCGGGGCACCTCTGCTTTCCTTCCTTGTCTGTTTACTACCAGTGGGTGAATGTCACCAAATGGATCACTGTGTGGTGGGCAGAGTGAATTGGGAGTAGTAGAAGCCGGCCCTGTTCTCTTGGGGAAACAGGAGGCAGGGTACATCTACAGGCACTAAACTAGCTTTTCCCGCTCCTACTGCTCCCAACACCACTTCCTAAAGCCACGCCTCTAACAGGCCCCCACCTGTGTGACTGAATCTTAACCCACTCGTAGATGTGGCAGGGCAAATGTAGTATCCCCTCTGAAGGAAAGACCTTGCTGAGATTTCTAGTATTTCCCTCTTGCTCTTCATGTACCTACAGTTTTCTGGCATTTTCTTCCCACCCATGAGGAACATTGCTCAGTGGGTTATGATTTTGACCCAAACCCTGTAGTAATGAAACTCAGTTTGGTTGTTTAGCTCCTGGTGTCTGTTGCTAATCTCTCTGCAGACAGCAGAGTTCACAACACAAAGCACAGTGACCTTCCAAGAACTCCTGCTGTATGTTTTTGTTTACTCTCGTATCTCCTCTTGTTTTCTCTCTTTCAGACGTGGTGGCCTTTCTGCAATACAGACTACTGAATATCCAACAGTCCGTGTTCTCCTTCCAGGTAAGATACGTGATGGTGTTAACTCTCCAGTAGGAACAAAGAAAGTTGGTATTCAGATATCATCTGCAGCTTACAAAATCCACAAAGGCATTTTCTAGTGAAAGTAGCTGGTTTTATTATTTTTTTTCTTCAGAAAAATAAGTTTGTATGTCCATGACACACCTTTCTTCTATGGGAGCTGGATGTTTTCCTCCCTCCCCCCTTAATGAAGTCATGAGGAAATGAAAATTCAAGCCAGGTGAGGAATTGTGCTTAATAAAGGAAAGAGCAAATGTATTTACCAAAGGTAGAAAAATATGGAAATGTATGTTGAGGGTTCTTCTGTGAGTCCCCTTGCCACAGAGTGTCAGAGCAAAGGCTACCTGGCCCCAAGCTGTGCCCCTAGGAGGAGCTGATGGGAAATGCTTTCAGAAGAGAGCAGCGTGTTGAGCATGTGCACAGTTTTACTTCTAGCAATTTCTGATTTAGGTTGTCATGTTTAACAGCATAACGTTTACAGATTTTAGAAGGTTACACTGTGTTGTTCAATTCCAAAACTGCTTATACTTTTGTCCTTTAAAGTTGTCCATGGGCATCAGTCTACAGTCTGCTTAGTTCTGTGCTGTAAGGTAAACAATTTACTTTTGGTTCCTATACAATTACTGCCTGAAAGTGTCACTACTGCCCCTCAATCCTGTACAATAACAAATAAATAATCCTTCCCTATTTATGCTCTTATAACTTGTAGTTGTGTGTCTGGTAATGTTTTCCAGGCTGAAAGATCCTTCTTTGCCTAATCTCTCCTCAAATTCTAAGCTTTTGCTGTTCACCTCGCCTCTCTCTCAACCTTTCTAATTCTATTGTCTTCTAAGACAATCCTAATACTGTTGTGTTTCATGAGTGCAGAGTTGGCATCTTCAGAGTATCCTGCACAAGGTCATTGGGTACAATTAAATTAGGAAGGATTAGAATGTGCATATGTTGGCAGACTTTCTTCACCAGATGTGAAGAAACAAGGCTTTTATTGACAGTGACCTGACAGTTTTCTGTTCTCTTACCATGGGCCAAGAGAGCCTTCTGTGACTCTTCAGGTTTCACTATTGTGAACGTTTGAGTGAATTTATTATCTCACCCTTCACCCGGAGTTTCATTTATGCTGAAATTAGAATGACAGTGTATCTTGAAAGCATTTGAAAATATATAGGGAAACATCCTTAAACTTCAACCCCTGATCTCATATTTTGTTACAAATGCATTTTGGGAACTACACACAATGAATTTCCAAACTTTGTTTTTCAGCAGGGATAGGCGTATCTCAGGCATTCTCAAGTACCTCTGTTTATTTGTCAGTTGTAAGGAGTCTGAAGAACTGTTCTCATTTCTCAAACAAACAAATTCCCTTTATTGGTAGGTGATTAGCAATTATTAGACTTTTCCTGGTTCTTTAACTTGTGATGGGAAATGAGAATGCCATCCCTTAAATGCTGTTCACAGTTAATTGTCAAACTTATTTCATATTTCTGCCAAACATTCCTCCAACTTATATGACCTCCAATTGCTCAGTTCACCTCCTGTTTGGAGCTGCAGGGCATATTCCTCACTGACCAGGCAGCTCTCTCTGCAGCTCCTGCACCCAGAAGGGTGTTCTCTCTGCCCCTGGCAAGCTCAATTGAAATTTGGCAGAGAAACCACACGGATTTCAGCAACACACCATTTTGTGACTAAAGCAAAAAAGAGTCTGAAGCCAGCCAATTTAAGGATCTGTTTGCGTCTCCTTCATAGGAACTTGTTCCTGTTTGGCAGACAAGTGATGTGATTGTCTGAAGTGGGTCTGTCTCCTTGTCTGGCTTTGGCTTTCCTGTGTTATTATGCATTTGCAGCAAATAGCTTGACTGTTTACAGAACCAATTGCTAAGAATTTGCCTTGGTCTCTCAATGGTGCTGGTTCCTAAGTGAAAAAGAAAAGTCATATGGAGTAAAGCATGGTGAAATGTGCAGGAGAAGAGCTGCTGGTGTCTGTAGCAGAGGGAGCTGGCATTAGCAGCAAGGCTGCCAGGAAGCAACAGGTCACACGAGGGGGAGATGAGCAGGGTGAAGGCTGTGTGGGAATTGGGCAGGAGGGAGCCAGGAGGAAGCAGGACTGAGCTGGACGGGAGATGCAGCAGTCAAGTGCTGTCCTTTGGGATATGCTGGCAGCGTAACCACAGTGTTTTCTGATCTCTTGTCTCTGTGATCTCTTGTCTCTGTGGCCTTCTGCCTGTGGCTGCCTCCTGAGGACCTGTTTTATCTGAGCTGTACAAAACAAACCATGTGGGTTTCCTTGAGTGGTGTTAGCAGTTCAGGACCCAGAAATATTTGCAAGAAGCATAAATTCTTTCTGTTGTCTCATTTTACATTTGTCAACAACTTCCATTGCACCCGCATAATGTAGACCGTGCAGAAAGAAATGAGGCTGTAGCTTTTAGTGGTTAGTGTGTTTTCAGCTTCAGATCAAATATGTTTAATTTTAAAGTAACAGCTTCTTGGGTAATAACTTTATTCGGAGATCTTGAGCCTAAGCTCCTGGCACAGCTTGTGTTATCACTAGACTGCTCTAGCAAGTCAGCGTGACGTTTTTCTTACTGGATTAGGAGCTTACTTGCTCTTTCCTGGGTGTCTTAAGTATGTTTTGGTTAAGAGATCAAATTAACAGGAACTATTCCATGTAAAAGGAGAAGGCTGATTATGGTCATAATAGCCTTAAGCTTGTTTGAAGACTGTTTATTTTAAACACAAGCAGGAAGGAAGATGAAGTGCTTCCCAGGTCCGTGGTAGACAGGACAAAAACTCCTGAGCTATGGTAGTGGAGGAACCATCAAGCTGAAACCAAGAGACATCTTTAAATGGGAAGGGTGGTGAGGAACTGGCATCGACCACCCATGGTAGCTGCTGAATCTCCATTTTCAGAGTTCTCCTGGGTGAGTGCAGTTGATGCTGGGAGAGAGTGAGGCCCGGCAGCAGGTCCCAAAGCTCTCCCAGGAGAACCAGGAGAAACACCCCTGGCTCAGGCACACACAGGGTAAATGTGCTCGTTAACAAATATTGTTTGTAAAAATGCTCTTGTGGTCTCATCCTTTCCGTCAAAAGCAGAGTGCTGTTTCTTCAGTGATGTCAATTCATGAGGAAGTACTGAATTGCTGGGCCTTGCTCATGCAAAAATTTCTTCTTTGTCATAAACCCTACTCTATTCTTCATGGCCTCGTATCTAAGTGCACACCTGTGTGAAACGGCATCATGCAGTTTTCTTGCTTCTTCAGCACAAAAACCAACCAAACAAAAAGAAAATACAACAGACACTATTACCAAAAGAATTGTTTTCCTCTGGCTGCTGGGCTCGGCCACTGCACATGTACACACATGCTCTCATCTACTGTGTTTGTGTTGGCCACTTTCAAAATTGAGCAGTGTAACTGCAGAAGGCAGCAGTTGAAAAATCCTTTTATGAATAAGACTGCTAGAATGGCTTAGGTAGTCTATCCTGCTTTTCTCATCTCTTTGTAACCAAATATTTCATCATGTGGGAAAAATGAGAGTGAAGGGAAAGAGGTAATGAAAACATCTCATGCATGGAAAGCAGAACTGCTGCAACGCAACCTAGCAGTGACCCGGATACGAGGTGGTCTGAGATACCAGATGCAAGAGCTCAGCCTCCCTTAAAATAATTTCTTTGCACCACACGTGAGCCTGTGCGTAGTGCTGCCTGTATGCAAAGGCTGTGTGATGAAACGAGTGGAAAACCCCCTGTGTATCTGTGAGGTCTGAATTCCTTCAGGAGGTTGGCAGCAGTGCCAAATGACCTGGAAAGGCCCTCTTTCATCTCTGTCTCATCACCCACCCTTTCCTGCAGCTACAAGTGCAACATTGGCCACAGCTACAGCAGTGAATCACAGCAGCTCCTGAGCAGATTTCTTGCTCTCGGTATTGCTCTTCTCACCACTTCTAACATGTAACAAATTACCCCAGTCTTCCACTCATCAAATGATTAATTTTCTGTGACATGAGTCAGGTAGTGCTCCAGGTGTTAAACACGAAACAAACTTGGATGCTTGCCCATCATAAAGTTATCTGATTGCAAGCTTGGTGATCATTATCCTGTTTGAACCAATTATCTCACGTAACCACCGTGCAGCCACCACATCTCAGCTCTAAGGCTAAAGCACCTGATGATTACCAGGGTTTCAAGAGTATGGCTAAGGCTGTACTGGCTGCACAATAAAGAATGTGTTTTTGAATGTGGATCCATTTTTTCCCAGGGGATCAGTGTCCAAATTCCACCCTGGTGTTTTAAACAAGCCAGACCTTTGTGTGTCAATGCAGGTGTTTCAGATGTTTTTTAGAGGTCACAAACATGGTTTGGAGACACAGCCGCTAACACACTAAGCACAAGACAAGCTGTTTGTGAATACTTCTGAGGAAGGACTGTTCTTAACAGTAATATGGCCAGTGTTTGGAGAGCTATGGCTGTGCTCAGCTAAAAAAGCTGTGTAAGCATGATTTCTCCCCCCCCCCCCAGTTCTTATTTAGGGGCTTTTATTTGCCAAATAATGGACTGCACTGTTTCTCTGAGGGACTTCTGACAGCAGTGAAGAAAGAAAACAGCTCAAAACTTTCAACTTAGCTGTGAAATGAATGGAACAAGTTTCCTGTCTGCTGTTGCCCTCACTGTCTGCAGTACTTGCCAGATAGACAGCTGGGCAGTGCTTGGGGTCTTCCTGCCCCAGGATGACTTGCGTAGATGATAGGAAAAAATGCTGCAGTATGAGAACAATTGCAGGAACAATTACTAGCAATTAAGGCTGTTAACACAGACCCCTGACCTGCTTCTCAAGCCTTTAGACTCTCTTCAGGGTTCCCAGTCCCAGATGGTCTTTAGTTATGAGAAGTCCCTTGGGTTGGTGTGGGAATGGGTGCTAGGGAGGGAAGCTGTCCTGTCGGGCAGAGAACAGCTGTCCAGGTGGGATCAGATCAGCTAGGAGAAAAGAAACATCATTTGGTGGATGACCGGGTTGAAATGGTGGGGGACTGAGGGGATAGGCATGATGCAGAGCCCTCCCAGCACACTTCTCAAAACAAATTAACGTCTTACTCTTTGACTTCCGCCGTTGCTTATGCAACGTTTCTGAGATTAGGGGCTCCATGCATAGTACTACACTGTGCAATAAAGTATTTCCTTTCATCAGTTTTGCATATGGCATCATTTATTTCTGGACATTCCCTGTCCATTTGCAATGCAAGTCCCCAGTCTGCTTCCTCTAATTTATTTATTGTTTTGTCTGTATTACTCACCCCTTTTCCTGTGTAAACTTTACTTGAGCTCTAAGTCCTTCTCTTCATTAGTTGTTCTGGTTGCCTTTTTTAATTTGTCTATTTTAATAATAAACCTGCTGCTGACAGTATATCCATGTCCTTGGTCTTTATAATGTCATCACTCTGTTTGCATCATGCAATTCATTATCCAAGAATCATAAAATGGCTCGGGTTGGAAGGGACCTCAAAGGTCATCTTTCTCCACCCCCCTGCCATAGACAGGGACGTCACCCACTAGATCAGGCTGGCCAAGGCTCCATCCATCCTGGCCTTGAACACTTCCAGGGACAGAAGTCAACAGCTTCACCCTTATAGTGAAAAATTTCCTCCTGAAGTCTAATCTAAATCTATCCTCTTCTAGTTTAGGCCATGTCCCTTTGTCCTAACATTATCTACCCGAGTAAAGAGTCCTCCTACAGAGTACTCTAAGAGGACTCTAAGAGATCTCTTGAAGTACTGAAAGGTCAAAAGGAGCTCTCCCTAGAGCATTCTCTTGGCCAGGCTCTCATGTCTTCAACATCCCCAGCTCTCTCAACGTTTCTTCACAGGAGAGGTGCTCCAGCCTTCTGATCATCTTTGTAGCCCTCCTCTGAGACCCACTCTAGCAGATCAACATTCTCCTTGTAGTAGTAGTACTTCTTGCAGTACTCTTCCCTCACAAGGGCAGAGCAGAGGGGGATGATCACCCCCTTCACCCTGCTGGTCACACCTCTGTTGATGCAGCCCAGGATGCAGCTGGCCTTCTGGGCTGCAAGTGGCCACTGCTGGCTCATGTTGAGCCTTTCTTCCACTGTTATGGATCCTTCCTTCTTTTTTGGGAGGCTTGGGGATGGCCTACAAGTGCGCTAAAATCTGAGCTTATTGGGAGAAGAATGCCGTTTGCCCTGTCCTTGCCACTGCAGCAGCATTCAAGCAAGCAGAATCTCTGCCACAGGGAAGGATGAACGGGGATTAAGGGAAAGCAGTGGGTTTCCCCAGGTAAAGCCCTGAAAGGAGATGCGAAGGCAGGGCCAAGCAGTGTGACGCCCTTGTGCGGAGGTGAAGGTCACCCTCCAGGTGACCCTCTCCCTGGGCAGAAAGGAAAGCAGTGCTGTTCTGCAGTGATTAACATACCACACTCTTTCTTTAAGAACCTCCTGGCTCTTTTTACTCTGCCATCATTTTAGCATGCGTAATCTTAGCAGTGGAGGTATTGTGAGAATTGGTAAGTCAGGTGTTATGCAGAGAAGGGCTGCAGAGCACCAATCTGATTTCCACCACTAGGTAAAAGCTATTCATTTTCCTCGGTGTAATTACACTGATTTCAGACAGCGTTGCAACATGCTTACGTAAAAGCCGGGCATCCTCTTTCATGGTCTCACGCCTACCTGTACTGTTGTGCTGCGTTACTTCTGTTTAGTGATCTTTCTTAAAATTTCCTTCCGGTACCACTTACGCTTGTCTGTGTGCAAAGGAGAACTCTCTCTGCAGCTTCTCCTATTTTATACTGACATAGAAATCATCTGTTTCAGTTTCTCCTGTGCCAGGAGCAATAATTACTTAAGAGGTCTTCAGGTTTCTACCTAGGTGGTGTCTCAGTTTCTATTTTCAGTTTGCTTCTGGGTTTCCGCTTCCACTGAAGTGGATGGTGGCAAATACGAAGAATCTGTGCCGGAATCTGTGCATAAGTCTTAAAAAAAATTGTCTTGGTTTGTTCTTTGCAGTTAATGTAACGCTGCCCAATTTTTGGTACCTTTATCTTTGGCTTCTGGTATTGTTTTTAGAAAATGGATCTGAATGAATTTTGATACTTCAGTATAATTGTCTGTTTGCTCCATAACTGCTTGGCTGGGGGGTTTTGAAACATCAGGTGTGACAAAAGCTTTCCCAGCCTGAGGCATGGCTAGTTACAAAAAGCAGAGCCTATAAGGGTTTGTCACAAACCCACAGACTATGCTTCAGTTAACTGAGGTTTGTTGGGTCTCCAAGTTTTGAATGAAGAAGCAGCAGTTGGACCATTTATTGCATTCAGAAACTTGCTGGCTTTTGAAACAACTGACTTCACGTGGTCACCAAAGGGCCCGGCAACCAGTAAGGAAGTGACTGCAAATCTTCCCAGTTCCATTCTGTTTTACTAGGCCAGTGGCTATCAAAGTTTTTGCTATCCTTGTCCCACAAGTTTTCCTGTGGAACACCACTGTACTCTCACTTGAAGCTGACATTTTTTGTAAATGTCAAGGTTTAATGTTGTTCCAAAGGCCATCTGCAGAGCTCCTTTGATAGAGTTTCCTACATCCCTGTCTATTGTCATTCTGGGTTTTTGTTCCACCTCATGCAGAGCGTGGTGAGAGAAGTGATGGTAGAAAGCTGTGGATGTCAGTGTGGTGAAGCTGAAGGCTGGGTGCATTTTTCTGTTTGGTGGTAAAACTCTGTGTGGGTGGCTTATCCTGCATCTGTGGTTCTCCAATATCTGCTTTCCAGAGAAGGTTTTCCTATTCTTGTGTAATAAGGAAGGAAGCCTGGCAGTGCAAAGTGGGATGTGCTTCTGCTTTCTATCTGGGCAGAAGTCCAGGGGAATGGGAACAAATGTCCCCAGGAAGACCAGTCCTGCCACAAACTCGCCAGCAGCCAAGCACCTCCTGGTGCTGTCTAAATAGGAAGCTGAGATTTGTCCTGGGACTTCTGAGTCACAAATACCAAGTGTAGGAAAAGAGGAGGTGGGGCTGCTGTGCCAACCCCCCGTTTTTTCTGTCTGTCCATCCATCCAGCTATCTCCTCCAGGTTCAAGGAGTGCTACCAGGGATAATCAGCTAGTGGCTAGCAGTCACACCACTGTGCCTCAAATCCAAGCAAGGGTAAATCTAGAAACCACGTGGAATAGAAAGGTGGCATGAATATTCAAACATCCCGTATCTGGACCTAGTCACAGATGAAAAGTTGAAATGAAACATGGAAAAAAAACAGGTCGTGGAAGGAAAATTTTGCCTTCCTCATAAACAGAAGGAGAACAGTTCTAGAGGAAGTGGAAATGCTGTACATGAAAGAGGTTGTGTAGGTTGACGTATGACCCAAATAATGAAGGCTTGTTCTCAGCTTTCAGTAAGGATGGTGTATGAAGTTAATGTTGTAGTCTGTATAAAAAATACAAATATGGTAAGGGAAAGTCAACATCTGGAATGGAAGCTTCTCAGTATGAAAATGTTATGGCCCTTAAGTAATCTTTTTCTTTGATTACTGAATTGGCATGTGAAATTGCAGATTGCTTTGAAATGATTTTTCTTCAAATCTGGGGACAGAGAGGTAGTAGATACAATACCCACCTTCAGAACCGGGCGGAAAAAAAAATCCAGAAATTTACATACTTCGTAGCTTTCTGCTGAAAAGTCTTAAAATGCAAGAGAAAGGATAGCTGAGGATTAGAAGGCAGTGAAAAGGGGATAAAGATTTTTTTTTTCTGTTTTTCTCTCACCAAGTATGTCTTCTCAGAGGTAATTTAATACATTTTGTTAATGATAACTTATTTCTTAGGAAGTGTAATAATCAAAAATAAAGTAAAACACAGATCCATAACCCCATAAGAATCTATTCCTTCATGGTGGAAATGATAATGGAAATTACAAGATAAAGGTGGACTAAGCTAAAGAGAGGAGTATTTTTGGATGACAAATGGTGTCAGAGCTAGGACTGACCCTGTTTAATATTTTTCTTGATTATGTAGATGTTTGGATGTGTCTTTTGAAGGCAGCACAAAGCTGGGATTCATATAACTGTGGAAGGTTGATTTCTCTTACAGGAAAAAAAAAAAAAAGATCTTTTGAACTGAGGATTGAAAAGCAGTAGCATGAAGTGATGAAGTGCAAAGCTGATTTTTAAGAGAAAGGGAGAAAAAACTGTTGCAATACCCTTGTAAATTGTTCCTTAGAGAGGGCGGAGGAAGACATAGAAGGATGCTTTGTCAGTGTAAATGTGATTCAGCTGTAAGATAGCTTTAAAAGACTGTGGGCTGCATTGCATCAGACCTTAAATTCCTAGCAGAGACAAACATTAGTGCAGTTATAGAAGCCACTTTTAAAACCCCATTTAACGTATTGGGTACAGTTTTGATCCCTGCCATTTAAAACAAACATAAACTAGAAAAGGGCAAAGGGACTCCTCAGACTGTTGAGGTCAGCCTTCGTGAATTGATTCCTGTCAAAAAAGAGTAGTTTGTTTAAACTAGCAGTTAGTGTATTTGCCTAATATGAATCATAAGCTGTATTTCTTACTGAATATGTGTAGTGGGAGACTACTCGAGTATAACAGAGTCCAAGACAAATTAATTATGATTAGGTAAAGCTGAAAAGTGCTGAAAACTTTGTAACCATTCTGAACAGCTTTGTGTGGCTTGTGGGACTGCTTCTATGTGGAATTTGAGGAGGAGATCATCCAAGAATAATCTTAGAATAAAGGGTAGAAATCTTAATAGTACAGGTCCTTGGTGCCCGACCTTTAGCATTGGGTATAGTAAGGAACCGATGGAGAGCATTTAACAGCCGTTGATCTAATATTAATGTTCTGCCACTGCTCTGGGATTCTCCTTGTCATCTACCAAGATCAGGAAGTTTTTCTACCTGGTGCAAACTGAACTCTGCATTTGTGGTTTTCGCCTTGCTCTGACGTGTCAGATACAGGTGACAACAGGAGTCAAGAGAGCACACAAGGTGTGCTGGCTCTTTTGCTGGCATCAGTTGCTCTGATGCACTACTGGCCAAGCACATGGCCAGATTTCTGAAGAGGAAGGAACTTTTTCCCTCTGAGACTGTCAGTGACTGTGGTATGCAGCATAGCCTTCTTCCCTCCACCAACAGGGAGTTTTGCCTAAAGAATTGCTTTTATTGTCAAGCAAATAGAAAACATTTTTGTTTTGCTTCTAAGCATCTGTTACATGGTTGGGAACTGAGGTTGGTTACCTAGAATGAAATTTAATAACACGAAGTATGAGGCTACCCTTGTGGAAGCTAATAATAGGAATTGCTGCTGTTTCTTCAACATTCACCTTCTGGAAATGGTAGAAGAGTAGGACTTCTGTCTGTTAAAGGAGTAATGCAACTGCAGGGGAAACACTGGCTTCATCAAATGCAGTCTCCGTTTGAGAGTGTTTCTTGTTTTCCACTTTGTTTTTTTCCTGAGAAAGAGGACATCTGAGGCAATGCTGAAATGTTTTGTACGTTACTACATTTTGCAAATATTTATTTCACCTAGGAATAGAAAATAAATTAGCTTACACACTCTGAAAAACTTTGTCACTATCCTGAAGGTTTTCAGTTTGTACTCAATGTACTTTCCCAGATGCAGAACTTGCTAACCTGGTAAATAGATTTCAAGAAAAGCAGCATTTCAAGAAGGGAGCCCCAGTCGTGCTGTCTTAAGCAGATGATTAAGAGTGGGTTTGAATTATTGTCCTCGTGGTTTATTGTACGTGTTTACAAAAATGCTTTTTTTTTGTGCCTTTCAGTGTGACTAACTGTCTTATTGCAATATATGGAATTGTTGGCACAGGGATTAAAAATAATCATAACAAATTGCGCAGGACTGACTGTTGTGCAATAATACAGACAGGCATGAACAGACAAACTTCCAACCTTCTCTAGGCTTTTTATCAATGTTGCTAAAACTTTACTTAAGAAAGGGAATGAGATAATCTGTTTTGTCCCATTCCCACTGGACACAACCTTTCCATACTTTGAAGTGTCTCATAGAAACAAAAATGGCGACAATGAAATTTAAATCATCTTATTGCTCAGACACACGTGGGGAAAATGCTGCTTTTCTGACTAAGAATTTGTGCACATTTTTATGACCATGTAAAGTATAACACAGCTTGAGTATTCAGCCCAGAGAAGTACAGAGACATTGTGTTGTGCCCTAAACCACAGGAGAGCAAAGGCAATGCTGGGAATAGAACCAAGATTCTCCAAGGCTTGCTGTAGCGCCTCTGTCAAGAAAGCATTAAGCTTAGACTTCTGTGGGAAAAGAAAACAAAAATGCTTGCAGCTGTTACAGGCTTGAGCTACGCACATGTTTCTGGGGTCTTTTATGTAGTATTCTGCACCTCTGAAAGAAAACTAAGCACTTGGAAAGACAGGTACTTTTTTAACTCTTAATTCTAAAGTCTGGTATACTAAGCAGAGAAAAGCCTCTTCCCTGTACCTGTCCTGAAGATATGCCCAAGTCTGCTGTCTGTTCTTCCTGCTGCTCTCCTTCCCAGCGTCTTGCACTCCTATCCTAGGGTACCCTGAAGCACGTGCAGAAACGCTTACTGGTTTCTGCTCAGCATCAGGTATTCCCAGCTAGAAAAGCAAGCTCTGGGGAGGACTGGGGAGGACTCCAGCAACAGACAGGCATAAGAGAGCTTGGAGAAGGTAGCACTGGGATGAAAAAGAAATGCATCTGGCTCCCAGATGCATCAGATCTGCTGGGTAAGTCACTGAGGGCATGCCTACACGAGTGTCACGTTTACTCCGTGCAGGTCTCCAGCTGGCCAATACACTGCACCATGCCTTGTAAGGAAAGGTAGAGATTGTGCTGGGCTGAAGCTGAGGCACAAATATAAGTGTCCACAACCACATGCAGACATGACCAGTGTATCTCTCAGCAAGCTTCAGCTGCAGGGGAGGACATTTCCCTATGTTCATCTAACAGCTTTCAAAATGAAGCTGATGTCAACCTGTGTAAGTTAGCACAGCTCTGCTGAGGCTGTCCTGTGAGGACTTGGTCCTACACATTGAAAGTACTGGGATTTTTAGGTCGAAATCTGTCTCAAAAACAGTGGTCATACCAGCCAAAAAGAGGATTCTTTGTATGATCTTGCTGCTGGTCCCTAATCAAGTACTCTGTGTATGTGGCTAGCAGTACTGGAAAGAAAGCTTCAAGCCACACACACAGATGCAATAACCTTGTCCTGAGATGCACATCTCACAGATTCAGAAATCAGCTCTTAGGAATTTATGGGTATCTCAGCAGTAGGGATGGATAAAGCCATTGCTTTATCATCAGCATCTGCCAGGTCCTCTTGATGATACTTTTGTTATTAGCCCAAATGACTTTTTAGGATGATGCATTGCTACAGTTATAAACACCCCAAACTTAAAAGCTTTAACGCTGGTAATTTGTAGTTGGTGCACTTGGGGGATCAGAAAGCAGGATGGAACAGTGAATTTAGTCACGTTTACTTGATGTTGTGCCAGAGCCACCACCCTTTTTAAAATAAAACCAAACAAATGCTCTGAAAAGGCTTAAGAGTACAAGGTGATTTCCAATAAGCTTCAGTTTTGTTCTTTTTTATTATTATTCCATCTCTTTCGTGTGCTGTTTTATAATCATAAGTTAGTCGTTACATTACAGGGTGTGAAGTATTTGAGATGTTTTCCAGGTTCATGCTGAACAAACTAAAGATCTGAGTTTTAAATATAGAAAGCTTTCTATTTTGAAGTGCAGTATGTTTTTCTTTCAGACCAGTTCAAGTGTCTCACTGTCACTCATGCTGTTTTGATGTTGTTACATATTTTGGTCATAGACTTTCATAAGCAAAAGGAGCTGATCATTTGTGAAGTTTTGGTGGTCTCTGATTCTCAAGTGTGGTTTCAGAGAAGCTGTAGAGTAATGAAAGAAGGAACGTAACAAATCCTTTCTCAACAGGATCTGAAAGGGGATCCACACAGGGTGTCTTGCTGAAGTTGCTAATTCCTCTGTGTGCCTCAAGCAGTAAACCTTGTTCTGAGAATAGAACTCTGACATAAATGAAACGCAGATAACTGAAAGGATACCTGTGCTAACGTTCATGCAAATAGGGGGCTGCAAGCAAAAAAGCCTCCCTGCAGGAGTAACTGCTCCTAGCTGTGCTCTTTCAGTCCAAGTGAGCATGAGAACCTGCAGGGGTCAAAAGTCCAGTCCTCCTTATCACTGGAAGTCATGCTCCAAAAGTTATTCCGTTCAGTGCTGCAGCAATGTGTGTGGTTCATAGCCACATTGTGTTGGAGAAGTACTTCCACACTCTATTCAGTTGTTTCAAATTACTGTGGTCCCTGGTAATTAATGAAAACAAGCATTAAGCCCCAGCCTGTCCTGTCATAATGAATGGTGAATTTTTTGGTCAAGTTTCTGTCTGTAGCAGTATTCTCTGAAATGCTCGCTCTAGGGCTGGTGCAGGGAAGGAAGGAGGAAAACTTTTGACAAATGATGTAAGAAATAGTCTGACAAAGAAGGATTCTGCTTGACCAGGGAGTGGGTATTTTTGGAGTAGAGGAAGCTGTTGCAACAAGGACAGACTCTGTTTAAACCGCAAGTGATACGGGCTCCTGCCACTTCAAGTCCAGAAAAACGTCAGCCACAAGCCTTCCCGACCAAAGAACAGGGAGAATTAATTCCCAGGTAGCAAAGCACGTAAGTTTCAAAATGATGCAGCCACTACTGATGAAGACACAAATTATGACCCCAAGAAAAGGGCAGAGGATTGCAAGTCAAACAGGAAAAGCAAAATGGATGGGACCAACAAAGTTCTGTTTAAGTGAGGCACAGGAAAGAGAACAAAACCAGTGGTACAGCTCTTTCTGCGATAGCTGTGCTCATGCTACATGTATCAGAATTCTGATGGATGAAAGAAATTTGATGGTATTTCTGTTGAAATCATGACAGTAAGTAGGAGGGAGAGCAAGATATTCTGTTAGGAAGTGAAAGTATGTATATTAAAGATTATGAATGTTATATTTCCCTAAAATACTTGTAGAAGTCAACTTAGAGTCTAACCAGGTGAATGAACCAGGAATTTCAGCAGTATGATGGAATCCCATGGATTAAAATTCCAGACCCAGATAGGAGAAATACAGCTCAGTGTCTGTATTAATGAGTGCCTCAACTGGATGACTACTCCGACTGTGATACACCACAGGAGGTCACCGAGGCTGCAAGAGCAGGAAATGCTGTAGTAATGGAAGACTTCCTCCACCTCTCCCTTTTCTCCACACCCACAGATCTGGCAAGTGTCTTATCAAGACGTGATGGACAGAAGAGATTTTGAGATACAATTAGTGGCAGATCCCTAGAGGAGCTGGCAAGGAAGCCCCCAAGAGGCAGTAAAGTCCCTTCATTTTTCCCAGCATGACAGACCCCAGGCTGTAACCCAAGAGCCGTTCTGCACCAACAGTTACACTGCACACTCAGCATTCTTGCAGGAGTGATGAAAGACAAACGTAAAAACCCTCCATATTCACAAATGCAGTCAGCTTCAAAAAGGGAAACCACCTAAAAATGAGGAAGCTTGCTGGAAAAACAACAACAAAGGAGGAGGTAACAGAGTTGACCTTTCCAGGAAGAATGGGCATGAGGGCCCAGTACGAGAGGCTCTGAGCCAAAGTGTGTCACCCATGCACAGCCAAGGAGGAGTCAAAGTAAGCAGCTGGCTGAGGAGAAGAGTCATGTTCTTGAACTCTGGCAAGTTACTTGTAAAATACAAGGCTGATCAAAGAATCTGAGGAGCAGTCCTGTCCATTTCTTAAGCACTTCTAGAGAACTGCTACCTGTTTGGGTAGGGGCTGCTCAGTACCAGAAAAGCACCCAGAGGTGCTTAGGTCACAGCAGAAAAGCTAAACCAATTGTGTGCCTTCGCATTTGATGTGGGAGGAACAGGCGTGTTTTCCCAGCTGGTGTGCGTCAGAGCTTCTGCTTAGCAGAAAGGTGTGGGACAAACAGGTCAAGAGAGCAGTAGCAAATCACCAAGATCAAGTACTGCCACAACAGAGTCCTGAAAGAAGCTAACTCCAGCTGCCTGCAGTGGCTGGTTAACTTCTCTGACAACCGCCTTGGGGCCTGAGATCCCAAAAGTTGACAGACATGAGACCATCCCTCTGGGAAGGGACCCCAGGGTGGATGTGGAGAGCCAGTGGCCAGCAGAGACCCCCCCGAGCTCTTCAGTTGGAGCTAAAAGCTGAGTTAGTGGGCAGCAACCCTGGAAGTATAATATATTGGGCAAGAGTTGACTATCAACTATTTGACTTTTTGACTATTGACTTTTCCAAAAGGAAATTCTGCTTCTCAAACCTGTTGAAGACGAAAGACGAGGAAGCCCATGGATAAGAGAGACAGTCAGAGATGCATCCTAGTTAGCTTTCAGAGTCCCTTTTTCAAAGCAGGTGTCTGAGGTGTGTTTGTCCTGCCATTTCTCTCCAGTTTGGTCACTGCTGGCAGAGAGATGCTGAACAAGTAACCTCCATGAGCCATTATCTAAACATGATGCACAGGGCTCGTGGGTCTGGTGCCCCACTGAGGTTTTTTGAGAGAGTTTCTATGAGGAGCTGATTTTTTTTTGGAGTAGCTGAGGTATTTTGAGAGTGATTTCTCAGGGAATGATCACCCACATTCTTCTGATGGTGGATCAGCTCTTCTGGAAATTGAAGAGAGACCACTGAAGGGGTAGGGGATTGTTTGGTGTGGCATTGGATTGTTTATAGAAGAGTGTTTTTTGTAGTTTGTTTTTCTTTAGTATTTTGACTTAAAATTTCCATCTTATTTCTAGTTGCTTTAAATTAGGGGTTTAGCAGAAGGCGGGCTCTAAGACTGGATTTTTACTTTGTATGTGAATTAATGTGCATATTTAGAGGTAAAGAGCACAAGCATTGTTGTTTTAGATAGAGACCTCCTTAAACACAGCTAATGGTGCAGACCTATAGTCTGACATAGTCTGAACACAGTAGATGGAAACACTGGGAGGCACGTAGGGTTGCACAGGGAAGCGGGATGCTGGTGAGACAGTGCTCCTTAGCAGCTTTGTGGTAACTCACAGCACCTGGCCGGTGTGTGTGGTCAAAGAAAAATGTGTGTAGAGAGAAGTCCTTGCAGATACTCACAATTTTGCACAGTTCAATTGGAATATACCCAATTCTTCTCTTTTTTTAAAAATAAATGCTGAGTAGGCATTTTTTTCTGCACAAAAATTCTACTTGTAAAATATATCAAATGAATATTAACATCAGTTATTCTGTACTGCCAAAGAATTGAAGATTAACAGTAGCAATGGTCAAAGTCCATGCATTCAAAGAAAGGCAGAAATCTCTTTAAATACCTTAGATTGCACCTACATCATTAAATTACTGTAAAGATTGGTTGGTTTGGCATTAGTGAAGCAGGAATCTCTGCATTAGAGCTACCTCTGCAGCTTTGGTTTGGTCACCTCTGTGTAGAAATCAGGGCAAGCATTTATTCACTGATCATATTTCACTCCCTAGCTACATGCTCCAGAACCTCCTAGCCTTCTTCAGGGCTAACAATGCTCCTTAATATCTATTTGCTGTGTTATCTATTACATTTATATTACTGTTGTTGTTAGAGTGCTTAGTATTGTAAGCCAGGGAATGGGTGCAAAATGACTTTCTTGTAATCTGCAGCTCTGGATACTTGTAACTCTAAAGATCAAAGTCCAGCATCTCAAGTCAAAGAATAAGGAAGATATAATTAGAAGCCACTTTTAAATGGTTTGGCTTATGTTATTTGCCTAATGTCACACGAAAGTGCTGTTTACAGAAAGAGGGACAAAACTAAATTTGTCAAATTGTCTTAGGTCATCTGTCTGTGAGGCTGCTGTCTGTCAGCTTGCAGCCATCTCTTCTGTGCCCTTATATGTCTCAGTTTCTCCAACATATACATCATAAAATCAGAGCTCAGACAGAAGAGGTCTTCCTTTTAAAGAATCAGATCAACCCCTGATGGATATATTTGTGTGGAAAAAATGAGCTGTGAGAATGTGCCATGTCATGTCTTAGCGTACGCAAAAATAGCTTGAATAATAATCAGCATTTGCAAATTTGTTATATTCTGATATGTCCTAACTTTTGTCACTTGGCCTAGTGACATGAAGATACTGTCATTTAAAAAGTTTTCTTTGTGCCCTTCTGCTAATGGTGAAGGAAAAGAAGCAAAACAGACTCAGGTCGTGAAACATTAAATAAATAGAAATAAGGTGTCAAAACCCCAAAGAGTACCCCTGAAAGTTTTGCTGTGCCATGTTCTGGAGTGCAGTCTTGTGCACCTCTGAAATGGAGGTGCCTCAAACTGTACTTGGGATCGTTCTTGGGAAGAACTGCTCTGCATTGCTCCCTGGCAGTCCCAGGCAGGGAAGTGCTCACCTCCTTGGTGCCAGCTTCTCCAGTAGGCTTCATCCAGTTGGTAGTTTGGGGATTTTAAGAGAAGAAACTGAAGAAGTGAAGAGACTCTACTCTAGGAAGGGTACTTGCCATGGACTACACCCATGGCTGTAGTCCATGGCAAAAGGTGGGCAGGAAATCCCCATCAAGGTATGTCTCCAGTTCAGTATTTTTCCTGATCTCTGTGCGTCTGTTGCCAATGCTGAGCAGCCACAGGCATTTAGAATAAATGATTGTCGTCTTTAAATAACTTTCCAGGGAAAAAATGTGAGGTAGACTTACTGAATCCGCAGTTTGTGTGCTTTGCTCATAATATTTTTCCCAACAGAAAGCAGACCCAAACACATGCTTAAGTAGGAGGAAAATCTGGGAAGCTCTTACTCCTTATTCCAAACACACAGCCCCAGCAGAGCATTCATAAACTGATAAAATTACAACATGAAGATGAAAAGGCGTCCCAAGCACTCCTGTGAAGGGACAAATCATCTGAATGCCCTTATCACAGGCAATTTGGGTCTTCTCAGAACAGATACAAATTTCAACTCTACACTTTCAGAATGCCACAGTGAGTGGCCTGAATGTCACACTTCATGGAAGACGTGTCCTATGTTGCTTAGTGCTTATCAGAGAGGGATCTGATGCTAAGCCAGACACCCTACAAGCTCTGCAGCAGGGTTCTGCAGGGATCACATCTTCTGTGTGTTCCTGTCCACTACTGAAAAGTGGGCATCCAAGTTCTTTGCATGACCCCAGATTTTCCTCCATCTCCCACCAAGTGAGATGAAAGTTAGTTGTCCAGGTCTTTGAGTCCAAGGTGGATAAATGGTGAAAAATTATGATCATGTTCTTAAAGTCCTTGTTCAGGAATCGAGACTGGTACTGTAATCCCAGATCTGTTCGAGACTCATCTGACTTTGTGCCAGTCACTTAACCACTTTGCACTTGGTTTCCATGCAAGCTGTGATAGTGAATTCTCCTTTTTCAGTACTAAGTGTGAATTTGGGATAGGGAGTTCATGGTTGTGCAGACCAGGTACCACGTGCCCTTTCACTAAAATCGCATTAATAAACAGCAAGTGGTGGGATAACGAGTTGGCATCGGGCACGCTGTGTAAGGGACAGGCTGCCCACAAAACAAGCTCCCTGCAGGCACATCAGGGTCTGTCCCACCAGGGCTATCTAAAAAGTGAGCTGGTAGACCTACCTGAGTGAGACTTCAGCTACCTGCTCACCCAGAAGGCAGAGATAAGGTAAACTCCACTCGTGGAATAAGAGTTTTCTGAGCACTCCTTGATAAAACGTTTGCTGGGTCTCCATGATGTTATGCTAAAAGCATCGGTCTTAGTTCCTCTGGGTGGGGCTATGACAGCTGCGTTGTTCTGTGCCAAAATGGCTGTAGGTTTCCCACAGGATCCCAGGAAAAAACATTGAAGTAATCTGGACTGTATTTTTATTGCACTCCTTTGCTTATCTAATTAGCAGTCACATATTAATAAACAATTTTGTGTAGCCTTTGCCCTGAGAGGCATGCTTAAATCCCTGCTCACAGTAAAATTATCCAAATCAAACGTCAAGACAAAGTTTGGGATGATCATTGCTAAGGGCAGAGTGGTGTCCTCAGCCCCCGCATATTAAAAGGACAGATGATTAAGCAGGTCATCTTGTTGTCTTGGTTTAATATCCTCAGCAGTTTCCCCCACTTATGGAGGAGTTACTATAAACAGGTAAAAATAAATAGTTTATATTTCCCCTCCTAAATAGTATCAGAAAATAACTGAGCTTGTGTTTTTACTGCAATGGCTTTCGTGCAATCATCTTCATCACATAAATAAAAATGCTATATAAAAAAACATGTACGTAAGCATGTTGACAGCCAGGAAAATAATTCCTCAGTAAAATTCTTATATATTTTGATCAATGAAAACAAATTGTTTCACTTATTCTGATAAGTGACTTTATAAGGTAGTCTGCAATACCTTTGTTCTATTATTGTGTTTGTTGAAATGTTTAATATGCAAAAATCCTAATGTCTTTTTTAATTTTTTTTTATTATTATTTTTTTTTTCACTGTGAAGCCTTGTGGATGGGGAAATAAGCAAGCTATAAAATTGGGAATCAGAAGCATCTGATTTCGTTGATTCCTGCTGTGTAAATACTAATGTTCTTCAGCCATTTAGTGTTCATTCACTTAAAAAATACCACAGAGCTTTGAGCTGGCATGAGTTTGTGGTGCTCCCTAGATTAATTACTTCCCTGCTTCTTCCATCCACCCTGGCTTTGGCGTGTGTTGGTGTTGGCTCTGTGGTTCACACATGCTTACTTCCCTCCTTACTCTCAGAGAGGTAAATAAGACACCTGGGAGTGTAAGTATGGGAGAATATAGGTCTGACTGTGAGACGTAGGGTCGGAGCAGGGTGACTGAGAATCATTTGAAACCTCCAGCAGCTCAAAGCTTCTCCAGTGGGGCAGGATGACAATTCCTCGCAGGTTTTTTATTGCAGGTGTGGCAACAGAAGGAATTGCTACTGAAATCATTGTGGTCATTGCTGTTAAGTCATCTGTCTTCAGACTGTAATGCAGGCGTCACTGAGTGTTGTGTTTTACAATAGATGGACAGCTTCCTGCTCCCAGTGCTATAGGATTCTGCACATAAGTCTTAAATGTTTGTCCTGTACTGTCCTGAGAGGTAATTCTGACCTAGAGTTTGCAGATGGTTACTTTGATCTACCATACCATTTTGCTTGAATAGCCAAAGGAAATCCCATGCCAAAACAAACAAAAATCCACCAATAACAGTTTACAATAAAGTATGTGGCTGGATTAGTTTTTAGTACAGATTGTTGGCAACACGTGGGAAGTCAGCTCCGAGTACCAATCCCTTCTGAAAAACAGGGTTTGAAAGAAAGATCCAAGCTGCAGTTGCCTACTCCAAAGCTTTGACCATGCCCCTAGTGGAAAGCATTCAGCCATCTCTCATTCTCCATTGTGTAGTGAGCGATTTTCTAGGTTTTTCTTGTGCCAAATGAGACTTGTTACAGATTCACTCCCAGTTTCCATCCCCGCTAGTTGTCTCATAGCCTATTTTCAAAAAAGTACTTAAACACATGCCTAAATAAACATCTCTGCTTTTCAGGAAGATGCTTGAAACACGCAGCTCGTCCATCGCATGCAGTAAGCTGTGCTTCTGCTTAGACCTTGGGCTGGCTGTTGAAGGAGGGAAGAAAAGCTGCAAAGAGGAGTTGCGTTATAGGCCTGCAGAAAGGGAGAGATCAATGAGCTGCTGTGCACCCACTCAGCGCCACTCAGGCGCTTTCTCAGATCAGAGACTTAAGTATTCCAGGAAAGCTGCCTAACATTTTAAGCAGGAGGATGCGGAGGCACAGCAGGATTCACTGGAACATGATTTGCTTCCTTGGGCATTCAAAGGCCCTCTCTTTACTTACAGTTTGGAGTGTTTGATCTCCCTCAAAATTCAGTGTTTCCCGTCACATCAGAGAGTGCCTATTCCTGCTCTGCTTCACTTACCACAAATGTGGGCTTGCTGCCTGCAAAAAAAATGTCTAGAAAGGCCTCTCTCTTTCCTCTGGACACCAATTTCCTCATGTTGGAGAGAGATTTTGCATTTAAAGTTTGCATTAGTACTTTGGGAGAAGAACTGCACATAGAATTAACTTGATCTGGTAACATTTTTAAGATTTTAACTTGATGGATATCTAAAGTCATTGTTACTAATCCTCCTAGTTTCGAGCCACAAGTTCAGGGATTGGCTTTAGATCGGGAATTTGATTTTTTTTTCCCCTAATGTTCAGCTCCAGCTGCACATTTCTGACTCACGTTTAAAGGAATTCAAGAAATGCCAGTCAGAAACATGAAACAAGACCTTCATAAGTACATGGGCTTGCTGAGATGAGCACAGAAATGCCCCAAACTGGAATCTGCTTGTTGTCTTCCCACCACCATGTCATATGATGCATCTTCCATGCATCTGAAATAGCCACAGTGTTTCCCATTTTAAGCCTCGTAACACGCTCCAAAACACTGTTTGGGCATGCCACAGCTAGGTGACAATGCTGTCATAGTTTCAGTAAAACTTCACCTGTGTTTCTGGTATCTGGTGCTGTGGAAAAGCCACCAGCAAGGCTCATGATGAAAGCTTTGAGGCATAGCAGCGAGCTTTCAGCATCACAGGGGAGTTAGGATGAGGGAGGGAAAGGAGCAGTAGGAACTGGCCATGGAGGAGAGGGCATCAGCCAGCCAGACCTCATTTAAAGCTGGCAATGTTTGAAGTGCTTGAGATGTCCCAAAGCCTTCCAGTCACAAGGATGAGGGTGGGGGTGCTTGTAAGGGTGGAGCTTGGGAAAATTCTGTCTGCAGCAGCAAGAAGTTATCTTGAGATCACAGGATAAAGCGGCACCCAGCTCTCCCCTCTTATGCTCTACTGTAACAAAGCATATTGTAACCCTGTATTAGGAGTGAGTCATACCACGGGGACTTCCTTTTAGTGGCTCTTCTGTGAATTGTTTACTTTGCAAGGAGAGGATGTGTTACTTCCAAATTGTTTCTACTGCTTTGGCAGTTTGCCAGAGGGACGGGCAGCTAGGTTGTTGGCCTGTGACAGCAAATGACCACTGCAGCTGCATGGCCGTATCGAGAGGCAGATTCTCCATCCCCACTCTGTGTCTGAGCCTTTGTGTTGTTTGTCCAAAAGCAAATGTGTCGTCTGCATTGTATGTGAAGGCTGTGCCAGCAGGCACTGGGAGCTGAGATGCTAAGGGGCCTTCACACGGTTCAGTGTTGCATCTCCAAGGGAAAAAAAAAAAAAAGTCATTGGGTTCTTTCATCTCAAATGAGATGAAAGGTTGGATTTGCCAAATTTATGCAGGGAAGTCCATTCAATATATAATCCTATTTCAAAAGAACTGAAGTAGAAATGGGTTTCTGCTTCTCACCTTGCCAAAGCTCCGGGAACCCCAAGGGGGCCAAAGGACATGGGCAGGCAGAGTGCTCGCCCTGCTGGGCAGCCTGCTAATGCTGCTGTGCCCTTAGTGATATGGTTTAGTGGAGGACTTGTTAGTGTTAGGCCAGAGGTTGGAGTAGACAATCTTGGAGGTCTCTTCCAACCTAGATGATTCTGTGATCTTTGCAGCATTTGGAAGCTTTCTTTGTCCAATTCTGGCACATTCTGACTGTGTTACCAGATTTTCTTCAAAAGAGGAAAAAAGTATTGAGAAAATCCAGATGTGGTGCTTCTGGGGTTTATTTCCTGAGCATTCGTATCGTTCCTTTTACTGTCCCCAGTGAGGATGTTTGCTTAAGGCCTTGCCCTGAGTCCTATGATTAATTTTCATCTCTGCTTGCCTGGGCTTCCAGTGACCCTATGGAAATCGTATCATCTTGTTGCGCCTTTCTTACCTCTCCCTAAAGTGCTGATAATACTTTCACCCCTTCTAGTATATATTTTGCTTATCAGGCTAAAATCTGTGATGACGTGTGCTGTCTTTTCCTAGAAATGGGCATGAAATGCTCAGTACAGTGGAGCCCTGGAGTGAGGAGGTACCAGCACACACCCAAACCTGGATGGGGATGGGGATTGATTCTTCCCAAAGCATCTACAAGCGCAGGCCTGTAGCACCTCTCGTGATGGGCGCAGCTTGTGGTGCCCCTGGGAGGGGAAGAGGCTGGGAGGCACAATGCAAACCCTTCTCTAAATCTGGAAAAGAGAGAAGGAAACCAGAGTGCTGCTGCACAGCTGGGGCATGACTTGTCATCTGGGGCATGACTTGTCATCAGCAGCCTGGTGCCTATGAGTGTGTGGGCTGCACCGTTAAATCTCCACCCAGCTGAGAAACAAGAAGGGGAGACTTCCACGGGACCCTGTCTCTCTGAGATGATTTTTGGGAAATGTAACTGTAAAAACAGTTCTTACTCTGCAGGGATAGGAACAACGGAAACACTTCTCTATAGGCGCTCTTGGTGGACTGTTAGCAGCAGCTTTGAACTTGCCAAGCACTCGTATTTAGAGTTAAAACAGGGTTTTTGTGCTAGGCTGGGATTTTCCCTGCAAAAATTTAATCGGGACAGTTCAGAAGTATAGGTTAGGTTGTTCAAAGGAAAAGGTGTTTCAGGGCACCCTGCTTCCATCAGCATCCTCCCTTCAGGACCAAGGCCAGCTTGCTCTGCTGCAGTGTCCTAAGCTGCCTTATCTTATTGGACCGATTTGCAGAACTCTTGAGGGGCGGAAGTTACAACGAAAATTAATGAGGGTTTGCTTACGTAATAGACACTACTCTGGAAAATCAAGACTTTAAGTCCTTTGCCTCAAGCAACCCACAACAGAGGCTGTCCTTTACCTTTCTTCCATGCTTGGGCTCCCTGTTTGTGGAGCATCAACCACTCATTTTCCCAGTCAGAAAGTTAACCTTCTTGTTGAGGCCCACACACGCATACCACGCAATGAGAGCAGGGCCTTAACCACCTGCCCTTCCGGCCTGCAAGACAAGGAGCAAGCAAAAGGTCCTGTGGTTTCTTGGTGAATAAGCAGGGTTGTCCTTCCCTCTGACAGTGTGTAGTAGGATTTCATGGGAGAGAAGAAGGATTTAATACAATCATGTGGTTAAAGGCGGCGCCACGGAGCAGCTCAGGGGCTGCATGACAGCCACCTTGCCTACATTTGGAGAGTTTCTTATTCTGGTGGTTAAAATTATGAACACACAACTCGCTCGGTTTGGATATAGGAAAAGGTTCTTTACCGAGAGGGTGGTTGGGCACTTAGCATGGCAGAATTCAAGAAGCATTTGGACAGTGCTCTCAGATGCAGGATTTGGGTTTTGCTGGTTCTGTGCAGAGCCAGGAGTTGGACTTGGTGATCCCTGTGGGTCCCTTCCAGATTGGGATATTCTATGATTCTGTGAACTGACTTTTCAATAATTGATTCTTTAAAGAAAAGGTAATGACGACTGTGTTCCTATCAAGTCTAAATCAGGTTTTGACGCACAGTTAATAAGGAAATCTGTAGATTTTCCATTGTAGATTTTCCATTGTAGATTTTCCATATGTAGATTTCCATACTGTATAGCATCTGTACTGTGAACTCACCGGGTCTGCACATCTTGAGTTTCTCCTCTGCCCGCCCTTTCTGCAAGGCTGTTGCAGGCAGTGATGCTGGATTCAAACAGCTAAGAGCAGACCCTCTGTTCATAGCTCTTAAAATTTTGAGATCACTTGAGGTCGAAAACCCCATTGTGGTCTTCAGCTTTCTAGTGCTCCACTTTAACCCTCCGTCATCTTCTTACATTTCTGTCTTAGTTTCTGATAAATTATGGTGGATCCAAAAATCACAGCTTGAAAAAGTGTGCTTTGAGAAACTCAGTTACATGTCCAGTCTCTTTTGCTCAGCCACAGAGATTTCTTCTTTTCTGGATGAAATCCTATTTGTATGCGCATAGGTGAGAGGAGCCAGGGTCCTTTGGGGTGAGTGCTTCTGCTCTGCTGTGTGACACTCTCTACTCACTGCAAGGAGGGAGCACAACCTGCCTGCTGCCTCCTTTCCCCGTTGGTCGGGTGGATGGCTGTTCCTCCGAAGCACGCAGCCACCGAACGTGTATAGCGAGAGCATTACGACATGCGTCGCTCCGTATTCTACTAGGGTGCTCATGTTTTGGTAAACATTTCCCCAAACCAAGAACGCAACTTCTAACATGCTGTAAGAAAAGGGAAGTTTGTTTCCAGTTAAGCTGGGGCCTGGGGAAGTCGAATTGTGTTTGAATGGGATGGAGTAGCAAACAGCTCTGCCCTGCCCTGCCACCCTGCTTCGACAGCACACAGAAATGGTCTCACAGGGAGCTCCAGGCCCTTTCTGAGGGGCTGCACCACGGCTCAGTTCTTTCTCTTCTTGGATTGGGAGTAAAATGAACGAATGTGCTGCTTACTAGTTCTGCTTTTGCAATAAAGCCTCAAAAAGGGAGTAAATTGGCTCTAGCAAGGCAAGTCAAGCACATCTAGAGAGATTCACTTGGTTCAAGCAGCTACAGTGCTGGAGGTGCTTCCTACTGGCTCTCTTGTGCTCCTGTAGCAGGGGAGGGAGTTTCACAAGTGCTCACATGACTTAGAGAACATGGACCAGTGGCTTTCAGGGGGGCTTCTGCAAGAAAAATACTTGGGGAAAAACAATCAAAGTGCCAAGGTAGTTTTTGGTGACAGAGTCCATTTTCAAAAATGCCTCTGACACTTTGCTACCTGCATCCCACTGGCTTTGGGGAAGTTCAAGTCACAAACGTTCAAGGAGCACCAAAGGCAAGATTTGGCCTTCTGCAGCACTAAGACCTTTTCTGCCCAAAGGGTCTTGCAGCAGCACTTGTGTTGTTTTTTTAGGTTAGCAGCTCTGTACTAGCTGACCGTGTTGCTCCTAACCCAATTAAATTTTTTTATCATGCTGTAACAAAAAGTATGTGCCTTCCATCAACGATGGAGAGAGTAGCATACTGAAGTGTGGTGATGGTAGGTGGCTTAAGGATGTTTGTTAAACAGATGAACTGACTCATATCTTGTGATATTTTGTATTCAAGTATTTATTTTTTTTAAATCTGGATTATTCCATTTATAGAAGCACATTTTAGTTAGTTCTGAAGACACAGAACTCTGAACTTTGAGGGCCTTTGTGTCTCTGATTCTGCACGGGGCTATGCAGTGTACTAAGCTTCTGGGAAAGCAGAAACTCCCTGAGTCCTATAAAGAAAAAAAAAAGGCATTTTTTCCAGGCTGAAGGCATGTGACTAGCTACTTATGAAGTCAATCTCATGATACATTCATGGTCCTTTAAGTCATACTTCCCGTAGATAAGAAAGCACATTTAATTAAAAGGCATTCGTGCTAGAGAAGTACACTACTTTTTGGTAACCTGACATCTCAGTGAAAGAGATGTGGTGTCAAATGATAATTTCAGTCATCAGAGAAAAAAGTTTATAATGTAAATGACTTTTTGACACTGTACTGGTTTAATAATCCTGGGAATTTTCAGAGGGGCAGGATTTCCAGTTTGAGGCACTGGGCAGGGCAAGGAGATGTTTACATCGTTGAGGAATTTGATCACTTTGGTCCCTGGCAGGGTGGGCTGGAGAGGAAGGGTTGGGGTAGTGCTATTATTTTTGTGATGTTCATGACGCTGGCCCCACTGAACATGAGTAGCAATGTGTGAGGACCTCTGCATGCTCTTCTTCTCAAAGAAGGAAGAGAGAACAGAGATTTCCCCACTCATTTTGAAGCATAGGGGAAGGGCACAAGACTTAACAGTAACACACTGATGGGAGGGGGATGCTGAGACCATCCTGCAGCTCTGCTGTGAGCAACCTTCTGATGGGCATGTTGAAAACATCCCAAGGAACAAGGAGGCCTCCAGGCAGTTTCTTTCAGATGACATTTCTGCATCTGCCTTCTGTTTTTATCCTTGCCTGGGTGTCGGAGCCAGATTTTCTGGCTGGGGTATTGCAGGGTTTGTGATTTTGTTGGTTTGACTTTCAGTGAGGAGTCTTTCATCCCCAGTGGGGGTTTTTGGATTTGCTTTGTGTCTCACAAAATAACCGGGGGGGTGTGTCTTCACATGACAGCTTCTGCCAAATGTTGAAGCCGTATTGCTTGCCTCTGCCACCCATCACTTTGCCTGCCTTTGTGCCCCTACGTGCGCAGGCTGCCCTGGTACAGACCTCCCCTCCTCCCCGTTCCTTTGGGGCTGAGCTGCAGGCAGCTCCCCCGCGTGCAGGGCTCAGGACCCCATCCGATGCTGCCCTGGGGCTGTGCAGCTCAAAATACTCTTACTCCATGCTCATACCGCCAGCCGCTCGGAGCAGAAGGTTCAGTGAAAGTAGATGAAGGGTAGAGAAATGCGTCAGTCAGTTATCTTCTCGGTCCGTATCAAAGAAGCGAGATGTACTTGCGGTTTGTAAGATTTTTTTATTTTAAACTGAAGGAAATAAACCAAGCAAAGTAAGAACAAGAGTAACATTTTCATCAGTAACAGATTGCACGAAACAAAACATGAGACTGGAGAAATCTCTGTGAAAGGTTGGCGCTTGGTTCTTTAGAATTAAAATACACAGAATATAAAATTGTAAGAGTTACCAGCAGCACTAACTGCCCCAACCCACCCCAAGCACCCGAAGTGATTATTTATTTCCAGTCAGCTTCTCAGTTGCTTTGCTTTCCCGTGCAAATCCATCCATAAGGCTGGGATGTGCTCTGAGGCACGGCAGAGGAGTTCCACACACAAGGGTGGAGTTGGCAGGAAAGCAAAGCACCTAGCCCCCGGGAGAGCCTAGGCAAGGGACAGGAACTACACCATGGGGTGGCTGGACCACCACGTGGCCACAGCAGACTGGTTTTCCAGGAGCATTTTGCCCTTGCTAAGGCTTTGAGACCTTCCCATGATGTGCAGGTGATTTGGTGTTCATCCCAGCAAGCGCTGTAGGTGGTCAAGGCCTTGAAGCGAGCAGCGTCTCAGCTCCCCAAGCAGGTGAAGGCTGTGCTGCTCCCCTGCTGGCTCATGTTTCCCACCTCCCCACTGCAGCACTGGCCTGGTTGGGCATGTGTTGTACAGCGTGCCACAACTCTGCCTGCCTGGGGCTGTGTTTCCCTTAGGAAGTTCCCCTTAGAAAGCTCCAACGTGGTGTTTCCCTTGCCAGTAGCACAGAGAGGGCAAAGCTGCAGGTGGGGTGGAGAAGCTTTCCTTTCATCACAGACTGTCTCTGAACTGCCTCACCCACCCCCCACCCTATATGCACCATTTACGGGCGGGCTGTGCAGGAATCGTATAGAATACCTTAGTTTTACATCGAACCTTTCATTAGAAGGGACCCAAGGTACCAGTGTCTACCCAGCTCTGAAATGCAACCAGCTGCAAAGCAGAGCTCCTCCCCAGCTCGGAACAGATTGAATATAGTGACTTGTCTTTCCAGGACCTCAGGGGCAACCCTGCAGTGCATCAAAGACTCTTCATCCCAAAAGCATCTTTCTCTCATACTTTGTGGTGATCAGGTGCCATCCCTTATTACCAAAGTTTGCTATTCCGCCCCCTTTTTTTAGTGACTCTGTCACTGCGGGATACCAGCCTCTTAAGGCATGCGCTCGAGCAAACTGAATTTCATACAAAGAGAAACTGCACGCTCTTCATCCATGACGATAAGTGCCCTAAGGTTTCCTGGAGGGTGTAAGGGAGGAGCTGACCCAGAGTAGAACCCTGCTATATTTTATACAGGCCCCAATATGTGTCATTCCCCATCCTAATAGCTTCAGGACTGATATTTGCCTCGCAGTACAGCGTATCTCCCTTCTGCAGGTAGAAAGGCCTACCAAAATTTACCATGCCCTTTTCATCCCCCGCCTTTGGTCCAATGGCCTTGTTGAGACTGATGTTTGGCTCTTTGTACAGCTCCACCGTAAAAAGCTCTGTCACGTTCTTTTGGCGGCTGATCTGAGCGTAGATGAAGTAGTTGCCATTCTGCTTGATTATCAGGTGTTTGCGGTTCTGCTGCACCAAGTCATCGCAGTGCTTTAAGTTCCACTCCCAGATCATGGTAGCTTTGTTGGTGGATGTAGAATAGTTCAATACTGAGGAAAACACAGACAAAACAGGAATGGTGATTAACTGTGTTTAAAGACAGCCTTGTTCTCTACATGCACATTTTGTTACTGTCTCCTGTTGCCACATCTTGTTCCCCACTCCCTTTCTGACATTTTCTTTAGATGATGATGATTGTTCTTGTTACTACGGATCTTTTTCATCTTACTAACTCTGAAGTGCTAGGAACGGGTCTCAATCTGCTGAGAGAAGCTCTGAAGGACTCCTGGGGCCATGGGTGGCTTGCAAGGGCTCTCTGCCATTGCAGGCGAGCTGCTCAAAGCACCCTAGAGAAAGGGAACCTTTCTGAGGGCTGGGTCTGAGCTGGTCCCTGAGGAGAACTAATTCATGGGCAGAACTGCAGGATGATGAGGGTTACAGGAATCTGCTCACTGGCTGGAACACGCGGCCAGGTTTGACTGGGCATAGCACAAGGTGCATGTTTCTGCAGTACTTCATGCAGCAGGCTCTCGATGCAGGGTGGATCCAATAGCAGGTAACGGGGATACCCAGCCCCAGTGGCACCTGCAGCCACTGCCTCTGTCTGGGGAAGCCTTTCTGGTTAGATTAATGCCTGCCAAAGTGTTTCACCGATGTGATGAAATCTCCCTGAGGCTCTGTGCTGGTACACGGGCTGTTTCTGTAGAACTGCCCTTGCTTGAGCCTGAGGAACTGACTACCAACACCGGGTAGCAACACGTCTGACCCTGTGACACTGATTTTAAGGGCTGTTTTCAGAAGTGAGCTTGGCTGATTCTGGCTGAGACAGGGTTGCTGGCTGGCAGCCCTAGGTGCAGAGCTGAGGATATCTGTTTGCCATGGCCAGCATGTCCTATGGGCTCTGTACTTCTGTGGTCAGAATTTACACCTTTCTGTGGAGCAGGTGAGAGCAGGCATAGGGACTGCGAGACGATACTGAGAGACAGTTATCTTTGTCTCAGCAAAAGTCTGACAGAACCAGAAAGCAGCTCTGTTATCTCCATACTTACAAAATCCATGTGCCCAGCATGTCTCAGGTGGCTGTGGAAAGAAGCAAGGTTTGGTCAGTGTTTTCTGCTGAGACTTTTCCATCTGTCAGTGAGCAGCATTAGCATCTCAAGTGCACAGAAGCGGTCCCCAGAAAGGGAAATAACATTTTAATCTGTAATTACAGTCATTGCTGTCAAGTGCAAACAATGATTTGTTATGAAAAATACAGTTGTTCTCTGACAAAATTTTAAGTGTTTAAAAAAGATCAGCCTTCTTCATATCCACTTTGGTGGTATTTTAACAAAATAAAGAAGACAACCAGTGCCTGGAGGAGGTCTGCACGTGTCTCGAGTGCCAGGACTTTCATTTCATGCCTGGACTCAGCTCTCACAAATGGTATTGCTGCAGATATGGACTCAAAGCCATACGCGTGGGGAGGTTTACAGCGTTGTGCTAACTCACCCTCATAAAAACCATGAGTCATTCCTTATTGTGCATTGCAACTTGAAATCATTTATTCCAGAATTGATGCTTTGGCGGGCCAGCCTGTGCTGTAGCACAGATGCTGCTTTCCCACTGTGCTCGGGGAGCAGCGGAGGCGTGCTGACATCAAACTCCTTGCAAGGACTCCGCTGCCTCGGGGTGCCCCGAGGGCCTCGTTGCAAGGAGGAAGAGGGAAACACACAGCTGAAGCGATGCCATCGAGAGTGTACCTATGTGCAGGATGGGGAGGACAGCTGCTGACTTTTAAGCCTACCTCTCTTTAATCGCTACACCATGCTTAGCTAAGGGTGACAGGCACAGGGCTTTCTGGTCCCCTAGCCAGGGCGGCTTTCCAATGCCCTTCCAGCCCAGGCAAGGAGGTGGCTCTGTGGGACCATGCATGGCAAACTGACAGGAGTGAGAGATTTCAGTACATTCCTGTGACTCATGGCTCGGTGTTTGCTTACGGAGGTTATGCTCTTCCCAGAGAGCAGTTTTGGAATTTTTTTTGCTGTCTGGTCAGGAACCCAAAAGAGCAGACTTGAGGTCAAGTTACAGGCGTAGGCACCCAATTGCCTCTCGCATCTTGCAGGCTGCGAGCTCTGAAATGTTTACGCTCCCTGCTGAAACAGGACCTCCTCTACTCCTTAAGAGGTTGCTGTCCTGCGTGCTGGGGAGGGTATCAGTTCCTTGCAGGGAAAAGCTTTTGATCCTTGCTCCTGTCTCTCTCCAATGAAGGTAAACCGATGGGATTAAGGACAGTTCTTTCACTTGCTAAAGGAACTGTCTTTCTGCAAGATCATACAAAGCAGAGTGTGAGAGGGATGTGGGAAATGCTGTGTGTGTCTGGGTGCTCGGTGCCATCAGAAGGATGCAGTTGTGACTGCAGGTCATGAACCTGCTACTCACAGCTCTGAAATAGATAGGGAAGGCTGTAGAAGGGAGGCTAAAAGTACCCAAACATTTTTTTTTTCTTTTTTTTTTTTTTTTTAATTGTCTGCTAGATAGTGCTGCAAGGTGCAGAGCAGGTTTCTCTCTTATGGAAATTGAGCAGATTTCATATTTTATAAAAGCAATCAGTGCTTTGCAGAGTCAGTTCTCTGAAGGGTCCCTGGAGTCATTATATCCCAAGGTTAGATGATTCTCAAGACCATGAGAACAAGCCATCCTGCCTCCTAACAGAAGGGGACTTTTTCCTTGTCCATTTTCTCCCCGGGACTGGAATTGGAGGGAGCTACATCGATATTAAAAACAAGCCTTAGATCTTCCCAGAAACTACTTCAGTTTGGAAAGCAGCAAGTAAAAAGCTGACTTCAGCACACTAATGACCTGGCTCTCCCTTTTTTTTTTTTTTTTTTTTTTTTTTTTGTTACAGCACATGCAGATAGAGAAAAGGGAAAAACAAAACAAAACAAAAAATGAAATTAGCTAATGAAATCCAGAAGACAACATGACTCAGTAACTGATACTTAGGCAAGACTCTATAAGACTCTATTAGCATTTGGCAAAGTAGAGTGAAAAGGCTTTGTGCCTGGTGAAAGACCAGGACTCCTCAGCCTCTTGTCCTGACAGAGCATCATCAGTCCACATCATATTAGGAAAGCATACATCATTGATGCAGGAGAGGACATAAAAGAGAATGAAATAAAAACTTGGGTTTTTGAAGCTTATGGAAATAGAAGCAAAATGCTGAAGATGATTTCCCAAAGAACTGGGTCAAATGTTATCAGATACAACTTGGAAAGCAAAAGAGTTAGCAGTCTCCAAGAGAGAAAGACGTGGTTTACAGTAGTAGTTTACAGTAGTAAAGTAGTTTACAGTTAGTAGTAAGTAGTAGTTAGTAGTAAAGTAGTTTACAGTTAGATGATAGTATAAACACAGCAGTATTAACCATTAGGAGTATATGCGTGTTGTATAGTCCAGAGTCAGGAATTTATCCTTACCTGTTTATGAAGGAGCAAACAGGTGACTACTGAGAGCGCAATCAAACCAAATATTGAAGTATATAAAGCCACTTTGCAACACGGACATCTCCTTTGCTGTGGAATATTTCCATTCTCCAGCAAGTTTGGTGCTTCCATGATGCTTATCTTCGGACAGCCAGAGGCGAGGATGCAAACAGCACCAAGGTCAGAAAAGGCACTGACAGAATTCCTGATCTCATTACCAGGACGGAGCATGGAGACAGTTTTATGCTGGAGGTTTCCCCATGCTAATAAAGCTGAGAGGAGGAGCCTTGGTGTGTTTCATCACTAATCCGGGACTAAGAGGCAATGAGTGAGTGTTTCCTCATGAAACTGAGGCGCAGAGGACTTTCATTTGGCTCCCAGCCCAAAATGACCAAAATGAAACTCCGGTAATAAGCTGTAAGGGTTCCAAAATGCACATCGGACTTTTGTGCGAGTCAAGTTTACAAACTCTTCAGCAAGCATAAACTGAAGGGATGAGGTGCCAAGATGGTTGCATGCAATCTGCTCCCATCTCTGGAGGTACTGGTGCTTTGCGGGGCTGAGAAGCTGGCACCAGACTAAACCTGTTTCTCATTTTGACACCACAGATCTGAACAGCGATGACGGAAGGGCATTTCTGCAGTTCCCTGAGGACATGATTCATGCGGTAAAAGTGAAACTACACACACTTAAACACATGACTGCAAGCGAGCAGTACTGTGGAGCCACAAGTATGGTCTCGGTGGCAAGTGGAAACGCTTGCATGCAAACAACAGCTTTGACTTCCACACTAATGAATTGAGCAGAAGGGCAGAGTATGAAAATAGTCCACATTTTTCAAATTTCTTCCACATTGCAGTTTGAAATGAGCTGGCTGATTTTCAGAGTCTTCCTAAAATGATTGATGTAACTGTCAACATTGGAACTAGTTTATATTTTTACACTGTACATTGACTTTTCTTCCAATATGAATGTGTTCTTCACTGATGTTTATTTAAAAAATAACTTGGATACCCAAGGAGCTGTCACTTAGAGATCTGTGACAGCTGTGCTGCACTCACTAATTCTGCAATGGATGGAGTGCATAGAAAATGAACTTCATGCACTTCAGCATTCTGCTCTTCCCAGTCCTCATTCCAACCTGCAGAGGAGCCTCTGCTTGAGGAATGGGGAAGCTTGCTTGTGCCACATCCAGGCAGCCGCTGGGGCAGTGCCAGCTGTTGCCTCTCTTCAGGACATCTCCATCGCCAGGCCAAGCACCCCGGCTCTTCTGGATTGCAGCCCAACTTGGACCTTCTCGGAGGAAGGTTGCCAGGGAGCTACTCGGAGCAAAGCCCAATGTGGAAGGGCAGCAGTGGAGGCAGCAGCAAGATGCGTGCTTGCAGCTGGATGTTGCAGGGTCGTTTGCCATCAGGGCACACTTTGGGACAGCTTCAGGGCAAGGCGTGGGCATGCCTCTAAGGAAAACCCCAGAAAGCCTCAATGTGATTTTCCTGTGGCCCACCACCCCCAGACGGTACATATTTTCTGCCTGTCTTGGTAGTGACTCCGCATGGCTGACGTCAAGGAAATAGGGTACTTTCCACAAACTCCTAAAAAAGGCAATTAAGGACTTGGCGTGTATGGGGAGAACCATTAACCTCTACCCCGTGTGCATTTTTCCATTCCCAACCCTGCAGTGATACAAGGGAAGAGCAATGGCTCTCTTTGCACCAGCTCCCTTCTTCATATAAATGGTTCATTGAAGCCATGCCTGCCAGAGCCATGGAGGATCCAGCTACTCCTCTGGGAGCATGCAGAATCATGCAGTCACCCCGAAAGGCAGCAGCACTGGGATGACAAATACACGCCACCAGCGCTGCAGGGCTGGTTTAGGAACCCCATTTGGGCCCATAAACCACATTGACCCGTGACTCTGACCCTGCAGCAGCAGGCAATAAGCTCTCCACTCCTGGCTTTGACCAGATAAAAAGCCCTGAACAATCTTCATCTTAAAGCATGCAAATCAGACTTCCTGTGACATGCCATATACTATGTAGGCAGCGAGGGTCTAAAAAGGTGTACATTAAACACAACAAAACTAGAAAGTGGCCCAAGACAGGAAAAGAAGACCTACCAACAACAATTTGAGCAACTTTTTTTTTTTTTTAATCCTGTAAAATAACCCTACTTTTTGTTTTCATGTTTGTTTTTTTGCTTTGCTACCTGAGATAGAGCCCAGGGGCAGAAAATTGTCAGTCTTAGCACCCAGAATTTTCTGGTTACTTAGAGAAAAGGGTGTTAAAATGGAAAGGATCAGCTTCAAGAAGGGGCTGGAGCTGGGTCCAGACATCGAACAGGCATTTCACTCAGTGGAGCTGGAGTCCAGCTCGTGTTATATTTGCATGAATTACATACTGAGCATGCATACGGTGGCTTGTGTGTTCACAATTAAGTAGAAGTGCTGAAGGGGCTGTAAATCCATCCTGCCGTCACGCTCTCTGTAAATGCATTGCCTGCTGCGTGGCGGTGCTGCAGTTCCGTGCCGGGATCCGTGATGCTGCGGGGCCGGGGGAACCTGGGCAGGCACTGGCAAGCGAGGACATTTTGTTCTGCAGTTCCCTGCAGCCTCAGCCTGGCCTGGGTGTGGTGACAGGGCTGTTTAAATTAAGGTGTTCTATTTATTTTTGGAGACTATTTATGGCTGAGTCTCAACTGTGTTTCCTCTGTAGATCCCAGCGGTTTTTGTTTCGGCCAGTGTTTAGCCACATTGCCCCCAGTTAAGAAACAAACTCAGCCTAAAGCCAGCAGCGCGGAGGATATATTTCTTCCTTATTTCCCATCACTTCTCAAAAGTAGCCCTAGCTCTCGGAATAGGAATGCAATGGGTGTATTTATTGACAGGGTGCCCACCGTATGCTGGTCTGGTCCTTCCTTTTCTTCCCTTTCTCTGTCCTAACAGCTTGTTAGGATGGGATGGGAACAAGTTCACTGTACAAGCAGCCATGATTCATACAACGAAACAAGACGCGATTCCTGCAGGCCTTTCCTCCCTTGCACCCTTTCCCTGATTGCAGTGCTGCATCTGGAAATGCATGAAGCTCAACCCTAGCATTTAAATTGTTTTGAAATTTGTGGGTGCAGGAATTTGACTCTTTGTAAGCTTTTTAATACAAACTATCTGTAAAGGTGATTAAAGCGCAATTAGTCAGCTTTAGATTAATTAATTTCTAAACAGGAATTTCACAGCTGCTCTGCAGTCCTAACCTCACTTCCTCTGCCTAAGCACAGGCCCCGGGGCCGTGGTAATTTCTCGGGCCAGGTGCAGAGCAGGGCTTTCAGACTTACCGCCCTGTGTTTAGACATGAGCTTTCCGTAAGCCAGCTCGACACCAGATGACGATCACGGTTTGAGTGTTTGTCCAAGCTCCTCTCACTCAAACGCTGGGCTGTGCTTTCCAGCCCAGTCCTGGGGAGATGCTTTCTAAAGCCTCAGCAGTTACAAACCGTGTAGTTTCTATCACCACGCGTGTCACCACCCAGTGTACCTATGCAGTTTGCTTAGCCCCAGGGTAAGTTTTCTGAGTCTTGACTGACTTGTTTTCAGTGGCAGGCTAAGTTGCCCCATCTTTACCATCTGGTGCAGCCTCTCTTTATGGGTGCTTGCGGGAAGGCTGGCACGTTTCCAGATGCCACGTCTTTCCAAGGATGTGAGAGAACCTTTCACCAGGCTGCGGGAGGCTGCGCGCCCCAGAAGCTCAATGGGAAGCTTCGGACCCAAGCCGCGTGTTCACAGCTGCTTGGAAATCCAGCCCAGCTGGCTGCGAGCAGATGCTCCGATAGGGGGGCTGGGGCTGACAAGCTGACAAGCAGCACTTTTTGCTCCAGGGGTGGCCAAATGCCTGGGCTGGTTTTACGAGCACAGAGACAGTTAATAGAAAAGCCTCGAGCATGTTGTACTACAGGCTTTCTCAAGACCCAGTTCTTTGCCAAGACAAGTTCTCAACTGAGCAAACTCTCCCTCCCTAGATACTCCCAGTTGTCTCCCTGTGTCACAGCCACCTCCCAGGTGAGTGGGCCAGTCCTCTGGTTTTGCTTCACACTTTCAGCAAAGCAGTGGTGCGCCTGATGCTCACTGTGCTGAGCCCGCCAAGGATGATGATGACAGCATGGGGACTCCTCCAGGGCCTGGGAGGAGCCCCAACACAACTGGAGGCTGTGCCAAATTTGTGATGTTCTTACCTATTTTCTCTCTGTTAAATTTTTGTCTTGGGTGCTGTCTGCCTTCAGTTTCTATCCACTACATTTCACTTGGCCACTGGCTGCAAGGCTGGCGAGAGGTACAATTGATTGTTGACAGCAGCAGTAACTGATTGCAACGGTGAGTGAAGCAATGGCTGTATAATTAATGGAGTCTTAGATGGAAAAATGTCCTTTGTATGGTTGGTGCTGTGACTGGAGCTGTAATCCAGCTAAGCCAGCAGCTCCTGGAGGAAAGCTGAAGACACCCCAGTACCATCAGGTAACTGGGAGCATGCCCTTCTCCCAGCAGACCCGTTGGAACAAGAGGGCTGGTAAAAGGGGCCGAGTCCAATTACCACCTTACACCCCCAGTAGCCTCTCATAACTCTGAGGAATGGATGTTGTGTCTTTGGAAATGCATCAGGACATTTTCATTGCACAACAGAGGCTTCTGGTTCTGGTTTAAAAAAAAGCTGTGACTCCGTGTTCCCATCCAGAGCCTTTGGGCCGAGACCAAAGAGTGTTTCTTCTCATGCACAGTACCGGCACTGCTCTCACATCTTCCCACGGAGCTGCAGCGGGTCTGAGGCTGCAGGCATGTCCCCTCCAGCAGCAGGGCTGGCTGGGCTTTGGCCAGCTCCCCAGCCACTGGCCTCACCGCCTGCCAGTGCCACATGGTGTAGCGTGTGCCTGTGTGCCCCAGCCAGAGCCTGGGCTATTCCTCAGTCCTTCTACACAAGGACTAGAGCAGAGCCTTACACTTAGGTCTTCCAGTGGTTGATCTCATGACTAACCACTAGGCCACTTTTCACTGGTGCAAAATAAATATCTGCTCTTCTCCTTTCCTCCACAGTTGTTGCTGAGGAGTAGGAATCCTCAGCCAAACCCAGCTTCCTTCCTCTCCAGAGGGCTCCCTTCTGTACTCCCTCCTTCCGCCTGCAGACAGTTGAATGTATCACAAAATATGCGATGTGCGCAGTGTACCCAGATGGTGGAAAAGGGAGAGGGGAGAGAATTGTGGGTGGCCTTAGACAAACTGCTTTTATCTGCAGCTGGGAAGAAGCTGTTGCAGTCTCCCAGCTTCAAGCATTTCGCCTATCCCCTGTTTTCACTCTCCACGTTATTTTTCTTTGCTGATGCCAGGAACGAGCGCGAGGCAGGGCTGCACTTCTGGGCTGACCCCTCTGCTCCTACCCCAGACATTCTCTCATAGCCTCCTTCACTTTCCATCTCCACAGTGTCACCTCAGAGTTAATGCTCACTTCCTCTTTGTCTTCCTTAATCAGCAGCCATGTAGGATGGTGTTGTCATATGTAAACACCACAAGTGACGCATTCCTCTACCCTCTTCTTCCTTTCCATGTGCCATCTTTCCTCTGCTTTCTCTTACAAATGTTTTTCCGTTTTGTGTTTTCCATCTGTGAGTATTTTAGCATTGCAAAAGCCAGATCTGCCACCGGGGCAACCACTGGTGGACATCGGTGGTGTCCCTTGATGCAGCTGACAGGGCAACCTCAATAAACTCGGATGAGGCATAGGCAGCCCCTTTCCATGGCATTTCCCAGCAGGGCTTTCACCATGTCCACGAGGTGAAAAAGTCCATGGTCTCTGTTATGTGTGCAGCCAGATCTGTGTGCCAGCTTCAGGAACTTCTGGACTCGTGGTGGAGTATGAATTGCTTTAGAAAGAATCTTGCTGTACACAGGGCCGTGGTCAGCTGGATTCCTGTGCTCCTTGGGCTTACTCATATGGTTCTTGGTTTCTGCATAGTTGCTTTTGAATGTTGTGGTTGACAACTTAGAAGCTTATCTGAGAATCAGACCTGCTCTTGATATCTTTGACAAATTTTAAAGAGTACGGTACGACTAATCTGAGGAACACTACAAATCTTAGCCGTGGTGTGCCTTTTCTAGGATCTTTTCTTCCCCTGTAAGTTCAGCTCAAACCCATGATTTTCAGGAATCCGATGCTGTTGTGCATTGTGTGCTGTGGCAGACTGGAAACCCTTCAGCTAGGAGAATCTTCTCATTAGCATCTGGTCTGCAAAGCCTTCCTCCAGACTGGCAGCCTTTTGCTGTCACCTTTCCTCACCTCATCAGCTTGGTCTGATGCTTCCTGCTGTGCTCCCTGCCGAGCGCAGCAGTGGCAGTGGCTGTGCAGGAGTGACGTGAGAGCTTTCGGAGGCACTTGGCAGGGACTCACAGCTCTCAGTGAGAGAAGCGTGCTAACTGGGAGCTGGGCAGTATCCACAAATAGCCTCTGGCAGCAAGATCAAAGATGTGCTTTAGGAAGAGGAGGAGAGAGTTGGGCCTGTAACTGACAAATTTCCATTAAAATGAAAAATGGAAAAGTGGTGGCCCCATTTTATGCTCGCTCTGTTCTTCTTTCCTGTAAAGAAGTATGTGTCAAACACGATCTGTTGGTGGAGTTATATTTAGCCACTTTCTTTTCCTTGTTCTCTAGTTAGCTCTTTTCTTTCCTTCAGGGGCAATGCCTGTAAACTTCAAGTGGAAAAGTGGCCAAGTTGCAAGCTGTCAGCAGCTGTAAGAGGCAGGCTTCTCACCAGAGAAAGCAGCACCAAGACAGTGGCAGCACTGTGTGGTTTGGATGCTGTTACACTGCAACAAGGCTCATCTGTCTTAAAGGACCTGATGAAAGAGAGTAAGGCTCAGAGAAACCACAGAGCAGTATTAATTATCTCTTAACGTGTCTCAGGGTGTGCCGGTGGTTAGAAGTGGGCTGGGGCTGGCATTCCAAGCGCAGCGATGCACCGCACAGGGAGCCCTGCTTCAGGCCCTTGGATGTGCTTGCCCAGAGCTGGGAGTGTCTGGGCCATCGGCGCTGATTGAGGAGGTTTGGGGGAGGTCATAGTTTGGGTTTCCTGCTGCAACACTCCCTCAGCCCGAGTCCTTCAGTCAAAGCAAAACACACACAGGACTGCTGGCAGGGAGATACTTCTGCATCTGGAAACCTGCAGTGAAGCGGTGATTTGCCTAGTCCAAAAAGCTATAAAAGAGCCCTCCTCGATTTCTTGGCCACAGCCACCTGGCTGGGAACAGGCAGCACATCTTCAGCCCGCTCTGCATCCTCTGGCTGTAGGAGAGCTGCAGTGTGGGAGCACCAGTGTTAGCAGGAACAGCGTGAAAGGGACAGGGTGGAGAAGTTCTGATTGTGGCACTTGCTCTTCTAAAGAGCCCGAAGAGGGAAGTGGCTGGGCTTTCGTTTGCATTCTCCTCACACAGTGAATACCAGGGGCCTTGGTTTAACTAGAATATCATTGTGCTTCTGCACTGTCCTTGGAAAGTCTCTTTGACTCAATTCTTTCGCAGACAGGTGGGTGAGTTAGTTTTGAAAGTTTCTGGTGCTGGTTCACTCCTTCAGCAAGACCCCTGAGGAGATTCTCTGCCCCCCTCCTCATCCCATGCAGGAGCAGGGGTACTTGCACGGCACAGGAAAGGTGTTCAGATCACTGTTCCTAAAGACCCCAAAGAGGCCCTCTCTTCCAGGGCTGCAGATGTCATTAAAAATGAGGAGTTTCTCCTCGGTCTCCCATGGGCTCACAGATTAAGCAGATAATCTCTTTCATGTGGGCACAGAGAACAGGTCAGTTCTTTCTCTCGGCATCAGACATTTACAGACAAGCAATCTGTCCAGAGGACACCAGGACTCCTAGGAGATGTTTTCTACACCCCCAAATACCCCGGTTTTCCTGGAGATTTTGTGTGACTGATTCATGCCCTTCCTGGAAAGACAACATTTGGGATTAGATAAACGTTGCAAGTGTAGCTCCTGGAGCAGAGCAGAACAGGCAGGTAAACACAGGTCTTCAAGCCTCAGTTCAGTTCTCATGGACAACAAGATGCCTGCCTTTTCCAGTAAGTCTCATCTCCAGCCCGGTCCCAGCACACCGTACCTCCCAGGTGCTCTTCTGCCAGACTGTTCCTCGTTGTATTTCTATAGCAGATCGTTCCTGCTTAGGCAAAGGATAAACATGTCTGCTCTCCTTTCTGAATGGCAACTCATTATTTTAAATCTTCCCTCCAGACTGTTTGAACACTACCCCTGCCCTTCAGTAACACTCCTGCTTTCATGTCCAGGCTTGAGAGCCTGTGTTTGCTCTTCTATACCTGCCCCTCGCATAGCACAGTGATGTGAATCAAGCATGGGGTCTCACCGTACAAAAGGGTTCATCTTGGCCCCAGTGGGCATTTAACCTAGGTTGCATCAGCTCAGTCCATATCCACTGCTGGAGCTGCTGGGGTTTCTGTTAGCAGAGTGGTCAGGGCATTAATTTGGATGGGTTTATTTCAGTTACAGCCACCCCATTTCTTTTGGCTTCTCTCTTTAACATGCTGTGTGACAGCAGAACTTGGCTCTTCTGTGCAAAATTGAGACACTCCTTGCGTGGGCCGAGCATGGAGCAATGGACCTTCTAGCAATGTGGGAGGTTGTGTAGAGAAGGCTAGGACATGGTTCTCGTGTGAAATCACAGAGCACTTGGGCATGCTGCAGGGTGTGTGCAGTCATTCCCAGGGACAGCGCTTCACCCTGAGCATACAGCAGCAAGGAGCCAAGGGAGAGGAGCAAGGGAAAAAGAGCAGTTGTTATCTCATTCGGCTCTTTCACTTTCCTTCCAAACTGCTTAAAGAAAGTGAAGTGCTGTTTGTTTACTCATCCATCCTACTCCTTCTTTGGCAGAGATCCCAGCTCGCTGAAATGTGAAAGAAGAAATCCTACTGAGAGCAGTGACACACTGGTGTGATTCTTCCCAGCCCAGGGCTGGGAGGCTTACATCACCCGCCCCCAGCCACTGAAATCCTCCTCCTCCTAATCCTTCAGAAAGCCTTACAAAGCAGCACCACGTGTTGCATCAGCATCTGGCAGCCTGCCTCCCTCTGTTTCTGCCCTCAGCAGTGAAATGAAACTATGGCCCCGCTGCTGCAGGTTGCCCAGCTCGGAGCCACGTGCCCACTCTGGGACAGCCAGCCGAGAGACCTGGCTCTGAAAACCTCATTGCTCGGTGGTGGAAGTGTGCTACACGGCTCCAGCCCCTTGGGGCGAGTGGCCTGGTGGGCGATGCAGTTCCTGCCTTCCTCCGTAGCTCCCCGTGGGCAGAGCCGAGCTGCTCGGTGACATCCTGAGCCCTGCGCTATCTGACCTGCCCTTGCTCCCCACTGCCATTGCACAAGGATGCCTGTGCTGATTGTATTCTCATAGCTTAGCGCGTGGATGTTGTTTGAAAGTTCCCCCCTGCTGACTTCCTCCACATTGCATCATCAGGCACTGATTTGATTTCTTCTGTGCGTTTGAAGCGAACAGCCGCTTTACCAGCAAAGTCAGCATCGGGAAACGCTGGAGCCAGGGCTGTGCGAGCTGCCTGAACGCCCTCCCGTACCCTGCCTTGCGCAAACCCCAGGGTCACATGCGTGTTGCAAGAGGGGATTTCCTCCTCTAGTGCTGCTGCAGAGGCGGCAGGCATTGGTGCACTGTGTGGCCCAGGGCAGCATCGTGGTCTGGGTGCTCTGGCCACCTTTGACCAGATCTTTTCCCAAAGTATTTACCTTTCCGTTCAGCCTTGTGTAACGGTGGACAAGCCGTGTAGGCTCCAAGGTCCTTACAGTCCTGCCCTACTTGCCAGAGCTGTGGTGCTTCTTTGGGTTGAACGGTTTGTGAGGGATTTCTGCCGTGTGAATCTGCTGGTTTCTGAGCCTATCCACCCGGCCGTGACAATTCTCCTGGTTATTTACCTAGTGTATGGAGAACAAAAACGCAGAGTCCTTGTTTTCCACTTAAACCTGACATCTGTCCATTTAATGGGATGCTCACCACCCCAAGCTAGTTTTGTATGGAGCAGCGAGCCTGGCTCCCAGCTTGCCCTCCCACCCCTTACAGCTCTGTGGGTCCATGCAGAGTCCCACAGCTGCATGGCTCTCTGCCCATCCCAGGGCCGGGCAGCTCAGGGTACCCCCTCTGAGCATCTGTGATCCATGGCCAGAAGCAGGAACGTGGTGGGGACAGCAGGCGTGCAGGCCCCGGCGGTGGAGTACCCATGGCGAAGTTGAATACTGTGGCTGAGAGACAAATCTTCGGAGGAAGGAGTTGCCAAACCCCTACGCTACTACAGAGGGATATCCCAGAGCAATGTCTTTCGGAGTTCACAGCGTCGCGCCACTTAGAAAAGCAAAAAGAATCTCCCCTGCAGCTTGTGGACAGCAAGCCAGATTGTAAATGCCTGTCACAGCAGCGGCCACGCTGTGCTGCAGCCCAGGAGACCACAGGCTTGTGTGAGCACGTGCCGAGTGCCTGTCCCTGCTCCCGGGGAACAGGGCACACTCGTGCACGGCCAGCTGCTGAGCCACCATGCCCTGCCCTTGCAGCCAGTGGGGCAGCCTCTGCTGCCCGGAGCTGTTTTTCTTTGGCAGGTCATGAACCTGCTGCGCTGCTAGAAACCCTGTGGCTCCGTGTCAAGGCTCCTCTGCAGGAGTCTCCTTCCTGTGTTTACTCAGCAAATGGTTTCTGGGCTCTGTCCAGGGGAAGGGTGGAAAAGCCACAAAGGAAAGCGGACTGGGGAACAGCATCCCACACCCAAGGCAATTCCCTGTCCTTTTGTGCTGGGGCTGCTGGACTTGCCAAGAAGGCAGGGACGCAATGGCCAGGCATGGTCCTGGGGCTCAGCCAAGGGCTGCTTCTGCCCCATCAACGCAACTGAGCTGGGTGGCTGCCTACCATCTCCGCTCAATTGCTTTTTGTCTTCTTTTTGTCTTCCGAGAGCCGAGCTTCTATTCCTGGCTCCCGCACGTGTTTGGAAAACATGGCTTGTCCTCGCTCCAGACCGGCGGTAATGGAAAAACGCAGCCCTCCAACTGCTTTCCATGTTAGCACTGCGGAGCTCCCCAGGTTTGCATTTCCTCATGCAGAGTTCCCGACTCCCAGGAGATGGCCTGGACAAGCATCAGAGCTTGTTTGAAAAAGCAGCAGGGTTTTCCCTGGGACTGTGTAAATGTCTGGTTTAGTAATTCACTGAAAATTTGGAAAAACATCTTCCCTCGCTCCTCTTTCCAGATGGAAGTAGTCAGTTTTACCAAGGTGTTTTGGTCATCCCCCTATGAAGTGTTTTGTTTTGCTCTTATTTGTTTCGTTTTCATTTGTTTGATTTGAAATAACTGCTGTGTGTTTTGAAATGAAGCCTTATTTTGAAATGAAACTTGTAAACAGTTAATTTTGAAAAGAATTAGCAAAAACTCACTGCCTGTGCGGATGTGCCTGCTCAAATCCGAGTCCCAGTTATGTTAACATGACTCAGTCCAGTCCCTCAACTGATTTGATTAAATGTCTGTATTGCATTCGGAGGAAAGAAGTTATTTTCAGCAGAATTTGAAGTTGTTTTTAGCAGAACAAGGGGTTGGTTTTAGCAGAAATTAAGAGATTTTCATCCAAATCTAGTGTGATAACTCATGTAAAGAACAGTTGTAAACCTTTTCCTCAAATCTAACCCATGAGTCGGCTCTTCAGAGCTCCAGTCCTAAGCTCTCCTCACTCATACCTCTTGACTTAGGGCCGTGGCAGCATCCCCAGTTGCAAAAGAAAGACTTCAACATGGCTTTCTTGACACTTGAGAGGCATCATCAAGAACCTCCACTTTCGGTATGCTTGAAATCATGTTCACAGCTACGCTGTGGTGACTGAGCAGCCCTCATCTTCCTGTGGCCACCTGAAGGCTGGCCGTGGTGGTGGCAGCATGGATGGGGTGTAGAGACCGCGTGTTGGGAGTGCTGAGCTGGTGGAGTCAAACGCTGGATTCAGTCACCCCTTTGCCCTGTGACAGTAGTCACAGCAGCCCCTGCTTGGCTTCTGCATGTCCCTACCACACTGCAGGCACGAGTGAGGTCACTTGTGGGTAGAGTGCTAGGAAAACAAGGGCAGTTTTCCCTAAGCACAGCACGAGGGAATCCAGTCAGTGGTCAAGCGCAGCTTATCTGATGTTTCGTACCCCATCGGCGAGTGGTGGGTGGAAAAGATGGTCCTGTCTGTTTGCTTACATTCCCTCTCTATTTACTTCTGGAACGTAAAAGTTGATTGAGACTCAAGAAAAAGAAAACAAAACTTCAGCCAGTATTGCAGCCACAGTGGCGTTTCCTGCCCAGCCCAGAAACCAATGTTCTGGCATTACTAGTTGGCACCTGTTGCTCCCCTGTTTAATGATTAACCTCCTCCAGAAGCCTCTCCCCTCAACCTTCCCTCGCAAAAGAACTGCCACCTCTCTTCCAGCTCCTCCTGGCTAAGGGAGATGTCATCGCTGAGCTCGCTGAAGCGTGCAGGTTGCTGACAGATGCCAGCTGCCCACCCAGCACCTGGCAGGATGATCTCACGCGGCACGCTGCCCTTTGAAGGCGAGGGCAAAGAGAGGAGGAGGAGGCAGGGAAGGTGCAGCCGGAAAGGAGGCGTATTTAGTTTGCAAACATTCTGGCTTCAGGGCATCCCGGGGAAACGCTGTGAGAAAAACTTGTGATAACAGGATAGCTTTGCAGGATTGCGACCTGCCCCCTTGCTCCTACACAGAGCTAGCATCCCTGCAGGGCTTGTTTTGCTTATCGAGGTCCAGATGTTTCCTTCATACATACAAGCTGGCGTTTACACCACCTGCCACCACATCAGATAGCATCCAGTCCTCAAAACCACAGGGACATCCCATGCCTCTTTTTCCCCCCAGCTGCCAAGCTCGTTGGGATATATGGTAGTTGGGAACTTCTCTGTTCAGCCCGCAGCTCCCTGGGCAGCTATTTTTGGCATCCTGGCATGACTCAGTGTGCCTGTTCTCAGAATATCCCTGTTTCTTTCCTCCCTGCTCAAGTTCTCTTGCAGTGGATGGAGGCGGGAAATCACACGATCCTCCATCTCCAGGGAAGCTTGAAAAATCAGCCAAAGAGCAGAATTCAGCTAGTGATGGTGGTGTCCCACGTTTGCATGGTGGAAGACAAGTGGCAGGTGTCATGCAGCCCGAGAGGGAGGTTGCACCCTGAACGAGGCCTCTGTCACTGTATGACAGCTAGCTGCAACCTTTCTGTTGAGTTTGTGTCACCACACAAAGGTGATGGGGCAGCGTGAAGAATAAGCCAGAGGGAACCCAGCTGCAGCTGAATGGCTGTCACGGGTGAGATGTCCTTCATGGATTTTGCTTTAGGCCCTTTATTGGACCACTGAAATCAGATCCAGGAACAGACAGCAAATCTCCAGTCCTCAACTTTCCTTACTCGTACGCTTCTTGGCTGAGGAACACAGTGGCATCCCCAGTTGCAACAGGAAGGCTTCAGCATGTCTTCGCTGAAGAGCTGATGTCTTCTTCCCGGTGTCCTTCAGCCTTCTAGGCAAGGAGGTGTCGGAGCAAGGCAGCCTGGATTGCCCTCTGCAGGGCTTCATGGGCACCTCGGCAGGGCTTCATGGGCTCCATCGCTTGCAGACAGGGAGCAAGGTTGCCCTCTTGGGGCCAGGAGCCTAGCTTTTGGGACAGGGAACATCCAAGGTGGCACCAAGAGGAGCCCAGGCCCCGTGGTCACCAGCTCTACAGTAGAGCCCCAGTACAGCCTGCTGTGGTGGACGGTTGCAACCACCAGCTGACACTTCAGAGGAAGCAAATCCGATTGTCCCTGCCCTGCAAGGCAGTGGGATGCACGGGAAGTCACTCTTTCAGGCAGAATCGTGTTTTATGGGAAGAGCTGCGGTCAAAACACTCAGCAGGAGGGAACATTCCCAGCTGAGGCTGTGTTGCTTTAGCAATGGCTGGGGGTGGCCTGGTGGTTGGAGAGGAAAAAGCTGGCCTAAAACACAGCCAGTGCCCTAGGGAGCATTATGTGTGCTGCTCAGGGGCAGAGCTGCTTTAAAAGCAGGCTTTAAAGCTCTAAGCGCCTGTCTCAAGCACTGCTCTGCCATTTAATTAATCAGTGCTGGGGACCCAAAGGCATCCACAGGCGTGGGCAAGGGCTTCAGGCAGTGTAATTATTAAATGTTTATTAAGTGGCTGTCGTTGCGCCAGCTGCTGCTGGAGCTGGACTGCTGCTGGAGGCCTGCTTTACCAGGCAATACTGCACGCCGGCTGCATGTCTTAGCTCTTGCTGAATGTGTCTGTTGGCTGGCCCCAACCAGAGCAGGAGCCATGGGACTGGCCTCGAACAGCGTCAGTGTCTCCTGCAACCCCCCAGCGGCCGCTCTGGTATTTCAAGCTGTGGAAAACCATCACAGCGATTCGGCATTTCAAACAAAACTGGGAGACTGGCGCCGAGGTTCGGTGTTGCATCCCACTGCTGAATCCAAACGCCTTGCTGTCGCTGAATGCTGGTATTGCTGGAGCTGGGAGCAGTAGGTGATGTGCCCGGCAGATGTGTGTATGTGAGGATGGAGCCGAGCGTGCAAGCATTGCAAAACAGACTTGGAAATAAACAAGCTGGGGCTAAAATCCATAGCTACAACAAATCCTCAGTACCAGAAGTGCTCAGATACTGGTGCACAATATCTGTAACCACAGTCCCTGCTTAATCTGTTTTAGTTAGCTGTTGTAACTTCCTGGGTCTGGTAAAAAACGACTCTACTGCAAGAACGGCATGGAATATGCATGCAGCTGGAGTATTTTAGCATACTCATCGATGTGTATCTGAAGGATTTTAACATACTCATGGTGTTGATAATCATGAGGAGGAGGAAGAGGATGTTTCAGCCCCCAGGGTGTGACCAATGCTCTCAGTCTGGGACCAGGGGGCATGGAACAGGGCAAAGAAGAAAATCTCATTGCTGACTCTCCCTGCAGCAGCCCCAGTGACCAGACAGTCCTGGTCTTCCCAGGGGAGAGCTGGCATAGGCAAAGCCACTCGTTCACAGTTACACTACAGTTATAAATGCCAAAAATATTTGCATCGGAGTGGAATTATTAAACAGCCTTAGGACCAACAAAAAGGTATGCATGGAGTGAGATACCTGATAAGCATCAGTGCTGAGGTAGCACGTTAATCCATGTGCTTCTGCACATGACCCGTGGCAGATTATTATCTGGGCAACTTTCATTACTTAAGAGAGAGCTGTGCTCTTTCCTTATGACTGCGCTATATCCTCTGAGTAATCTACCATTTTAAGGTGTTTTTCAACCAAATTGATTCTTATTTAAAATGATGTGATTCTACAACTTCTTGATATGATTTGTAGTAATCTGTCTTACAGTCACTCCCAACACTGTATAAATCGGCAGTTTTTCTCTTTGCCTCAGGGTGCTGATAAGCCAAGATACCGCCCAGCCTGCAGGAGCTGGGCACTGACGGGGACTGACTGTCCATCTGTCCATCCCCACAGCCTCCCAGCGCAGAGCTCCTGAGATGCCTGCAGCCCCTGGCATTGGCAAGCTCTTCTCTCCACTCTCCTTCCACCTTTATTCATGGATTTCCCAAGCTGGTGAGCTGCCTGCTCCTTTCTGCCGCACGCTCACCACTTGAACAACCAGTATCTGTCAAAGCACTGATCTGCTAATTGCAATAGTCGCTGGGCTTATCGTGTCTGGTCTGTCTCTGTGGCTTCCCTGGGTTTCGAAACACGCTACCCGAGAGAGTTTGTGTGCAGTGAGCAGTGCTGGCCGGCAGCACGCAGGCTGCTTCCAGCCACAGAGGGGAACTCTCATTTGCAGGTCAAGAGTTTTCACCCTGATGCATGCGGGGGAATGGTGCATCTCTCCGTAAAGCCATCTTTGTCGATCTGCTTGAAAAGCCCTTCAGACCTCCTGCTGCTGGGCTCCCTGTGCCTGTTTAGCTGCTAGCATGATACCTCCCTTGAGATGCTTGTGAAAGGCTTTAGCAGCAAGCAGCTCTCCTGCCACTGGTCTCTGTATGTAGGGTTTGCCTACTTGTGTATCTGACTGTGGCCACAGTGCCAGTTTTTGGTGCCTTTCTCTGCCCTTTTGATTGGCTGTGCTTACAATATGAAGCATTGTAGGGGGAGCACAGATGCTAATTACCCAGGAGAGGTTGTTCCCACTAAGCTCAGGCTTTAGTGACCCGCTAATCTTCCCCTCTCACTCTGATACAGATTTCTTCACACGTCAGTGTTGCACTGAAATCTCAGAGCACGACTTTCTTCTGGAGAGTGACCTCATCACTGCTCAGCTCAGCCCAGCCCTCCCACGGCCTCATCCCTGCTTGTGACCCCAGCGTGGCGGGTCCAAACTGCCTGCAGATAGCTGGGTGAGTGAGTGGTGGGAGGGTTATCTCCTCCATCTGCTTCTGGCTGTTATTCTCACCAAGCCAGGCTGTGTGTGAGTGTACCCACAACAGCAGCAGTCCTGGCTGCTGCCTGGCACGAGGCAGCTGAAGGCTCTGGCTGTGTCGGTGACAGTGCAGTCGGCACAGTGGCAGGATGCGACACATGGGCCATGAGGCCCTGGTGTGGGATGGAGGCAGCTGCCCTGCCTCTGGAAAAGAGGAATCGAGCATCACTCCAGGAGGTGGCTTGAGTTATTGCAGCCAACTGGGATGCAGTGAGGTCTTGCTGTTGCACACAGAAAAAAATCTTTTCTTGTAAAGGGTGGGTGCTGCTGGAGACGAAGTATGACTGGTCTGGAGGCTTTTCATACCTGATAAGAAGCCACAAAAATTAGTCCTTCACATCATCAAGAGTGGGACGCGTGAAACATCGGGAGAAGTTTCTTGTCGGTAGGTGTGTTAACATACTCTGGCTCTTATGGGAAATGATAGAGGGAGAAGCAGATGAACCAGTGTTTCAAACTACTGCACAACAACCCCAAATAATGTCTGAAACCAAATCTGCTTGTCTCCATTGGATATATGTGTCCTGATAATTTGCTGTGCTGGTGATAGCAATCCAAAGAAGTAGACATTGACAGTAACAGAAACACCACAAATAATAATGACTAAAAAAAAAAAAGACAAAGGACAGCAAATCCTTTGACTTCCATGAGATAGGCCAATGATGTCTTGCCTCAGAGACCTATTTGGTGCTGAAATTGTGAGGTCGATGTATACTTTATGACTCAGATCCTATGCAGGGTTAAATGTTTATCTTTGGAGGTACGTTCAATACCAATTTTTCTTCATAAATAACAGGTCTCTGGGTTTCCAGTGAATATGTATGAATTTTGGCTTACAGCCAGTAATGAAAGCAATTATTTGGAAAGTACAGTTGTGCCCACATCAAGTTTTGTCTTGCCCCAACCCCCGTCCTATTTTCTCTCTGAAGGCACACTGATGAAGCACCTTGGCCAGTGGCCCGGCTCCGCACCCGGGTGCCTTGGCTGGCTATCAAAGAGCTGCATTGGCTACCAACCCAGCAAAACACAGCGACAGGAAAAAGTGCAAGCCCATGGGTGGGAGCCCGTTTGTGCTTGGGAGCAGCTCCAGCTTATAATCCCCCTTGAGACAACTTTGCCTTATTAAGAGGTGAGCAATATGAGCTTCCAGAATGATTGGTACCGGCTGTCGTATCTGAAAGGTAGTTGTGCAAGGCTTTGCATTAGGAGGAGGAAATGTGTGTTTGCAGAGGTCTGCTTCAGCGAGTGTGGGTTGATAAGAGAAGCACTCCTTTAGTCCTTCCCTCTTCCTGATGTCTGGAAATCTAAAACAGGATCCACGGAACTGCTTCTGGCATCACGTCTCTCCCCCGGGACGGGTCAGGGAGCCCCACCACCTCCTCCTGCCTTCCCCTGCAGGGCTCCTCGCAGGGAGGGTGAGCTGAGTGGGGCTCTGCCTGACCCCGGCTGGTGCCTGGGGCCGTTCTGTTGCAAGGTCACTGCTTAACACCTTAATGAAACACATACCTTCAGCCTCCAAAGAGCTTGCCACGCTGCTAGCCCTGGCAACCAGACTCTGCTTTCTGCTGCCTGAGCTGGACAGGGCCAGCTTTGCAGCGGGGGGATCGGCTGCGCTTTGCCAAGCACATTGCAGAGTCTTGTTCTCTCTCTATCGACAGGCAATAGTCGTGACTCACGCTGGCTTGATGGTGTCTAAAAACCACAGGTTCATTATCCACCCTTAGGTGTAACCGTTTGTGGTAGAAAAGGCAATGACTTTTGGAGGGATGTGAAAGGAGACTAAATGTTTGTATCTGATAATTCTCAGGCCTGCAGTGCTCTGCTCTGCTCTCAGCAGTTTCCTCTCAGCTAGGGAGCAAGAGCCTGGCAGATGATGGGCACGGATGAGGCTAGCTCCTCCCCAAGGGGGACCAGGGCACTTCCATCAGCTTTGCCACCATGTCCCTTGTTTTACATGGGCAGGGAGTGGGAAAGAGGTGAGATAAAGGAAGGGATACACAGTTTATGCAGTAGTGTGGCTCAAACGAGATGCAGCAGCAGTTGAGATTACTTTAAAATTGTGGAGGAGTCAGTAATTACTGGCTGATGACTGTATGCTGTGTAATGGGTCTCATGGGAAGGCCTTTGAGGCACAGGTCAGGAGGTCCCCGTGAGTCTGGGAAGCAGAGCGCCCTGTCCCTCCGGAGTCGGAGACTTTCTCCAGCAGCTGCCAGCTCCAGGCCTTGCACTTCAGCAGCTCACGCTGCAGCCATCTCTGAGGGGAGACCCAAAACCTCAGCACAGTGATGTGGATGAACAGAGCTGTAAGATGCAACTCTAGCACCATCTACAAGCTCCTACGAGGCCATAACAACCCCGAGAGCAAAACTGAACATTTCTCCTGTGCAAGAGACTCAACTTTGTGGAGAAAGGGGCTGCAAGACATGAACAGAAGCTGATGGCTTTCAGAAGCTGAAACTTACTGGTGAGGATAATTAGTCCCTTGAGTAATTAAGCTCTGGAATGGAATTGTTTCAACCTTTATTTGAAGACAAGTGTGTGTACATGTATATGTAGGTCAGAGGAATCAGTGTGTGAAAGTTTCTTGCAGTTTTTATACTGGTGAACACGTCTGCTCAAAGACAGGGAAATGGATAATTCAGCAGGGTCCCCCCCTCCCTCGAGACACCGCGAGGTCAAAAAGAAAAGTTTTATTAGCTTTTATGGAAGGAAACACATTCTCACTTCAGCTGAGGAGTGTGACAACACCCAGCTGGGGTCTGAGTTCCGGTGCCTGGCAGTGCCAGTCAGGAGTAAAAGCCCCAAATGCCCCTCACAGCTGGGGAGCAGCACCCTGTGGGCACAAGCCAGCCCACAGACTCTCAGTCCTGAGAAAGAGCTGAGTAACTGCTTCAGCCAGGGAGGTTTCCCCTGGGGCTGGGGAGGGATGTTTGTAAAACCTGCCCACAGCACTGTAATATGCATGGGAAAAGCTCACCGAGCCCCAGATTTCCTAAGCTGCCTTTAACACCTGTGCCTGCAGGAGCGGGTGGCCAGGGAGCCGAGGCAGGCGGCAGCACGGTGCCCACGGAGAGCAAAGGTCCAGAGCACCAGGAGGATCTGCAAAGAGCTCAGCGCCGACAGCCTGAAGTCTCAGCCCTTCCCAGTGTTTCTAAGAGACGTGAAGTAACATTCGTATGCCTGTAGTATAAATACATAAATAGTTTTAAACAATAGACTTCGGAGCGCACAGTCAGCGGGCAACTGCTGAAATGTTGCTGGGATTCACTGGGAGCCAGGCAGTCAACTCGCCCTTGAAGTCTGCCCCACTTCAATGGCTGAGAGCACTCTGTCCCTCGACTCTGGCAGAAGCCAGGCAGGTCAGTGCACAGGCACTTTGTGGAGGTTGGGCCCGTGAACCTCTCCGAGGTGAGCACCTTGGCAGCAAGGGCTCTGCTGCAGGACCTGTGTGAATCCTCCCAGCAATGCGCAGGTTGCACTCGGTCCATTAGAGAGAACCCACCAGACTGGAAGCCTTCATCCTTCTCTTCCAAATTTTGTGTGCCTGGATCATGTTTTGGTTGAGCCAGTCTGCGTGTGTCTGCCTGAGGGAGATTGTCCTTCAACTTAACACCTCTGAGAGCTGGTGTCAAGATGTAAATGTCCTACCAGACACTCCCTTGGCTCAGGCTTCAGTGCTCTGCCAGAGCTGGAACAGCCAGCAAGCCTCCTCTCTCAAAAGCTGTTCCTAGAGATCTCACAGTCATTGCAGGGCCTGTGTTCCTGCTGTCCAGTGCAGTCAGATCGCTGCAAAGAAAGTCCCTTGCTGCCTCTTTCCCTTCTCCTGCCTTGCCAGGCAAAGGGCTGCTAAGCAGATCTGTTCTCCTCATTCTCCAAATCTCTTTAA